>NW_006288258.1:1094899-1099150 GCF_000327345.1 Myotis davidii
CTGTCACTGAAGCAAGCAAGCCTCATGTTAGTTTCAAACTGCCTGGCTGCCGGCTGCCACCTTGGCTGGCAGTTAATTTGCATATCTCGCTGATTAGCCAATGGGAAGGGTAGTAGTCGTATGCTAATTACCATGTTTCTCTTTTATTAGATAGGATTTTTGGTGGTGGTGTTGCGTTTTATTTTTGCATGAGGTTTCTTTCTCACTTTTTAAAAATACTTTATTTCCTGCTTCTGTAATCCAGATGTATGGGGACAATTAGAGTTACTAGTACAGAAATATTAAGTGTATCTAAAGATGCGCAAAGAGGAAGCCAGCAAGACTTTTGGAAGTCTGGACTGCCTAAAAGAGAAGGGATTTGAAATTTTCTGAGTGTTTGATAGATTTTGTAGTCTATGAATTGATATTTATAAATCTATATCCTGAATCTTATGTGATTACCCAAATTTCCACACTAAACATTCAGAGCTGCCAATGCCAGAATGATGATCTCAGTGCATCAATTTGGTGCCCATTTATAGTTTCCAAAGTGTCTTCCATAGCTCTCCATTGAATACTTTGATAAAATAATTAAAGGGATGTCAGCCATCCCATGTGTGTCTGTGGATGAAGAACCATGTGAAGTGCTCTCATATTATTTCCAGGGTACGTGTTCAGACTGTGGTCTTATCAAGCCCGGCTCTCTATATTTGACTACAAGCATAATTAGCGGTTGGTGTCCAGTATGTGAAGAATTTTGATTGATTGGCTGGTTGATTTGGCTGTGTTTCAGGCCTTGTCAACATGGATAAAATACATCACTGAGTTTCATTCATCTTGTGTAGCTATTTTTATATGGAGTTAATATTTTATCAATACTAATGTCCACCACACACAATGGCCTCTGAATGAGTAACAAAGCAATTTCTTGAGGAAGATGAAATTTAAAGGAAGATAAAGAATACCAGACCAAAAGTACATTTCCTGAAGTATGTCCAGAAACACTAATTCTTGGAGAAATTCATAGCATTGGGTGTGAAAAAAAAAAGGAGTAGTTTAGTGAAATAGGCCATTCATATATTTTCCTTATTTCCAGACTCATCAGAACTTTTAATATGCTGTGAACATTGTAAAACTAAAAAAAAAAAAAAAAAAAAAAAAAAATGAGACCTACTATGCAGTACTCCTCTAATTTGTTTAATAAAATGTCCCTGCATCCAATTCCCCTAATTTTCTTTCAAGGAATATTTTGAAAAGCAACCTTCTGTGATGCTTGCTTGGTATCTGTTATGCTGTAGTAATGAATAAATCATTTATAAATAAAATACCAGTTGGAACAACTGGACATTCACATGCAAAATAATGACTCTAGATACAGATCTTATGCACTTTGCAAAACTGAACTCAAAGTGGATGACAAATGTAAATGTAAAGTCCAAAAATATGAAACTCCCAGGAGATTAGATAGGAGAAAATCTAGATGACCTTGGGTTTAGTGATGACTTTTTAGATAGATTATCAAAAGCATGATCCACGAAACAAATCATTGATATCTGGGCTTCACTAAATTTAAAAATTCTGTCCTGCAAAAGATGTTGTCAAGTGAATGAAAAGACAAGCCACTGATTGGAAGAAAATATTTGTAAAAGATACCTGATAGAGACTGTTATCCAAAATATCAAAAGAACCCCTTAAATTCAGCAATAAGTAAACAAGGAACTTGACTTAAAAATAGGTCAAAGATTTTAACAGATACCTCACCATAGACAACATACAAATGACAAATAAACAGATGAAAAGATGCTCCATGTCATATGTCACCAAGAAAATGCAAATTAAAACAATTAAATTGCAATATATACCTATTAGACTTGGCAAATCCAGAACATGGTCAACAGCAAATGCTGGGGAGGATATGGAACAACAGGACTTCTCATTCATTGCTGATGGGATGGCAAAATGGTACAGTCACCTTGGAAGATAGTTTGGCGGTTTCTTACAAAACTAAATATACTCATATGTGATCCAGTAATTGTCTACCATATGTACTCAAAGGAGTTGAAAACTTATATCCACACAAACTCTTGCACATGGATATTTATAGCAGTTCTATTCATATTTGTCAAAACTTGGAAGGAGCCAAGATGTTCTTTAGTAGGTAAATGGATAAATAAACTGTAGTGCATCCAGATAATAAATTATTATTTAGTTCTATAAGAAATGAACTATCAAGCCATAAAAAGACATGAAGAGACCTTAAATATACATATATTATTAAGTGAGAGAACCAGTTTGAAAAGCCTACTTACTGTGTGATTCTTACTATATGATATAATGAAAAAGGCAAAACTATGGAGACATAAGGTCAGTGGTTTTCAGGGGTTAGGGGTAAGAATAGACAGAGCACAGAGGATTTTTCATGAAACTACTCTATGATAGATACTATAATTTTGGGTACATGTCATTTATACATTTGTCCAAATCCATAGAATGTACAACATCAAGAGTGAACCCAAATGTAAACTACGGTCCTTGGGTGACTATGGTGTGACAACAAAGGTTCATCAATTATAACAAATGCACCTCCCTGGTGGGGGATGTTGATAATGGGAGAGGCTGGGCATTTGTGTGAAGGCTGTGTGTATATGGGATATTTTTTTTACCTTCCTCAATTTCAATTAGAACCTAAAATATAAAATTGTTAAAAATAAATAAAACAAAAATACATAGAATAAAATTTAAAAAATGTAATGCTATCAAAGATCATTTAATCCAGTAGATTTGGGGCTTCATCTGTATCTGTGGTTTTTTATCTGCCATTTATTTAGGGCCTGCTATGTGCCCAATACTGAGCTAGGAACTTGTACATATGCTAAAATCAACAATAGTCCCATGCAATAGCTGTTATTTTCCTCACTTAATGGATAAGGAACTGAATCTTTGAAAAGCTTATAACTTGCCCAAGGTTGCAGAGACAATAGTGAAGGTAGAATTCAAACTTGGATCAGAACTGGGTCTGTTAACAATAATATTATAACAACTAGACTATCATATGCAAAGAAAAATGTGTGTGTGCGTGTGTGTGGTAGAGAAATGAAACAGTTTTCCTCTGATTCTCAAAAGGATGTGTGACCTAAAAACATTGCAAGAATCACTGGATTTAGTTCTCAGCCTTTAGAAGCCTGGAGCAGCGATGTCATTTTCTCAGCGACACACTGATAATTGGTAAAAGAATAGAAACTGGAATCATGCTCTATGGACATCCCTTTGATGATGAGATGCTGTATTATCACTGGTGGCTTTTAAAAAATTAGTTAATTTCAGAAAATAGAGGAGGACAGTGTAGAGCCACTTTGCTTGTAGATTATGGGAATTTTCCACTAAATCCATGGTCTCATGATGAAACCCTGAGAATGTTTCATATCCAAACAAGACTATAAATACAAAGGACAAGAAAAAACCAAGATGGCGGCATAGGTAAACACCGGAGTTTGCCGCCTCGAACAACCACTTCAAAAATACACCTAAAAGACGGAACGGAAATCGTCCAGAATCACAGGAAGGCTGGCTGAGTGGAAATTCTACAACTAGAAGGAAAGAGAAAAGCATACCGAGACTCAGAGGAGGCGCAGTGGGGAAGTAAAATACTAAGTTACAGAGGCGCATGTGGAGCAGGCTGGCGGCTGAGGGCGCGGTTGTCGTTTTCAATCAGGAGGGAGTCTCAGGCTCTGAGCTCCAGTTCCAGGTGAGTCTCTGGAGACCCAGACTCATATGGGAGAAGCGGGACTGTCTGACATCGGTCAGAACTCGAGGGCAGCTTTCTCTCGGAGGGGCTTGCAGTGATTGCTGAGACACTGAGAAGCTGGGCCTCTGAGAACAGCCATAACTTCTAGCCCCACCCTGTTGATGCCGTGGTACTCGCCCCACCCAAGCCCTGCAGGGAGTCTTTTGCTGGATAGCCTCAGGCAGAGGCTAGATTAGCACCTCCCTATAGATCCAGGAGCCAGTGTACCCAGAGATCAGAGTGGGACCATCCAGTTTGCAGCTCCATGGAACCATAAAAGACACACTCGGGGCAGACTCAGTGAGCATCAAAGCCTCATCGAAGCAAGTCTAGCCCCAGAGGGGTGTTTCCAACACAGAAGTTCTCCCACTGCAGACACAGCTGATTCTCACAGCCCATTGGCCTGGAGGTCAATTCCTCCCAGTGATAACTACAACAATCAAGGCTTAACTACAACAAGACTGCACACAAAGCCCACAAGGGGGTGC
>NW_006288258.1:1100823-1210688 GCF_000327345.1 Myotis davidii
TAATTAATTTAAAAAAAATACAAAGGCCATTTAAAATATTCAAAATTATCTAAGTATCAAGTTCAGAGAGAAAATACAATGTCTAGGAAAAATAATTCAAACTTAGGCATTAGATAATACATGGCTCAACTAAAGTAGAAGTTAGATTTTTATTTTTGAAAATCAAACACTAAGCCAGCTTTATATACAGGAACACTAGTCACCTCTGGAGTGATTTGAGTTAAGACAGTACTGTCTTGCACCAGTGCCTAAATTTCTACTCTTTCACATACTTTATATTAGGTCAAGGCAATGTATTACAATACCTTTTGTTAACTGAAAAGAACTCTGGAGTAGAAGTACATAGAGTGGATTCTCAAATAGTGAGCCTTTGAGCTTGGACTTGGTGCACCTCTTTTTATTGGTGTAAGGAAATAAAATAAAAGAAAGATAAATTTTGATGGGAGGAGGCTCATGGAAATGGTCAGAAAATGAAAGAATGCTTGAGGCACACATGCTGAGTAAAAACAGCAATAATGACAATAAATAGTGCACAGGGGATGTGGGAGAGGTAGGAAGTGAGAGCACCCAGAGGAAAATGACCCTGGAGGGAGACCGTACTAATGATAGTAGTCAATATTTTACTTTCCAATGATATAACCCAACTTTAGGAATTAGTTCTTTACCATAGAACAACATATATTTATAATCTTTTCAGCTTTTATAACTTGTTACACTTCAAAAAAAAAGAAAAAAAAAGATTGGGAAGAAAAAATATAGAGGCCTGTAACTCTAACACTGTCCTTGACCAGCTCTCCTCAGTTTTAGCAGCTGCTGTGTATGTGTAAGAGAAGTGGTGGGTGACCGGAAAATAAAATGAGTTGTTCCAGTGTGATCTCCTGAAATAGATAGAAGACTTGCAATTTCACACCAAGATCCACAGCCTGGCCTTGTTTTCGGGTTGCAAATCTAAAATGGCAGTAATCCATCCGTCAGCCTGACATCCTTTTATGCTCCCTTTCAATCACTTGCAGAAGAAAAATTTTTTTAGGTTGATTCTGATTTGGCAGCTTTCTTATTGCCTATCACGTTTAAGACATTAAAAGATAGCAACAAATTTCATTTTCTCTGATCCCTGCAGGGTTTTAAACTTGGAAACTTTACTCATTTTATTTGGGTCCCAAGAACAGTAATATAACTTGCCGATAATTGACAAGTAAATGAATTGTGGAACAACATTTCTGTGTGTCGTTACATAAATTCTAAAAGATGATAGGATAAGTGTGTTTAGTCATTAAACAGACATAAACTCAGCACATAATAGAAGATTTAAAAAAAATAGATATTCCTAAAAAGGAGATGTCATTCTGGGTTGAACAGGCTGTGCAAGAAGCAACATGACCAAGAGTCTTGAGTGAGAATGAAGATGGTGATAGTGCCCTGTGTGGATGCAACTACCAATAGAACAGACTACTAGTGCCAGATAGATTCAACTGGAAACTAGTGATGGGTAACTTAGGAGAATCAGCTCAATCTGAAGGGCCAGGAGATTAATTGATATCAAGACACATGGAGACCAGAGTCTGGGATATGCAGCAGCAGCAGCCATGTCAGGAAGCAGGGTTCATGGCCTCAGACCCTGCATAAGAAGCTTTCTGTTCTCTATCTCATTGTGTCTTGCTTATTGGGTTGAAATGACCTGGGTGGTGCTTTATACATCAAAAAACTCAATAACTGACTCAGCACTCTGCTTTGGGAGAGAGTTATTCATGTAATGTCAAAGTACATATCTGAATGCGCAACACAATGTGGGCAGTGACATCACAGACTAATAAGCTAAAGTTCCTCTGTGCATGGTACTATAGAGCCCAGCTTGCTTCTTGGTTATACGTGCCTTAGAGAGTAGCTTCATCAAAGTGAACATGATTGGAACAGGGATCCTATAGATAGGATCGAATCTTAAGAGGTACCATATTTATTTCCTTACTTGGAAAGAAGGAGTATTGTTTTGCCTTGGTTTTGTTTGTTTTGTTTCTATAGGAGTTTCATTTTGTGATTCAGGAATTGTCACCCTTTTAAAATGTAGTTTCATTTTGACTGTCTTCACCTTCTTTTGCTTTTTTTTATTAGAATTTCAGTTACACTCTAATTCTGTTAACATCTGTAAGTTCCACATGAATATCAAATTAGCTAGTAAGCTTCTTTATGGAAAGGGACCAACTCTAAAGTCCCATACTTTGCCCTTTAACTTTGGAATTTGGTTCATAATACCTTGAATAACTTTGAAGTACACTGACAATTTGGAAACTTATAAAAATTTGTTTAGATTTGGAGACCTTTCCATTTCTTCTGTTTAAAATTCATCATACCCCCAACCTGTACCTGTGGTGCTGTTGTCATACAGTTAGTTGCATGCATGTGCACATATCTATCACTACACTTAGACTGACAGCTCTTCAAGACAGAAATTGGATTGCTCATTTTTGGATCCTCAGTGGTAACCACGGAGCCCAGGAGCAATAAATGTTCAGTGTCTCTAATGAATCAGTGAGAATCAAGATGACACATTAACAAGCAAAAGTAACTTTTGTAATGATAAGATTTTAAAACTTGGAAATTGGATGTTACCTTGCAAAGAAGGAGAGAGGGCGAGAGGGAGAAAGAAGAGAAGAGGAGAAGGAGGAGGGGAAGGAGGAAAAATAGGAGTAGGAGGAAATAAATTGAGATCATTTACTAGTATGTAAATGTCATCTATGATAAGAATAGCTAAAAAAAAAACACAGAGCTATGATTGGAAGAGAAAAATTTAGGAGAGCTTTGTTTTTACAAGATAAAATGTCTTATAGAAAAATGTAAAGTAACACATTTTTGGATGTTTAGGATGTCCAGATCCTGGCACTTGTTCTTCATACCTTTGGAGTTCTCTGCCAAAGAATACCCACAAAAGAATCAATAAACAAATAAGAAATTGAACACTAACTTTATTAATAGCTTGGCCATTACCTGAAAATCCAAGTGAAAGATGGATGAGAAAAGGTAGTTTGTGGCAAAGACTGAATGGAGTCTCATGTCCCATCCAGAATCTCTAGACCTTGGGACCATGTACTCATGTATGGGAGCGAGTGAATGTGAGAATACACTCTCATGCTCAGTGTGTTGGTGGGTGGGGAAGAGGGAAAAGGAGAGGTGAGGGTAGTGGAGAGAAAGAGAGACGGAGCTTTGGGCATGCTCACCTGTCCTATACCAGGATGAACTGAGCCCAAAGGTGCAGTATATTTCTATGCAGTAACATTGATCACAGTGTCACATGGCCCCATGAATAAGAGGATACTTTTTTTAAAAAGGCAACTCTGAGTTTTGTTTATTTTTCTATTTTTCCTATTCTCTATTTTATTTATATCTGCTCTAATCTTATTATTTCCTTCTTTCTACTAATTTTGGGCTTAGTTTGTTTTTCTTTTCCCAGTTTCTTGAGGTATAAAATTAGGTTAACTTGAGATCTTTTTCTTTTTTAATGTAGGCATTTATTGTTATAAATTTGTCTCTTAAAGATACAGCCTAGCGTGCTTTTTTCTCTCCCCATAAGCATATGTCACAAGCCTTTACTTATTTTCTTATAAAAACTGGAAGTCTAATTTAAAAAGACACTTAGAAAATTAAACCAATATGTTCACCTTTTATAAACTGTAGACCCTTAATTAAAGTTTTAAGATTTCATACTTTTACATCCCAAATGGTTATCACTTCCACGATCAATTAAATTCACATAAATATAGTAGCCCCTTAACAACTATTTGCTAAATTTGTTTACTATAATAACATTTGCTAAATTAGTGTATCTAGTCCTGCCACCACTGTTTAAAGGAAAGGTGATTATAGCTAGAAATGTTCATGACATATTTAGAGAGAAAAAAAATTTATAGCAGAGGATGAACTCTCAAAAGCTATAAGTTCCAATATATTTTATCAACTTTATGAATAAACTTTTATTTGTTACTCTGTACACAAAGCTAGCTAGTACTAGGATTATAAGGCTAGGTGCCCGCAGCAGTGACTCAGTGGTTGAGCATCAACCTGTGAACTGGAGATTACAGTTCAATTCCCGGTCAGTCGGTTGGGGCATATGCCTGGGTTGTGGGATCCATCCACAATCTTGCAGAAGGCAGCTGATTAATGATTCTCTCTCATCATTGATGTTTCTCTCTCTCTCTCCCTATCCCTTCCTCTCTGAAATAAAGATATATTTTTTAAAAATAGCTAGAGCTTTGAAATGCTTACAATATAGTCCACAAAGAAGGCATGAATAAAATTAAATTATTTAGTAACACTTTTTTTTCTTTATTGATTAAGGTATTATATATGTGTCCTTATCCCCCCATTGTCCCCCCCCCAACAACCCCGACTCGTGCTCTCAACTCCCTGGTGTCTATATCCATTGGTTAGGCTTATATGCATGCATACAAGTCCTTTGGTTGATCTCTCCCCTTTACCCCCAACCTCCCCTACCTTCCCTCTGAGGTTTGACAGTCTGATCAATGCTTCTCTATCTCTGGATCTATTTTTGTTCATCAGTTTATGTTGTTCATTATATTCCACAAATGAGTGAGATCATGTGATATTTATCTTTCTCTGACTGGCTTATTTCGCTTAGCATAATGCTCTCCAGTTCCATCCGTGCTGTTGCAAATGGTAAGAACTCCTTTTTTACTGCAGCGTAGTATTCCATTGTGTAGATGTACCACAGTTTTCTAATCCACTCATCTGCTGATGGGCACTTGGGCTGTTTCCAAACCTTCGCTATGGTGAATTGTGCTGCTATGAGCATAGGGATGCATATATCCTTTCTGATTGGTGTTTCTAGTTTCTTGGGACATATTCCTAGAAGTGGGATCACTGGGTCAAATGGGAGTTCCATTTTTAGTTTTTTGAGGAAACTCCATACTGTTCTCCACAGTGGCTGCACCAGTCTGCATTCCCACCAGCAGTGCACGAGGGTTCCTTTTTCTCTGCATCCTTGCCAGCACTTGTCATTTGTTGATGATAGCCAGTCTGACAGGTATGAGATGGTACTGCATTGTCATTTTGATTTTCATCTCTCGGATGATTAGTGACTTTGAGCATATTTTCATATGTCTCTTGGCCTTCTAGAACAAACTCTCCAAAAGTTCATCTGGAATAAAAAAAAGACCCCGAATAGCTGCAGCAATCCCAGGAAAGAAGAACAAAGTAGGAGGGATCTCAATTCCAGATATCAAGCTGTATTACCAAGCCACTTTTCTCAAAACTTACTGGTATTGGCACAAGAACAGACATACAGACCAGTGGAATAGAATAGATAACCAATAAATTGACCCCAACCACTGTGCCCAATTAATATTTTACAAAGGAGGCAAGAACATATAAGGGAGTCAAGACAGTCTCTTCAATAAATGGTGTTGGGAAAATTGGACAGACATGCAAAAAATGAAATTAGACCACCATCTTATACCATACATAAAAATAAACTCAAAATGGATAAAGGACTTAAACATAAGATGGGAAACCATAAAAATATTAGCAAAACCTCAGACATATGCCGAAGCAGAATCTTCACCGATACAGCTCCTAGGGCAATGGAAACTAAAGAGAAAATAAACAAATGGGACTACATCAAAATCAAAGGCTTCTGTACAGCAAAAGAAACCATCAACAAAACAACAAGAAAGCCCACTGCATGGGAGAACATATTTGCCAATGTTATCACTGGTAAGGGTTTAATCTCTAACATTTACAGGTAATTCATATACAACTTAACAAAAGATAAACAGCCCAATCAAAAAATGGGCAATGGGTCTAAATAGATACTTTTCAAAAGAAGACGTTAGTAACACTTTTTAAAGGCTTATTCACACGTTTACTTCCTCCTTCCATTCCTAGTTACTCCTCTGGCTCATGGGCCAGGTTATTACTAAATATACCCAAGCTTTCCTGCTGCCTGTCTTTCCTCAGGCTGGCTTGGCCACTTGGTCTGTGTTGGTGACATTCGGAGGTTATTTATCCATGGAGATAAGAAATTGAGGATGAGGTTTTGAAAAGAATCTGATGAGTTTAGTGATGGACATGTCAAGTTTGAGGTGCTAATGGAAAATGCAAGTAAAGGTATTGAGTGACAGTTGGTTAATACTCTAACAATTTGGTAATCGTGTGGACTAAGGAAAAGGAAAGTTTTAAGCCTAGGTTGTTGGGGAAAAGACGACAAAAATAGGAATTCGATGAGAGGGTTGATTTTGAGAAAAAGATGGTGAGATCAGTTTTAGATTAATGCATTAAGGATGATAGTAAGACATTTAAATTTACATTGTGGGTATAATCTTCAGAATGCTGGTGAAGGAGAAGTTGAGGAACTCTTCCAGATTGAAAGAGCCTAGGGAGACATGGCAATCAGGTACAGCACAGGTTGCTGAAGTGGTGCTTTGGCTATGAGGGACATGATTGGAACAATTGTAAGAACTTGATTGGGGTCATTGAGCAAAGGGTGTACAGAAATATTTTTATAATACTCTGGTAATTTTTTCTGTAATTATTTTTATAAACTTCTTGTGAATCTTTTGGTTCACCATCTCAAATTATTTTAAAGTAAAAAGCTGATGCCCTGACTGGCTTTGCTCAATGGTTAGAATATCAGCCCAAGGACCAAAGGGTCACGGGTTTTATTCCTGGTCAAGGGCGTGTACCTTGGCTGCAGTTTCAATACCTGGCCCTGGTTGGGGCTTCTGTGGGAGGCAACCAATTCATGTCTCTCTCTCTCTTCCTGCCTTCCACTCTCTAAAAATCAAGAAAAAAAATATCCTCAGGTGAGGATTAAAAAAATAAAATAAAATAAAAAACAGAAAACCCTAGCTGGTTTGACTCAGTGGATAGTGTCGGCCTGTGAACTGAAGGGTCCAGAGTTCGATTCCAGTCAAGGGCACATGCCCAGGTTGCGGACTTGATCCCTGGTAGTGGGCATATAGGAGGCAGCCAATCAACAATTCTCTCTCATCATTGATGTTTCTATCTCTCCCTCTCTGTTCCTCTCTGAAATCAATAAAAATATATTTTAAAATAATAATCCTATATAATAAAACCCTAATATGCAAATCGGCCAAACTGTAGAATGACTGGTCACTATGACAGGCACTGATCACCAGGGGGCAGATGCTCAATGCAAGAGCTGCCTCCTGGTGGTCAGTGCACACCCACAGGGGGAGCACCACTCAGTCAGAAGCCGGGCTCACTGCTGGCTAGCGCAGCAGTGGTGGCAGGAGCCTCTCCTGCCTCCATGGTAGTGATAAGGAGCAGCAAGCCCAGCTTCTGGCTGAGTGGCACGCCCACAGGCAGAGCACCGTTCAGTCAGAAGCGGGGCTCATGGCTGGTGAGCCCAGTGGCAGTGGTGGGAGCCTCTCCCACCTCCACGGCAGGCAGGTGGTAAGGATTGAGGGGTCCCGGACTGTGAGAGCCCTGGATTACGAAAGGGATTTCTGACTGCTGGCTAGGGCCGATACTCCTAAGGGTTCCCGGACTATGAGAGGGTGCAGGCCAGGCTGAGGGACCCCTCCCTGCCCCCCAGTGCATGAATTTTGTGCACCGGGCCTCTTATAAAAAAGTAAAAAAGCTGAAAATTAGCAAACACAAATCTTTTCATTTTGGGAGACCAAAAGTTGACATTGTCAATATATCTTAAAATATATGTAAAAAACACTTACCTTAAGATACCTATAAGTACTCACAAACCCAGCCTCCTCAGAGTCTGTCCCCTGAAGAAAGAATACCATGCATTATTAAAGACAGCATTATCCATAATGGTACTAGAAATGATCAAACATCCAACTGAAAAGAAATGATTAAGTAATTTCTGACCTGTGCACTTAATGAACATTCCTCAGCTGTATTATAATTTGATATATGACTGGATAGCAACATGCAAATGTCTTTGGTTTAATATTATAGTAAATGAAAAAGTCGGGTATAATCCAAGCTAGTAACTATGATTATCATGTTAAAGTGTAGATATGAAATACACCAAGTTAATATAGACGGAGCTTTCAAAATGGTAAGGTTTTTAGTGATTTTCCCCCTTGCTACTTATTTAATGCCTCATAATAAATGTATGTTGCTTTCAAGAAGTAGTCAGAAGGACTAATGATTTGTATTGAAAGTTGTTTGCCACAGACTTGTGACCATAGTGGCCCAAATCTTTGAGAAATAGAAATACAAAGAGGGAGGCCAGAGTGCCCAGGAGGGAGCCATAGAGACTTCCCACATTTAGAGGAGAGGGAGGTGGTGAACAGAGTTGATGAAGGATTGACTAGGGAAGAAAGCACTGAGAAGGATGCTGGGAAAGGATGGAGCTTCGGAGTGCCACACCCTGAAGAAGGCCAAGGAGAAGAGAGAGGAAATAAAGGGTGTGCTATTTGCTCAGTAAGCTTTTCTCACAAAGGGGCCTTTAATAAAGACAAACTGACTTTTATCATTCAACATTTATGATTTTTCAAGTTAATTCCCATGGTTTGCCTTGCGATATTTTAACATGGGAAATGGAGTCTAGAAACTCAGAATGTGATTTGCCTTGATGAAATATTTGTGCGCCTCTCCCAGTGACCTTGGGTCCTGGCGAAGACGCTGCTGTCTCGTGTCAGAGAAGGTTCCAGACCGCCCTGCCAGCAGCATTTTATCATCAGAAAATGGTTCACTTCATAAGGTTTATAACCATCCATAAAGCTGCAGAACATTTTATTCTTTTTTCATTAAGCCACCTTGGGAATGATTTTGGTCCCTTTATAGTCTCTTATTTAATCTGTTTTTTCATAGACTAGAGGGAGGAAAAATTCTATCAGTGGTCAAAATAGTAATTAGATAGTGTAAGTCACCGCCTAAAGGCTCAAAGGCAATGTACTTACTGGTTATCACTTCCTTCTGCCTTCATCAGTGAACTCATTTAACTCTCAAACACATCTTTACCTTCTTCTTAAACAATGGGAAAAAGAAATTACCAAAATGTGCATTTTCCCAATTACAAGTTACTAAAGCTTGTATTTTTTTCTATTAAAGGATAATCCCCATGTTGTGAAAGCTCTTTTACCAAACTCTAAGGAAAGCATGAATTAATAAAACATCAAGGAATTTTATTTCCTATATTGAAAACTCATGCATTTGCATAAAATCAACAACTGGGTCTTTCAGAAATGAATTTAACCACAAGGAGAAGACCACAAAAAATGCACTGCAAAGTCAATCTTAAAACCACATTCAGGTTTAAAAAGAGGAAAGTATCAGTTCTACTGATTCCTGAAGGATTTTTTAAAATCATTTAATTAATGACAGCCCTCAGGGCACTGAGCAATTGTTAATTAAAACAAGGAGGAAAGGGAGAGGAAGCAGCAAGAATGCGGAGATGAACACGTTTCCTTTTCTCTGCAGGGGAATAACATTACTGAGCCAACATTAATAAATATGAATATTTTTGCGAGGAAATATATAAAAATGTACCCAAAAAATCGTAACTCAACCTGGCACACACTAGCAGGTGCATAAATTAATTGGGGCTCCTCAAGAACTCAAACCACAGGGTGTCACCTTTTGTCTAATTGAGTGGTGGTGATGAGCTCCCACCCATGACAGGACGGAGTGTTTCCATCTCGGTACAAGCTGACTTCTGTCCGGGGAGAGTGCCTGATCAAAGCTCTTCTGAGGGATTTCATTCACTTTCATCCTGGCAATGGGTGGGCATGCACGTGGCAGCCACATTCATTATGAAACATTTCTTAAACGCTTAGACACACTGCCCATTCAATTCAATTCAATTGTGCTTTCCCTTTACAACCATTCCATTTTTACTCAAAAAAAAAATAATAATTATGAGATCTTTCGGTTCACCCTCTGTGCTTGCCTAATTTGGGCAGGTTATTAGTGATAACATTTCCCAGCCCTTCCCCACCACTTTCCCCTGCACCCCACAAGAACAAGGCTTTTCTCTTCCTTGTGAACTCAGAAATCTACTTAACAAGCAGAGCTTTAGAAGCCAAGAACAAACAAAAAAAAGGAAGGAAATCTGTTTCTCACTTCATTAGGAAGGTGACAGAAGCCAGAGCCCATAGGCTATATGTTTAGATGAAGAAAGTCGTTCTTTGAAATTGGGATCGTCTGGGATCGATTTCCCTAATTTTTTGATGACCCTAGTTTTAAGTAATCCTATAGGATTTTTATCAAAGTTGTTTTTTAAAAACAGAACTCAGCCCCTTAGGGTTTGGGTTTTGTTGTTTTGGTTTTCTTTAATTTTCCCTTTAGTCTATGAGTGTGCTTCCCTTTGATGTTCAATGTGCTGGGATGTCAGGGTCAGCTCATGGGGGTCAGTGTAGTTTATAAAATTTTTCAGATGCTAGCGAAGATCAGTAGCTAGGAGACATTTTGCTATTTGTATTTTTTTTTAATTTTTATTGATTTCAGAGGGGAAGGGAGAGAGAGATAGAAACGTCAATGATGAGAGAGAATCATTGATAGGCCACCTCCTGCACGCTCCCCACTAGGGGTCGAGCCTGCAACCCGGGCATGTGCCCTGACTGGGAATCAAACCGTGCCCTCCTCATTCATAGGTGGACACTCAATCACTGAGCCATGCCAGCAGGCTCTTTGTAGTCAGAATACATTCTACACCACAGATAAGACCTTGCCTTCCTAGCACTCTATTTCTGAAAGGACATTCAGAAAACTACATTCTGTACAAATACCAAATCTCTGCTTATTTTAGCAACCCCTTGGTAAGCATAGATGCTAGGGTAGAAAAAAAGAATTTTTCTCCTTTCATTGCTATAGTAATTCCTATTGGAAAGCTCCTGATTTTCCTCAGATGCCCTAAAAAGCTTTGTCCATTGCTTGTGCTAATACAGTAGCTACAGGAGGCCATTTATAGAGGCACAAAGGAAAAGTATCCCAACCATCTAAACTGTGTCATTTACGTTCTGTTCACCTGTGCATGGTATCTACTGATGATTCACCATAGGTAGTTATTTATATATCATTTAAAAGGAATAAGCAAAAGAAAATCTCTCGCCTGTATTTTTCAAAGTAGACCTACATAGGAATGGCCAAGAGGGCTCATCAAAATGCTTTCTTCATCCTCCAACATATAGTATATAATACATGTAATATGTTATGATATATAATATGTTTTCTTGATTTCATTTACACATAAAATGTATTACTAAATATATGTATTTATTACAAATGATTTGCAAATATATATATGAAGCTCTATCCAAAAGCCTATCTGTCAGTAGTAAGCAACTGCATCAGATTCAGGAATATAAGCTAGAGTCAAGGGCCTGGAGTTTGGGCCCTGGCTGGAGAGCAGCTGTCAGGGTCAGGTTACAATGCCAAGTTGAGATACAGAGAGCAGGAGGAAGAAGACAAGGAGGAGGAAGAGAAGAAGAAATAAAGCAAGATTCCAGGTCTTTAAAACGACAGCAGGCATGTGTAAGCCAGGAACCTCCTTTCCAATCAGAAAAAACACATGCCCAGTTCCGACTCACCTTCCCACAATGGGATTTTTTTAAAATATATTTTGTATTGATTTCAGAGAGGAAGGGAGAAGGAGAGAGAGATAGAAACATCAATAATGAGAGAGAACCATCAATCGGCTGCCTCCTGCACGCCCCTACTAGGCATTGAACCTGAAACCCGGGCATGTGCCCTGACCAGGCATGGAACCATGACCTGGTTCATAGGTCGACACTCAACCACTGAGCCACACTGGCCAGGCATGATGGGATTATTTTTTAAACTATGGATTGGTATTAGAGGTGTCCCATTTACAGTTCATCTCAAACCTGTTCTCCAACCATAGGCAGGGAGAGTGAAGCCAACATCCCTAGGAAGCAAAGACCTCAGACCATTCTCACTTAGCCTACACTTGACTGAAGTTCTGAAATTCAAAAGTTGCTTTTTACCTTGTGACCTGTAAAGAGATGTCATTCTCTAGGTCCACCCACATTCTTTTGGGAATTCACTGAATAGATTTTGCAGTAAATTTTCATCGGTATCCAAAAAAGATTAAGGGTGGGATGGGGTTGGAATTATTTTTAACTCTAGTTTGTTTCAAGTAAGACAGATGGTAACTAAATTTCCAGAAAACTTTAAAGAAGCTTTCATCTCTCCAAGGTTTTTTCAGCTTCCCTCAATCTCACTGGTTTTTTTTCACAAGGTTGCCTTGGGGATAAAGTGTTTGATAGAAATGAGTAGAAATACAAAATTTTAAATGCTTTATGCAGGCTGATACACTGGCTCTCTGTAGACTTCTGCTAATGAGGACTTGCTCAAGAAGGAAATATGTAGCTGTTTCCAAATTGCCTACCTCTTAAGACTTATGTAACTAGGACAGATTGATTGATGCTGCTTGGAGAAAGATTTCAATCTGTTTTTAAAAAGGAAATGCTCGTTTATAAATATACGAGCATATACTTTTCATTAAAGTATATCCAGGGGCTATTTTGATAAATCAGTAGTTTAACAGGGGTCATGATGTTTACATACACTTAGCAGCTCTCCACACTTCACACCTTTATGTCTTTATACAATTAGACTTAATTGTTGAACCTCTAAAGATCTCATGGCATTCGGGAGTTTGGATTTTGTGTTCTCCTATCATATGGGAACGGTGTATTTTAAATGGTTAAGTCCAGGAAGAGATGTTATGCTCTTTAAGGACAGAACCTGATTACTCATAACTTGCTCTTACAGCATTCTGGTGCCCTTTGTAGCAGACTGTCCTGAGTTATGACCTGCAGTTTCAGTCTCCCCTTCCTCACCTTTCCTTCCCTCTGCAGTGCGCTGCCAGGGTCCTAGTTCTCAGCTTTCCAGAGGCCTCCAGATGACCAAATCCCAGGCACACCCATCTCTGCTTTTCTCTCTTTCTTTCTTTTTTCTTTCTTTCTTCCTTTCTTTTTTTCTTTTGAACTTGTTTTTGTTTGTTTCAATATTATTTTGTATCAGTTTTGGGTGCACAGCATAGTAATTAGATGACCATATGGTTTACGAAGTGTTCCCCCCACTATTTTCAGTACCCACCTCGCGCCATACATAGTTATCACAATATTATTGACTATATTCCCTGTGCTTACTCTACATCCTTGTGTAACTACCAACCTGTGCTTTGCAATCCCTTTACCTTTGTCTCCTACCTCCCCAACCCGTTTCCGCTGACAACCACGCATCTGTGAGCCCTCCACAACCTTTTAAATGCTGATATTCTCTCATAGGCATCATCTCCATCATTTTCCTGACCCCAACCCAGCACAGTCCATATCTGCAGCTACATAATATTACTAAGCTGTACCATTTATGCTGTGCCATTTTTTTAATTTTTTATTTATTTATTTGTTTTAAATATTTTTATTGATTTCAGAGAGGAAGGGAGAGGGAGAGAGAGGTAGAATCATCAGTGATGAGAGAGGATCATTGATCGGCTGCCTCCTGCACACCCCCCACCGGGGATTGAGCCTGCAGCCAGGTATGTGCCCTTGGTCGGAATCAAACCCAGGACCCTTCATTCCACAGGCAGACACTCTATTCACTGAGCCACACCGGCCAGGGCGATGCTGTGCCATTTTTTGTTCTCTTTTCTATGCATGGTTATCTACTAGTTATTAATTGGGTATAATAAAAAATGGCAAATTCTTTAAAAGCGAACATTAAAAGACAAATACATGGCTACATTTTTCTAAGTGGGCCTATGGAAGAATTGCCAGAGAGGTGCATTAAAAGCGCATTTTTTGTTCTCTCCCACTTTACCATTCTGAGGTGAGGCCCAGCAATCTCTATTTTTAACAAGGATCCCAGTAATTTCTCAGCACATTCAAGCATGAGATAGGCCAAATGCTTTTATACGTAACATTTTTAGGGAACCAGAAACTGAGGAGTTATCGCCATGCTCATTTCCTCTCACCCTGCCCCATATCCAATAGGTCTCTATTTCAGGTTGATTCTGTATCTTGCCTCCTGTACCCTTCTCTATTCCAGCCCCTCTCTCCCTCTTCTTGGGGCCATAATTTATTACATCTGGTATTTGTGTGCCCTTGGTTAACACTAAAATCCATTCATGTCTCACCTACTTAAATTATTCACTGACTCCATATCATTCATAGATTGAAACTCAAAGGCTTTGACATGGCTTGTAAGGCTAGCCGCCCAACTCCCATTCCTCCTTCTGGATGCCACTGGGCGCCCTCCCGTCATAACCACACACAGCTTTGCATCCTGAGAAGGCACCCTCTCCCCATGTGCTTTGTCCATGTTTCCACTGCCAGAAATAACCACAATCACCTCCCAGCTCATAGCTGCCTTTGTCCATGTATTTCAGCACTTGGCATCCACTCGCAGGCTCCCTCCCCTTTGATATGTGACTCCCCCGGGCCAACCTGGGGTTCCATAGATTCAGTACCGTCATCGGTCTGAGCTCTTCTCACCTCCCGTTGTAATTAATTGTGTGCTTGTCACTCTGTGGGCCATTTTGCATCCAGGGACGAAGGAAGCACACAGACGTCAAGGACCTGGGCCACAGGGGTGCCAAGGGCCAGCAAGCAAGTCAGAAACAGCACTCCTCATCCTGGGAGTGAGTGGTCATTGAAAGAAGGAAAAAAATGGGGCCAAGAAAGAATTTTTTTAATTTAATTAAGGAATTCCACAGAGTTATTCATTGTGTTCACATGAGATGAAACATGGGCTTAGATTAAAGCAGACTGTGTCTCAGGTGGGCATAGAAGGATGGCTTTACCGCAATGTGGATAAAAGACTGAAATAGAATAGCAAGAGGGAGTTATGCAGTTAGATGCTCTTCCGGGCCATCTTTAAGATGAGAAGAGATAGATGTTTATCTGTTCGTGAGCTGTGAGTTCCAGGAAGTTATTGTAACATACATTCTCAGGTCTTTCCATACATCTTGAACAATGTTAAACCTCATTGCTAAATGTGTCCACATTTCTAATGTTTTCTTTAGGATGATTTTCTAGAAGTGGAATTAATAGTTCAAAAATATAAGCATTTTGGATGTCCGTGCTGTGTATTGCTATGTAGATTTTCAGAAAACTTGTATCAATATTTCTTCTTTTGATAAGTGAAAAATGCACTGATGTTATTTTATTTCTTGATTAAATTGTTAAATATATATGTGTTTATTAGCTGTTGTAAATGTCTCAATTTATAAATTGACTGGCACACATGGAGGCGGGGAGGGGGGTGGAGATTGTTGGTGTTTTTAACCTTCCCTCTCCTGAGGTCTTAGTATTTTTCTTATTTATTTGAAACAGTTCCATGTTAGTAAAAGACATTTTAGCCCCTTGTTTTATCTCTGGCATGTCCCCCCCTGACTCGTTATTTGACTTTTAATTTTATTGATGTTGTTTTTGACATATAGAAATGTACCAATGTTACAAATTCATGCAATACTATGCTTCAGTGCGTAGATAATATATGCTATACTTACTTAATCTGTAATTGTGCTGGTCTTCCTTACAAACTCTCACCTGTTGGGCAGTAAAAAGGAAATTAACTTTTAGGCCTTTTTTGGAATTTTGTGTGAGCTGACTGTTTACACAGTCCTGTTAAGTACCTTTTGGTTTGTTGAAATAATTGCTTAGTCTCTCTTGTTCCCACCCTCCTTTCCAGTTCAGTGTTAAGTGAAGTTGAGCATACCAGAGAGAAGGGCTCTGGTAACCTCTTTGTTATAGACAAGAACAATTTGGATCCACATAGTACCATCTAATTAATCTCTATCTTCTCTCTGCCTCTCTTCCCCCCACCTCCCTCCCTTTCTCAACTTGTCCCTACCTGCTGGTGCTGCCTGGCTGGTTAGGTTATCCTAGCCTAGGTTCCATGGGGAGCTCAGACTGTCGCCACACTCTCCTGGCCACAAGGAATCCACCCCAGCCCCAGCTGAGCGTCTTCTCCCTTTCACCGTGTGCCAGACACACAGGATTTCGATTAAGTTCCAAAATCCTCAAGGGAGCAGGTCCCAGACATACCACATGGGAACCAAGGGTGGCTCAGAAAAGGTCCATTCCCAGCCCACCCTATGCCTAACCAGCTGCACCAGCTGCTCCCCCTGAGGTGGCTGCACTCTCAGTGGTAAAGGAGCAGCCTGAGAGGCCATCTCCTTCTAAAGAACTAAATGCAAATGGAGACAAAGATTCTCTCTCTGAGTCCCTCTAACCAAGTGCCAAAGCCGGGACACATGCGTCTATTTTTTTTCTCCTACCTTCTCACTTCCTTCTTCCCTCTGGCTTTTCACTTTTAATTTCCCCTGCCTAAAACCCTCCTCCTAACCCAGAGCAGCAGGCCTCTTGGCCTCAAACTCGGGGACAGAGTGCAATCCTTTCCACACTCTGGCAGAACTGTAGGATCTGCTCAACAGATTCAGGCATTTAGCAACCCTTGTTCTCCTGACTTTCAAGAAAGCACATTCCTATCCACCCCTGCTCAGGGCACGTCATCTCACTGGCTTGGCCTCAGAGGATGAGACTGCAGGTGGGACGTGAACAAGGGGAGAAATTTGGATACATCTGTTCGATCTTGGCAAAATATTGTCCTGGTTACATAAATTTTCCATTTTTCAGTGGTCAGATCTTATGTTGCTTTTACACTTGGAAAGTTCTCTCCCATTCAAATGTCAGGTAAATATTCATTTGTAGTTTCTTTTAATTTTTTTTTAATATATTTTATTGATTTTTTACAGAGAGGAAGGGAGAGGGATAGAGAGTTAGAAACATCGATGAGAGAAAAACATCGATCAGCTGCCCGCAACCAAGGTACACATGCCCTTGACCGGAATCGAACCTGGGACCTTTCAGTCTGCAGGCCGACGCTCTATCCACTGAGCCAAACCGGTTCTGGCTCTTTTAATTTTTAAAAGACTCTTTTCCTTGTTTAAAAAATTCTTTAGTCCATATGAGATGAATTTTAGAAAATGTAAATTAAAATCTAAGTAGTTTTATATTTTAACAAATAATGTTCTCACAACGTTTGACATATTCTCTTCTTGGATTTTCACATGCTACAATTTTCTGGTATTTTGGTTTTTCTTCCGCTCTGCTCTGCTCTGAAATGTGGACAAGAATGGCTAGCATTTTCCCTTTTCTTCTCAAACCTGGTGTCCTCAGGATCACACACACTTTCAACTGTCTCCAATATGTAGGGACTAAAAAAAATGGTCAAAAGGCCAGAGGCTGTGTTCCAACCTATCCATTGGACTCTTTCAGTGGGATCTTGACCCAGTCCCCTCACTTCATACATCCTTCTCTTTTGATCCCGAACCCTAACCTGATCCCACCCCTCCCCCAGCCACCTTCCTTGTGTCTGTAAAGCGTCTCCATCCCCTCACTCCGCAAGCTCCAGACCCCCTACTCACACACTTCCCAGCCCTCCTGGGCCCCTCTTAGCTGCCTCCTGGTCAGTTTTCTAGTACTCGAGGTCCTTTGTACGTTCATTTGCACTCTTGGGTTCTTTCGGCCCTTAAACATCTGCATGTTCTTTAGAACCAGTTTGACAGACAGCTCCTTTCTGGAACCCTCACTTTGTGATCCTTACAAATCAAAACAACCTCTTATTTACCTAAATTTTCCTAGCACTTTGTGCTTTTCTAATCATACTTATCTCACTTGACCTTGTATTATAGATATTTATATATGTCACTTTCTCCTATGTTGTAAATATCTTATGTCTAGGATTTCTATGCTACCAAGTCATGACAAACAAAAGAAATTATACTTTCTGAACAAAGCCTATATTTAAAAGTAGGAAACCTGTATAATGAAGATTGGATCAATTTATCTTACAAAATTAATAAAACTAGAAATAATTTAAGTAACGATTAGGACAGGCCTTTTAACCATGGTGTGAATTCTCTCCATCGCTCCCTCTCTTCCCTCCCTGCCTTTTCCATGCACAAACTGAAGGACAGAAGCCACATCATAAGCTTTTGTCTAATCTGCATTTCCAGGGTAATGCCTTAAACATTACAGAGCCTCAGCATGCAGTTGTTAAAAGAATAGATGGGTGAATCGATGAAAGCAATGGTCATCTAACAAGTAATATGACATTTATTAATACAAGATCATAAAATGCACATTTGTAAGTTCTCTCCCTCTCGGAAGGTTCTTTCCTACTGATTTTCAGTGAGGCAGTGTACTCACCTCTGACCTGGCCCTGCAGCAGCCCAAGGTTGCAAGTACCCTGCTCAGCCCAGGCCCACTTCTTCCCAAGCCCAAATACCTGCATGAAGCCAAATGGTAATGGTAAATCTCATGCTACTCTTCCTAGTCTCCAAAACAGTGGTTCTCAACCTTCCTAATGCCGCGACCCTTTAATACATTTCCTCATGTTGTGGTGACCCCCATCCATAAAATTATTTTTGTTGCTACTTCATAACTGTAATTTTGCTACTGTTATGAATCATAATGTAAATATCTGATATGCAGGATATATTTTCATTGTTACAAATTGAACATAATTAAAGCATAGTGATTAATCACAAAAACAATATGTAATTATATATGTGTTTTCCAATGGTCTTAGGTGACCCCTGTGAAAGGGTCGTTCGACCCCCAAAGGGGTCGCAGCCCACAGGTTGAGAACCACTGCTCCAAAATATCGTTCATAAGAAATGACTCAAGCTATAAAATAACAGGAGGTGGGGGAGTTCGTTGGAGGTCTGGATACCAAAACATAAAACACCTATAAGGAATTAAATCATTCTATAGAATCAAAACAAGAATCACAACAATGTTCAAACCAGCTCGTCCCCACCCCCACTGGGTGACAGAATCAGCAGGAGTCCTCAAACTTTTTCAACAGGGGGCCAGTTCGCTGTCCCTCAGACCATTGGAGGGCCGGGCTATAGTTTAAAAAAAAACAACTATGAACAAATTCCTGTGCACGCTGCACATATCTTATTTTGAAGTAAAAAAACAAAACGGGAACAAATACAATATTTGTATTTGCATGTGGCCCGCGGGCCGTAGTTTGAGGACCCCTGTACCAGTGAGTCGGCCCACGCTTCATTGTAACCACTATGGGCATTTCCATTTCCAGCCACCTTCAATATTAATTATGTGTCACTCATCTAGGCAGAAATCTGGTCGCGGGAATGTGAGTGTATGTGCAGACACCCCACTTTAGTTAAGGGAATGAGCCCTCCATCCCCTCCCTCCACACTATGGCTGTAACTGGGTTGCTAATCAGAAAGGCCTCAGGACAGAGGTAAGTGGGATAAATTCCTATTTACTGAATTGATATTACTGGCTCCCTGGGTGCCCTTCTTCTCCGTGGAAGCACTTCTGGCCGTCTGAGGTGGGATTTCTGTCTGGCACTGTTCTGAGACTGGGGCTTTGGGGCCTATATTAATTTTAGATCCTACTCTGTGGAGGTTAGTCTATTCTATGAGCTCTAATGTACTGGTGAAATACTTCTCAGGAGCAAAAGTGCTTGCTTATCTGATTCATACTCTTCGGTATGGTTTCCACCTCACATTCTCTGTTAGGGATGAGTATGATTAATTCATTACCCAAGATTACAGCACTATGCTAAAAGCTACCTGGAGGCATTTCTTTTGGTGTGAAATATTAAAGATTCAACATTTATATCAGCGAACCTAATTCATATTCCTGAGCCTGTGGGCTGAGAAAGGAACGTGAAAATATTCCATCATTTTCTCCATCGGTTTGTTAGAATGTTTAAGAGGATTATTGCTTTAACTACCTCTTTGATAAGAACTAGGCGAACTCTGTCCAGGAAAACTAAAATGCAAAAACAAAAAGCCACAGTGTCTTCCATTCCTTAAAAATGTTATGGATCAAGTTTTGACAATAGTGGACCTTGGTTCACAATATCTTGTGCAGGTATTATACTAATAAAAGCTTTCTTCACATGAGAATAACTAATACTATATGATCACTAATAAATAGGAACTAGGATATAGAATCCCTTAGGGAGTAAATACAAGAATATTTACAGCACAGGGAACAGAAGTGTCATCCATTTCCAGTGCAGGGTACAGAAGTTTGGATAGTGCAATTGAATTTCCAAATTCCTCTGAGTTGGCCTTGGAAATGTATTTTAATGCTTAGATTTAAGTCAGAATGTGACTGAAATTTGCTACCACTTCAAGTAAAATAACAGCATAAAATAATATTGTGCTATGAAAAATTAACTTAGAATGTAAAAAAAAAAAAAAAAAGTGTGCACCTTCCAGATCCTGCCAATTTGCTCTTGTGTCTGGTAGAGAAGGCTTATGGTCAAATAAATAAATAAGTAAAATAATAAATAAATAAATAGGTAAAATAAATAAATGCGGCTGATGGTCTTACTCTCATCTATGGCGGGTAGGCAGGGATATAATTAGAGATATAGTTACATGTTATTTCCTTTTCTGTTTTAAAATTATTATTTAGAAGAATTTCTAAATTATATTTGTCAAATTTTGCAAGGATAGTTTTAGAGCTAATTCCTGCATGACTGCTACCCATTCAAGAAATAGACAGTGTGGTGATGGCCAGAGGGAGAGGGGGAGGAGGTGGGTAAAGGGGGAAAATGGGAGACGCCTGTAATAGTGTCAACAATAAATTTAAAAAGAAGAAAAAGAACTAGGAGCATGCCAGTCTTGCCTCTGTGCACCTCCCCAGTTACCCAGAGTGGTCTTTATTAAAAATATTTCCTAGAAGCTCAAAAGGAATGAGGACTTAATTCTGCTATTTCAAATCAGGCCTCCACTAAAAGTCCTTGCTGAGCTGTGATTGTGTGCAAAAGAGTCAGCATTGAGTAAAAACCTTCTTCCTTGAATGGCACACATTTAAAAACTTCCTGAAAATTAACCCCATTAGAAATAGTCCTGGGGCAAATCACTGTGAGACCACCGGAAAACCTGGATATGTTACATATATGGCAGTATGTTAAGAGTTCACACAGAGTTCATATTTGCCAATCAAACTCTCAGGCAATTAATGAGAACCAACTAAATGCAAGCAGCATGCTAGATGCTCTAGAATATGTGAAGAGTGGTTAAAACATGCACACCAAAACTTCCTGGGGCCAAATACATTAAAAGGTTTTTCTTTAAAGAGAAATTTTCATTTCTAAAGAGGTATTTAGTATAAAATAATTTTCCAAGGTGTTGTCTTTATTGTTGTTGTTTTTTACTAAAGTTGGCATTTTTAAGGAACAGTAATCAAAACACCTGATGTTTTATAGACACAGGTAAATTTTTTTCAAGGTTATCAATATATACCATTAGTCAAATGTTTATAGAACCCCAAATTTTGAGGTAAATTTTGTTCAAGGTTATCAATATATACCATTAGTCAAATGTTTATAGAACCCCAAATTTTGAAGTCATCTAGGACATAAAAAATCAGAAAAGAACTTTTCTAAAGTATGAAGATCTTTTGATCCATTAAAAGCAATCTACTATGTGATGGGGTCATTGCTCCCCTATTAGAACTGGCCTCTACTGTAATTTAGTGCCATTCTAGCATCCTGGGGTAGAAAGTGTCCCGGCCTTCTAGCCTGAGGTCAAGATGACCTTGCACAAGATAATCAACCTTTGAGGGACCACAGTTTTCTCCCAGGAAAAATAAATGGTTCATATGGGATAATTGTAACTAACCTAAATCAACATCTTAATCTATTTTTTAAGAGTTGAAATGTCTCAGACAAACTGGCTTTGATCTCAAAGTAAATAATCAACTAAAAGAAATCATAAGGTAGACCCATGACATTCTAATGTTGTATCTTTTTTTCATGTGTCTTATGGTTTTGTGTTTTTTGTTGTTGTTGTTGTTTTAATCAAATGTAAGCACCTTCTCCAAAACTCAGAGAAATCAGCACCAGGTGGATTTTTTTTTTTTTTTTTTTTTTTGGAATCCACTGTGTAGTTTCAGAAAGTTTGGGAGATGAATTGGAGCCTAGCATGGTGTGGCAAGGCTTGGTGTACTTGTTTGCTAGGTTGTTCTTCACTGTACATAAATAAGTAGTTAAGCCTTAGCAGACCCTGAGGATAATTTGTCATAATAATGTGTGTTTTTCTGTTTCAGTGTTAACTCCTTTTACATATTATTAATAGATTATGCACTTAGTATAAATAGCTTAGGGGAAACCATTCAGTTAGATTTGTTTGTTCTCTAACATGTTAATGGGGCAAGAAAAAGTTATCTTAAACTACTGAGCAAATTATACACAATACATGAAGTTTAGAACATAAAAAAAAATCTAGCTCATCTAATAAACTGACCAAAGAGGATATTATTTAATCAATTATAAATTATGAACTCCAAGAAAATATATTCTAAATCTAAGACAGTAGTAGCATTCTATGGAGAACATATCTGGAAAATATGAAAATGGAAACGGAAAATATATCCTCAACTTCCTGGATGAAGGAAATAAAAGCACCGCCTTTCATCTGTTTTGAATTGTTAGAAGACTTCTAGATATTCTGGCCTTTCGGAAATTTTAGTCTTATTTTAGTTGTGAGAAAAGTGGAAAGGGAAGAGCAATTCTGCATATTCAATTACTTGGGTTTTTTCTGGAGAACTGTGGTCTGGGCATCATGTGCTTAGGGGACAAGGAAATACCAGCTCAATTAGTAAGAAAGTTCTGCTTTTATGCTGGAGTCTTGACTTTGGGGAATAAGGAAGATCAAGACACATTTTCACAGTTGAGCACAGATAAGCAAGACAGATTGCTTTGGAGTGGTTGATGGCTCTGCAAACATTGATGTTAAAAAAAAAAAACACACTTTTTTAAAAGGAAAAAAAAAATGAGCAATGGTTTTCCAGGAGTTTATATTTGCAAACGTAATTGCATTCCGCTTTGCTTGCGATCATAGAGCACCCGGCATTAGTACTATTTGTTTCTTTGGATAAAGATAACTAAAGTGTATTACTAAGAGGGAAATATTAGAGAAACTGCATGAATTAGGTATCTGAAATGAATTAAGAAACTAGGTGGTGTTTACTGCGCTTTCAGCAAGAGATCTTTCAATACTTCAACAACAGGGTTGTCCGTAGGCTGTAAGAGGAGAAATGAACACTGTATTCGTCAGGATTCTCCAGAGAAACAGGTCCAACAGGCTCTGGATGGAGATTTATTATTGAAATTGGCTCATGCAATTATGTGGGCTGACAAGTCCTACCATCTGCCATCTGCAAGCGGGAGACCCCGGAAGCTGATGGTGTAATTCAATTCCAGTTGGAGGCCAATGGTGTAAATTCCAGTCCGAGAGCAGGAAAAGATGGGATGAGATGTCCCAGCTCAAATAGGCAGAAAAAAAAGGAGGGAGGTGAATTCCTCTTTCCTCCACTTTTTGTTCTATTCAGACCTGTAACGGGTTGGATGACACCCCACCCCACCCCCCCTCACACACACACACACACTTTGGAAGGAAATCTACTTTACTGAGTCCACTGACGGGAATTTCATCTCATCTGGAAACACACTCACAGACATAACTCAGAAATAATGTTTAATTTGAGCACCCTGTGGCCAGGCACGTTGACACATGAAATTAAGCATCACATACTCTAAGCAGTGAAGTTTATATTCCAGTGAGAGTATAAACCAAAGAATGTGGATAACAGAATTGGGACTTTTCTAATTTCTCTTCTCTTTGCTTCTGATTTCCCCTTCCATCATGGCATAACTAGGAAAATCAGTAGTTTCAGTTCCAGAATTTTAGCCTCTTTCCTGCAATTTTTTTCTCTGAAGAAAAGAAATGATGTCTGTTTTTATAGAATGAGAGACCATATCACACAAATAACTCATAAAGTGCTGGGATCATATGCCTAAGAGATGGGGTGCACTGGTGAGCCGGTCAGATTGATGATAACAGCATCAGCCAGAAATGCTTGGGCATCATAGTAAGCTATGAGCTTAACTATTTGATTCGTTTATCATCATCATTTCCTCACAGTGTAATAACAGACATTTGCCTTTTAATTCTTTGGCAGAGTAGGTTCTATGTTGACGCTACAATACAGAAGGCCAAAGTTCAAATCTGAGATCTTTGAAAAAGAGGTCATTGATTTCTTGAATAGTTCTTAGGGAAAATACCTGAGCTTGTATTTGGCGGAGGGGATGCTGGCCACTTGTGTCATGGCCTTTCTTCATCCTACGGATAGACTTGACCATGACCATAGAGAGTAAGTTTAGTCCTCGGTCTGTGCTTTAGAAGATTCTATAGACGTTTCTACGGTATTAAATTTGAGCTCTGATATTGCACATAATTTCTGTCATTGACTACAAAAGGAAAAACATCCTTATTATCTGGTGGCTGGTTTGTTTATTATATCTCCAGTTGAATATGGATATAAGAACAATATTCTTTGAGATTTATTACAGGATTGGAGAGAATTTGATTGCCGGCATTTATGGGGAAGAAGAAAAAAGCCACAAATTTTGTGCAGGACTTTGCACCATTTCAGAGAGTAAAGGTTTACATCCCTTTTGAAGATAGAGGAAAACTGTTATTGAAAGTTAATTTAAAATAGGCACTTCATTTATAATGAAAGCCACCTGCCATATCTCAGGATGAAGCAGGCTTTATTGTCTTTTCAGTCATCTAGTAATCAACCATACAGATTTACTATAAATTTGAGTGTAATTTTTTAAAAGTGTATATATATATATATAAAATGAGTCTTCATTATAAAACTTGAAATGAGTAACTCTAGTTAAAAAAAATTGGCCCCTAGATAATGAAATCACACCTGAGAATAAAGCTAGGTCATTAAAATTTTTACACTCTTAAACAATGTAAGTTGCAGGACCACGCTTTTTAAATTTGAAAGAAGGAAAGAAAGGAAATATCTATAATTACCTCTCTTTATAATAATCACTATTCACATTTTAATCTTTCCTTCATTATTTTTCATCATTTTTAGAGTCAAAGAATATAGGCTTGTCTCTATATTTTCTACTAACACTAACAAGTTTTTCCACATTGCAACATAATATTCACAACCATCTGTTTAGTGGCTGCACTGAGTGGCTTGATAAATTAATCATTCGCTTGTGGTTGGTCTTACAAGGAGACATGACCAAACCTCTTAAAATGCATATTTAAACAAAAATCAGTCAACATTGGAAAGTATTCTGCATTTAGTCAGTAACAAAGTGAATGTACTGCAGCTGAGGTACCACAACAGAGCTGTCCCCTGTCGGTGGTTTAGCACAAGCCAACGTCTTGTCTTGCTTCCCCTCTGCTCAGCACCTATTATTCTTGCTGGATTGATTTGAATTGCATTTTCGTCTGTCAGGCTCTATCATCAGCTGAGGAGTCAAGAGGGAAGCTTTTCCTGTTTCTACACATCTTCAAAGTTAATTTTTTGTTTCTCCACCTCTTATGAAACTCCACTATAGCATCTTATCCTCCCAGCCCATCCTTTTCTATTATGAAACAGCATAATAAACATTTATTGTCCAAAAATATATTTTTTTAATGTGAAAAAATTGAAGGTCAATTTGGCAGTGATTTTTCCGCCACACATATGCATTGCTCTTGTGGGAAATTAAGAGTGAGGCCTACATTAGCCAGGTAGCTGGGTGCTCTTTCCTGGGGGTGGGGATGGGTGCCACTCGCCCAACCTCACGAACGTGTGTGCAAGGATCAAAAAATCCTGAGCTGGTCAGTTGAAGGCAATAGACAGTTCCTTCTTTGAGTTAAAAGCTTTGTGGTGCAAACTTTCTCAAATATCTCACAGAAGAAACAGGTTCTATGGATAACACATTTGGGAATCACCAAATACTTTGGACACGTCACGGAGATTTGGGTTGTAAGGTGTCCTGCAGTAAAAAAGGGAGCCCTTCTCATTTGGTTTTTCCAGCACTTACCAGATTTATTTTATTCCAGAATCCTATTTTTATTTTAAAACCTATTATTTAATTTATTGTGGACCTAGTATTCCTAAAACTACAATAAGAACTTGGATACACAGCACAATACCATTATTTGAGTGGACACATTTAAAAAATGACAAATTTATCCTCATTCTTTTCTTTGCATTGCACAATATTAAGCACCTACTGTCTATAAGCCCTGAGTTTCACTTGACCTTCCTCTACAACCTCAACCTTGAGCTACTCCGCAAGGAATCACTAATAGTAAGAAAAATGTTGTAGCAACCCTACAGGCACCTTAGACCAAGTGATTGGTCGCTGAAAAAGAGAGGAGAGACTTATCAGCAGAGCCTACTGTGTGTTGGCAGTGCCCCAGAGAATGCGGCTAATAAAGGGAGTCCTTCCCACTGACCTTCAGGGACTCCTGTCTTGCCATGCCCAGCAGTCACCTCTCTTTGGGAAGATTTTAGATTATTAATCGTGAAAGAAGGATTGCCTCTCCTTCCATCCATTCCCAAGTGCGACAGCAGCTGCTAGGTATCAGACTAGCATTCCTTTCAACACAGGGGATTAAAGGGCATGTGGCAAGAGGATCTATTTCAAAGAACGAGTAGAAGATGATCAATGATGGAGGAAATCAGAGTTGAAGAAAGAGCATCAGTGCCTTGAAATGTTCCCTAGAGCTCTGACCCCATGAGGATTTTAACTAAATGGCTACTTAGTTTATTGGATTTACCCACTGCACATATTTAAATGAAATGGATGGAAGAAAGAACCTCTATACTACGTGGCAGAAAAAAATGACAAAAAGCTTTTGAAGGTCAGGGAACATGGCACAATCACTTAGACTAGTGGGAAAATGAGATTCTTCTCGGGACCTTGTAGACCTGAAGGTACTATCAATTTTAAAATGGATATAGTGCTTGAGAATGTGTATGTTTCATTCTAAATGACTATGTACTGAATTGTAATAGCTTTGGGCATCCTCTTAAGAACTTGACAAATGATTTACATGAAATGTTAATATCATTAATACCAGAGAAACTATTTATTTATTACTATAATCACATATTACAAAGCAGAGCTTCCAAAATCTTTGGCAAAAATAAAAAAATGAGAAAAAAATAGTCTTATATCAGTGATCTCTTATACGTAAAAACAATCCAGCAATACTGAACTAAAAGGAAGCTTCTTCAAATTCCGTTCAGTTGTCAACCAAATTATCATCTTTATATAATCTCACATGGTAGGAAATAGTATTTGAACTTTCTTTAGTAAACTGGATAGACATGTAGGAACTATATCTCTTGATGTGATTTTTTTTAAAAGGGGAGGGGGGTGTTGTTCAGGTTCAATTACGCATATTACTATGAAATGAAAACATCTATTTATACATAATAACAATACACTAAATTCCTAAATAATTTGATGAAGTGGCATTTTCAGGGTTTGGGAATGAAATGTTAGGAAACCTTAAAACAAAGAATGTAATATCTGAGGAGGTGTGTGTGTGTGTGTGTGTGTGTGTGTGTGTGTGTGTGTGTGTGTGAAGAGCTAGATACGTCCTTTTCTATGGTGTATATGTATGTGTAAAGATAAAGTACTAGTTTGCTAGGGGTGCACCAACAAAATACCACACACTAGGTACTTTAAACAACAGAAGTTTATTTTCTCACAGTTTTGTAGGCTAGAAGTTGAATATCAAGGTGTGGGCAGGTTTGGTTTCTTCTGGGGCCTCTCTCCTAGGTTAGCAGAACTTTTCTCCATGTCCTCACATGGTCTTTCCTCTGTGGCTCAAATTTCTAGTATCTATTTTTGTGTCCAAGTTTTCTCTTAATAAAACACCAGCCAGATTGGATTAGGGCCCATCCTGACAGCCTCATTTTAAGTTAATTACATCTTAAAGGCCCTATCTCCAATACCATCACATTCTGAGTTGCTGGGTATTAAGGTTTCAACATATGAATTGGGGGGTGAGAGGTGGGAGGGCACAATTCAGCCTCAACACATAGTATATATAGAAATGCATAATTGGGGGAGAAACTTATATTTACTGTCACCACGGTTTATATTTTTCCTGAATTCTGTGTATGTGCCATCATTCACTTTGAGATGCCCATGGAAAAAAAACAGTGAGTTAATTTTCTTCCTAAAATTAAATGACTTCCACTAGTCCACAAGAAAGCCTTTATAATCAATAATAGATTTAAAAATTATTTCAAAGAACCTTTTGTATTTTTCTTATTAAAATAATTATAAAATATTTAGCTAACAAACACAATCAATTAGTTATGGGGGGGAAAACATAAGTATTAGTATAATTCAAAGAAAATGTTACCTAGAGATGGGACAGATGAGAATAAATTCCAATAAGCATATTGGTTTAGCTTTGGAATAATCATTTCAGCATTTAGTTTTATGATGGATCCCTTTTAAGAGACTAAAATATCACATAGAAATATTACAAATTTTTGCCCTGGGTGGTATGCTCAGTGGTTAGAGTGTTGGCCCTTGGACTAAGAGGTCTCAGATTTGATTCCAAGTAAGGACATGTACCTGGGTTTCAGGTTTGGGAGGCAACAAGTCAATGTGACTCTCACATCTCTCTCTCTCGCTCTCTCTCTCGCTTGTTCTCTCTCTCTCTCTCTTTTCCCTCCCCTTGTCCCTCCCTTCCACTCTCTCTGAAAAGCAATAGAAAAAATTATCCTCAGGAGAGTATTAACCAAAAAAGAAATATTAATAATTTCATACATCAAAAAATTTCATGTACATTCCTTAATAGTTTTGTACACAGTTTTGACCTTAGCTTTATTTAGCCATGTTGCCATCATACAGTTCTAGACTTGAAAAATCAATCGTAAGGAATTCTGGGTTAGGGATTCTATAACCCTGTTCCTGTGTAAGGGACCTGGGGTGGGAGGAATGCTGGGCAGTTGGGGCTCTGAGCAACTCTCTTGCCTTCGTTTCAACAAAAGCAGTTCCACTCATTTATTGTACATATTGTACAGGCAAGATTTCTTGAAAAATCAACTTCTGCTGCTTTGAAACATTAAAGAGAACCTCTAGTGTCGTGTGTTCCATTGTACAGTAAGGAAACTGGGGCCCAGACAGGTTAAGTGGCCGGCCTTGGGTCACACAGTTAGGTTTTCGGATCCCCAGGTCAATCTCCTAACTACTGGAAGTCTTCACTTAACATCATTGATAGGCTAAGCAAGACCACATACACCGAGACCAGTTTTACCCCAAGTTGGTTGATATAAATGAGTTAAGTTCCTCCATCTCATCAACATAACAAGATGACACTAAACCAAGGTTATTTGAAGGCCTGCTGTATGCAATATTACTCAAATACTGTTTGGTGAATGCTCATGCCATCCATACAAATCAGATTTCACCGTGGTTTTGCTTGACAGGTCAAAGTAGAGGTGGAGATTGTAACCTGACTGTGGTCATTTGGGATATTGGCAGAAAAACGGGATAGGACTAGGTGTCCCATTTGTCATCCCTGGGTGACAGTATCTTTTTATTTTTCAATTAATATTATTTTAAGTGCTTTTCTTAGTTCCATATTATCCACAATTGAAGTTTTGTTTCTTCTCCTTTGGCAATTTTTTAAACACATTGAGACTGAACTCAGATTCAGGAAACTACTCTGATGGCAGTTTTTTCTATAGCTCACCGGAGCACATGTCTGTCTTGTTTTGCATTTTTTTCTGAGATCTGTATTGCTTTATTCTCTGGTTCTAGAACTGATATGATTGATACTGTGTGCATGGGGGGTAAAATGAAACCTACATAATGTACCAAATACGCTTGTGCAAATGTACTTCCAGGAAAAATGGCACTGCTTATGACCCTGGAAAGTAACTACATATCTTAAAAGAATGTGTGTTTTAATTAAATGTTTCTGGAGAGTATAGAGAGATGAACTTCATCTTTAATTCCGCTACCATGCCATGCTGTCTCCTTCCTTTCCCGTTTAGACCCCTCCTTTCCCAGGCTGTAGGTGGGAACCTGGACAGGAAAAGCTGGGCAACGTTTGGCATGTCCTAAAGGAATTCTCCTGAGCCTCACTTCCTAACGCTGAATTCGGAATGTGTATCTTTTTCCTGCTCTAAACAGCTTGAAAACTCTCCCCACTCTAAAAGCACAGAGTGTTTGATTGAAGGCAGTCATTCGTTTAGCAAATATTTTTGAGATCTGCTCTTTGGTAGGCCTTAGTCCCAAGACTGGAAATCCTGCTATCTTTGTCAACAGCAATTAGAAATGGAAATATCTCAAGCAATGAGAATGAAATTGAGTTTGTAGAAAGGTGTTAGGGATAGATGTAACAAGATTGGCGAAGTGCGGCGACTGTTGACGCTCCATGATGCGCTTATGAGAGTCACTGCATAACAAATCATGTATTGAATTGTGATGCTTTCAACCTTGTGCAGGTTTGAAAACTTCCTAAAAAAAAAAAAATAAATCTATTTAGTTGACAAAGCCTGCGTACGTCCAAGACCAGAAAACAAAATCAGCAATGAGGAAAGAATCAGATCAGAATAAGAAAGAGGAAAAAATAAAGAAAAGTTAGAGCCCAAAAGACATAAGAGGGCCCTTGCTAGGATTTCCCAGCTCCAGTGGCAGGTGAGGCTGGTGGCCTGAAGCAGAACCAGGTTACAGTTGTGACCCTAAGTCATTTCTAACGCTAAGTGCTAATTTATAAGTAAGATAACTGTTCCATCATTATGTTTCATTCTCTTCAAAGTATATCATACTTCTTTTCCTGGGCCTTTTTTAATCTCCTTAAGATCAGAGGCTCTATTTTGCTCACCATTTGAACCCCAATAATTAGTTTAATAATTGGCATATGCTAGGCACTTAAAAATAGTTGTTGAGTAAATGTTTTTAATGTGCCTAGTTAGCGGTCTTGTTCTCTCTTTTTTTGAAAGGAGCCTGAACCAGTGATCCCATCAACACCTGCATGTATGATTCTGGAAACCTACAGGGGTAGGGCAGGTGTGCGGGCGCCCACAGAGAAAATGCCCCCATAACTGTTGGGTTATAGCATTCCTGTGTCTAACAACAAATTAATCATTTTCTCATCATTTTTTTCCCCTCCTGGCGCCTTGGACTGGTGATATGACAGTGCTGAATCGCGGTGTCCGTGTGTTTGATTTGGACAGCAAGCCAGAGATTTCCTCTGTGCAAACTTAGCAACACCGATCCCTTTGCCCTGGTTTGTGAGCATGTCCAATTGCTGGCATCATTATTTGATGAGTTTATTATTATTCGGCAGGGAGGTTACTAGGACATTCTAATAAATGACATTTTTATGATTTTTTACAAGACTCTGACAAGTCAGTCCATAAGATTTATGGACTATGGCCTATGTGGAGCCTTTTCTGTGCTCTGGATGCTTACAAAGAAATAAGAGAAACGGTCCTTGTCCCTGTAGCACTGGCCACCTAGTTTGGAATTTTAAGCCTGACTAGTGTGAGTCAAAATTATGCCCTCTCCTTGGATTCTGTTTTCTTGTGTTAATTCATACTGTGATTAAAGTAGGTTTATAACCAGTTTATAGCTTCCTTTATAGAATTTTCATTGTAGCTCAAGGCCTGGAAATAGCAATTTAATTAGAGATTTACAGCCATGCATTTCATAGTGATAAATGTCTTGTGAATATTTAGACTATTAGCGAAGGTGAAATATATTTAGCTTTCCCTTAACTTATTTAAGAGTCTCCTTTTCTGGAATCAATTTCAAACTATTCCACATGAAAATAGTGTCCTCGATGCTTTATTTTGAGGATAGTTCTAATACCCTCTCTCCTTCCCAAAGAAACTTACCATGTCAAAAAAAAGTTCACTGCCCCTGGCTGATTTGGCTCAGTGGATAGAGCGTCGGCCTTTGGACTGAAGGATCCCAGGTTCGATTCCTGGTCAGGGCACATGCCTGGGTTGTGGACTCGATCCCCAGTAGGGGGCATGCAGAAGGCAGTCGATCAATAATTTTTCCCCCATCATTGATGTTTCTATCTCTCTCTCCCCCTCCCTTCATCTCTGATATATATATATATATTTAAAAAGCCCACTGTTATATTTCTTCCCTAGAAAGCATCAATAATAGAAAAATTTACAGAAAAATGCCATTATTGCTCTTTACTTAAGGGTTTCATTGAATGTAACTGGTTATATGAATGTGTTATATGAATTTTATTTGAGAAAGACACTTAAAAGAATACTCATCTGTTATGGGATTATTTGGTTTTAATATATTTGTTTTATATAAGTTTATACTGTCCTAGAGAGTATTTGTAGCATGTGTTATTCCAACTATTTAATTAAAAAATCTCTGACCACTGGGTAATATTTCAGCAAGAACCAGTACCAGCCACAACCTGGTTAGGCCTTCCAGCAGAGGAATAAAAGTAGGTCACAAATTTAGTTACAGGGCCTGTGCCTCTGGCTTTGGCTCCATCAGAAACTGCAGCAACTCCAGATCTACTTCATTTGTACACACACAGACACACACACACACACACACACACACACACACATGCTATATCCGGAGTCCCCATGTGATGCTCACATGTGCTTAGACATAGATTTCCATTAGATCCCTCTGCTCTCTTCCTCTGTCTGCTGCTGAGCCCCCTACGGCCCTGAAGGAATATCTGAGCTGCTCTTGAGCATGGGAAACCAGTTCAGCCTCTGCTGAACTCATGGGCTGTCTGGGCACTGTGTTCCTAGGAGCAGAAGGTCCTATCCTGCTCATTCAACTACATGCTGCCCAGACCAAGGCCAATAATCATCTCCAAACACTCTATGTTTTCTACTCTCCCCCATCCCTCCCCAAAAGCCAAAAACAGGACTACATTCTAAAGTGGAGGGGCTTCAAACCTTTCACTGTCTTACCAAGTTTTTGTAAACAACCATTTACTTTTTGCTTGCTGTGTGTTTTGGCTCCATCACCTTGGGATTCATACATGAAACCTGGGTGAGCTGAGCCTGCCTAGTCAATTTGAACAGGACAGTGTAGTATCTTCCCCTTGTTGAAATAGAAATTGAGAACACAGTCTTGGAAATGCGTCCTTCACTTTCACTGCCTTATTGTCATGTAAGTCTGTGTGCTGTGCATGGGTGTTCTCAGGGCGACCGCCCCAGAGAGGAGCGTGGGCCTCGCTGGTGTAAAATGAACCACATAGCTCTGTACCGCCCACGCCGCCCTACCAAAAGCTCTTCAGCCCGGGCCCACGTCCGCGCTAGCTTTATACACTAACCAGCTGGGCTGTAACCATGAGGAATGGGAAATACTTTATTTCATTCATGTAGAGTTCAGATGGAGTTAACCATTGTCCTCCTTCCACCTTTCCCAAATCCACCAGCGGGCTTTCCAGACTATGTGGCAAAAAACTGACTGCCTTCCATAAGGATTTTTTTAAATTTCAAATTTCCTTCAGGGAAACCCTGTCATTAAGTTTTTCAGAATAAAAACTATATTTACTTTATAAAAGAAATATTTACCCACTTACATGGGGAGTATTTGCCTTTGAAACCTGAATATAAACATTTGGGAGATTTCACATGCTGTTCCTTAAAGGTTTGAGTTTAGCTGGTTATGAGATTTTTTTTTTTCTTTTGATGAATCTGGATGTTTTCAACATGGAAAGCAGCTCCCTCCAAATCCTGTTTATGAGAAAGTCACTGGCCTGGACATGTTCCTGTCCCTTGAGAGGAAGACATTTCTTCAGAAGTGGAAAGACTTTTTCAAGAAAAAAAAAGAATCTGTTGACCTAAATTGGTTACATTTGTTTTCATATTGTTTCAGCTTCAGTATGAAATACCCTAGTGGTGAACATTTTTGTCTCATGGGCAACTTCTGGCCTTATAGCTAAATTGAGTCTCTGAGAAATACTTTTCATGGGTTTTTTTAAATGTGCATTTCACTTGTTTTAAAGCAAAAACATTTTTTGAGAAATAAAATATGGATTTTTGTAAAGCCCTCCAATCTCATGGGAAGGAAACAGTGTTGCTTATATTGCCATTGATGAATTCACTGTAAAGTACATGAAGTGCCATGGATATAATTATGACTATTGAAAACTCTTATTGCATGTATTTTCTATTTCTGTTAAATCTGAATAGTAGGCACCTTGATAAACACAGAAGCAGTGTCCCTTGCCAAGGAACTCTTATTTGTATATCTCCTTTTCTCAATATTAATTCTTGCCCAAGGACCTTCTCAGTCTCCCAAAAAAGTGGCCCTTTGGCTAATCAACACACAGGCAGTTCCAGGCGCCTCTGAATCCTAGTCTAAATGCAGCTCTTATTCAAATGGAGACCCAGCTACATGTAGTCTACAGGTTATCCTGGCACCACAGGCAGTTGTAATATTTGCCAGGTGATTAAGTATGAGAAAGCAGGGATATTAAAGAGCATTGGTAATTATCCATCACTGGCTTTGCTATTTCTCTACAAATAACCATCTTTATAGCCTTCCTCTTGCTCGTCTGTGTCCAGAGAGGTAGGACATAGTCTTGGCCCTTTTAAGAAGAATGTGTTTGCAGCATCAATCATTTAGGACCATATTGAGGTGTTAAGTACCTCATTTGCAATCTTAAATCCCAAGGTTTTAAGTTCCTTCCTTGGTAAATATTATTCACTAGAGGCCCGGTGCACAAATTTGTGCACCAGTGGGGTCCCTTGGCCTGGCCTGCGGGATTGGGCCGAAACTGGCTCTCTGACTATCTGGATTGTGAGAGGGCACAGACCAAGCCGAGGGACCCCACCAGTGCCAAATCAGGGCTAGGGAGGGACATGGGAGGTTGGCCAGTTGGGAGGGACCACAGGAGGGCTCCAGGGTGTGTCTGGCCCATCTCGCTCAGTCTTAATCGGTCAGACTCCAGCAGCAAGCTAACCTATCAGTCAGAGCATCTGCCTCCTGGTGGTTAGTGCACATCATAGTGAGCACTTGAATGGCCTTAGCATATCATTATCATATTACACTTTGATTGGTTGAACAGACGACCGGAAACTTAGCATATTAGGCTTTTATTATATAGTATTATTTACTTGGCTGTCTTAATCATTTCCTGTTACACTGAGCTTATTTGTTGCCTTTCCATAATTATATTCAAACCCTCTCTAGAAGATAATCTTTTCCCTTTTGAAGAAGTATGTTGAGTTTTTATAATTAAAAAAAGATCTGTCCCCATCTTTGAATGCTTGGTTTGGTCATTCATGTCTAGCAGCACAGGATTGGTCTCCAGGGTCACACTACAAATTTGTCTGTTGTGTCTTTGTTGATTTCTATGTGGAGGTTAAGTAAGAGCTCTATGTTTACTGGGTTGTCATTTGTTATTCCTATCATAATTCATAATTCTACGGGGAAAATATACAGAGCATTCCTACTTCAGCTTCAATGTCAAAGGCGTTGGGTTTCCACTCATCTCCCACATGCTTTAGACAAGTCTCCTGACACTGCTATTCTCCCCAGCTACGGAAGTAGAAAGGAAAAGTGGATTCTTGTAAGAGCTGGAATTCTTACAGAGAGATGTGCCATCCAGATTTAAAGCATCGCTTCTATTTCCCTAATAGCTAAAATAACAAAAGAATGGCGAAATAGTTTGTGTGAGTGAGTTTTTCCCAGAATATTATCTGTATTCCTGAAAGACAAAATGCCTCTTCTTAACCCAAGAATTGCTAACCAGCCAACTTGTTCCAGAAAATAGCCCACATGCACTGAGGTGAGGCTCAATCACCTCCTTGCCTCCGTCATCCTCGTCGTGTCAGCTGCTGGCCTTAGTCCATCGCTTGGCTGAGAACTCTTCTGAGAATGGTTTGCATGCAAACGGAATCGTATTACATAAAAACTACATAAAAGCCCTCTTTCCTAGCCTCAAACCCAATTAACTACTAAATTGAGTAGTGTTGGCCTATGTTCCACTTACTATTTACATGCAAAAAAAAAAAAAGATTTAAACTTGGTTGACCTTCAGGATCGGGGAAGAGGACGTAGAGGAAGCAGTGCTGAGTTTAATTCAATGTTCTGTGACAAACAAGGGGGAAGATAGAGAGATACTGATTTTGAGGGAAATGTTAATTATCTGAAGCTTAATTACAGATAACAGTATGAGGAGAATACATAAAAGGCTTGAAATGCAGCCAAAGCATTTCCCTAAGATCATTAAAAAATGATTGTTGTTTACCATTCACAAATTGCACAGAGATAGAGTTGAGATGGGAAAAACAGAGTCAGGCTTGAAGTAGAACCCAACCTGCTCTCTTAAAACCAGTTCAGAAGAGAAGTGATAGCACTGTCGTTTGCTCACGTTTAGAAGTAAAATGAGATTCTGCGCATGCTTCCCTTTCCAAATAACAATTAACAGATCACCGGCAAGCACAGTGAAGTAAAATTCTAGGGGACGATACAACCCAAATAAAAATAAATAATGTATGAGGTCTTAGGATGGGAACTACAATAAAACAGAAGGCACAGACATTTATCTCCATGTAAATACAATAGAAATTAAGGAAGCAAGATTTTTAGATTCCTATCACTTCATTACTGAATCCAATCATGTGAAATTTTACCTTTCCTCACAAACATCATTTTCACTTGATGCAGCAAAGGGTGGCTTACATTTACGTTGTCTACTCTTTAAAGATTCTTATTTGTCTTTTTTTTTTTTTACAGTTGGTATCTGTTCACGTCCCATTTGTGTTTCAGATAATGAATGTGGCATTTCAGAAGTGTGCTTTTAAGGAGGGTGAAGAAGTGCACACCTCTCTGTTTCTGTTGCCCAAAACCAACGAGACGTGATGTCCTAGGGAAGGGGGCAGTCTTGGGTTGCAGAGTCTGGGGGTATGCAGTCCAGACATCCTGGTATTTTGCAAGCTGGGCTTTGGTGATGGTACATTAGCTGTTGCAGGCGAGCTGAACATTGGGGATGCTTCCAGAAAAAGTAGAATTGCAACCAGAGATCTCAACACTTGCTACTTTTTAAAACAATGGGGATGTAGAGATTAGTTTTGTGCCCAAAGGATTTGTATTTATATATGGACACATTCACATGTTTACTGGGAAAACAATGGGAGATGTGATGATAATGCCTTTTTAAGTTTGTAGAAAATGGTTTTTTTAAAAAATTTAAGCCTGATAAACATTTATTGAAGAATAAAAGACTAATGAGATTGGAGGTCTTTATTCACTGACAGCTACTGAGAAGGAATTGCTGTGTCCTCTTTCTTCATATGGTTTTATTTTCTTTCCCCTCCATTCTTTTTTTAATTATTCGCCTTTATTATATTTATGTTATTCACATAACATAAAGTTAAACATTTTAAACTGAGCAATGCAGTGGCATTTAGGACATTCACAGTGGTGTGCAATCACAATTTCTATTTTGTTTCAAAACATTTTCTTATCCCAAGATAAAACCCAAGTACATTAAGCAGTTATTCCCATTTCCTACCTCCCTCAGCCCCTGGTAACCACCAGTCTCTGTCTGTCTCTATGGGCTTATTCTGGATATTGTATACAAATGGAATCATATAATATGTGACGTTTGGTGCCTGGCTGCTTTCACTTAATGTAGTATTTTTGAGATTTATCCACCCTGCAGGATATATCAGTCCTTTATTCCTTTTTATGGCTGAATAGTATACCATATGTGGATATGGCATAATTCGTTTATCCATCGCTTGATGGAAATTTGGGTTATTCCTACTTTTTGGCTATTGTGAATAATGAACAAAATTTTGGAGGCGATTTTATAAGATCATTGCAGGATCGGGTGGGGGTAAAAATTAAAAGGTATCTAAACCAGTTTTTGCACTGCACAAACAGGGCCTTTAATTCAGAATATTTTCAGCATTCTTTGTAAACAGGCTGAGAATTCCTCATATTATTTGACAATCAAAATGGCCCCCTACTTGTCTTGGCAAAATACCAGGCTGGGAAGGAGGGAGCGGTCTTGGTTTCAGTGACTGTCACAGGAACCTTAAAACTGAGCCCCGTTGAGTGAAATCATGGGATTCACACTCCAGCTGGGTGTCCCGGTGCCCCAGTGCTCTCCCTGGCAGCTACCAGAGCAGCCACAGAACTGCCTCAACCTGGCTGCTGCTCTCAGGGAGTGGAAGGGCTTGGCCCACCCTCCCACAGCCTCCATAGCTAAGAAGATGCCCTCCACATCCTTGTCTTTATAAGCCCCACCTCCTGAGGCACTAAAGAGCCCCTGAAGTGGAGTCACCAGAGTCTTCCCAGCCCTGCTCCCCCAGTGCCCACCCCTACCCAGGAACCAGACAGGGTTACAGGAGAATTCCAGGTAAGTTTCCTTGAAGTTCTCTGTTTATCTTGGGCCTTCTCCACAGGGCTTGGAGCAGCCATTGCTTCCATTATTTCTTTTAGTTTATTTTTTATTTAGACATTATTGGCATAGCATTATATTAGTATTGAGTGTAGTGCTTTAATTTATTTTTAGAAGAGACTTAATCCGGGTTTTTTTCAAAGCCATCACCCCAGATCTGACCCGGTCATATAGGAAGGATTCCTGGTCGCCTGTCTTGGTACGCAGGCTGCCCCAGAGGCACAGACAGGGTGCCAACAACTCCCTAGCACAAACTAGATTAGTCTTCATCATTTCATAGTCTGTTTATAACTTTAAACCATTTCCAGGGAAGTATGAATAAAATAGTCTAATTGCATATATATCCAGAATCCCAAGGTGAGGAAAATCTATTGAAGAAAAGCTAAGTGACGAAATAACCTAGAAAAGTCCAGGTCTTATTCATTTTAAACCAAACTCAGGTTGCCTCACAAAGGACCTTTTCCCCTAAACCAGGCAGCTGGCAGTGGAGGGTGGAGTACCCCCGAGTCACCTGATCTGGCTGTGCCCTGAGAGCACAAATACTTGGGCCACCTGTCCTTAAGTTCACTCTAGAATTCCTTTGGCAAATGATTATTGAGAATCATCTCTCACGGGCCTTCTTTGGTTCTCTGATTAGTCACTGTACCTCTGATTTTCTTGTCCAATTACAAATTATTAGATTTTTTGTCTTCTTTACTTTTTTGTGTCCTTTTCTTCTGTCTCATACACACACACACACACACACACACACACACAAAAAAAAAAAACACATTGCAGAGGGCTGGCTTGCGTTTTGCTCCTATATCAGAAACTATAAGGCCTGAGCTAACTGGATTACTTTTTACTATGGAAATGTGACTATTTTCAAAGGTTAAAAAAGAAAAAGTAATTGTTCATTATTTCTAAAATCAGACTACCTTTGTTAAGAAATTGTTATGTAAGCCTGAGTTAGAGTTGCATAGAGAAATGAACTATCAATTTCACACTTTCTGATTCAGTGGCGTTAAAAGCTTAATGGATGATCCCACACACAGAACTTTTGAGGTCTTATCACGGAGACAGATAGTATTACTTATCTTGTGGAAATTGCTGATCAATCTCCTCTTTAAAAATTGAACGAATCTGCAGGGATATATTCAGAGTAGTTAGCACAGAGGTGGCCATGTTCCTCTCCAATCTGGAAACTGTTTCTGATTACGACCCCGTGGCAGGACAACATCTGGGTCCCTGTTTTAAATAAGCCCATGGTGGAAACAAACGAAGATCAACCGAATGGGAAAAGCACTATCTATTTACTCAGAGTTTGCCGTAGCAAAGGATTCAGCCACCATCACTTGCATTTTGACAGATTCACAGGCAGCCAGAAAAGGGGAAAATCTTCATAGTAGAACAAAGGGGCGGGGCTTCACACTTGCCTGATGGAGGCTGTGGGCACAGGGAAGCTATAAGCTGGCCAATTAGAAGCAGAGCAGCCTATATGCTTAATTAAGAGCAAATGTTTGGTTCTGTCTGGTTGGTCCTAAATTGGAAGCCAGGACAAAAATTAGGGGTGCTTAACTTCCTGGATTGTTATCAGAGATAGTGGTCTGGCCTCCTGTAAGCCTGACATAGCAGGATGCCTTCTGGGCTAATTACTGTAGGTAATGAGTTGGTTACCTGGGGCTGTGGATCAGAGCTCTATTTCTATACATAGTCTGGCTATTGTCTGTCTGTATATTCAGTCTCTCATCATCAAACTGAGTTCACACGTGCTCACTTACCTCTCTAAAGAGCACCTCATCCCACATTTATTTGTACTTTCAGCTTTGCAGTTGGCCGGGAGCAGGTTCTATAAGAGCCAGTCCCAGCAAAGGTACCTTCATTGGTGTTGGGTATAGTTGCAAAGCAGGGGGCTTCATCATCTGAGAGCAGAGCTGCAGTCTAGCTGCTCTGCCTGGCACAGTGCCTCGTTCACTGTGTCCCATCAATAACTATTTTAGATATAAGTGGTCCTGTCCTTCCTTCACAGAATTACAATCGTTATCAGGTATTGCATTGTTACTACACACATCAAGATAAATAATTTTAAAATGTCTCACTTATCTCTCACAACAAAACTATGGGGTAGGTAGATGCTACCATTATTGCCACTAGTTTATAGATGGTGCAACTGAGGCTGGGAGAGATTACATAATATGTCAATGGTCACATGGCTAGGAAATGGTGGGGCTGGTATTTGAACCCAAGTGACTTTAATCCACATTACACCATGTGCTACAGCAGGAGCAAGAGTGGGGGAAATGTACCTTTTTATGTATTGAGCATCTAAGAAAGAGGAGAAGTTTATCAAATGTGTGTGGACATGTGAAGGGAGACGTGGATCCTTTCTGAAGTCTCTTGGGAGGGCTAGTGACAGTGATCGCCAGTCAGGGCTTTAAGAGCTTCCTTCCTGTGGGGCAGCACTCCAAGGATGGGAAGAGGCATAAGAAATGACTCTTGCCTTCGAAGTTTTCATTTCTGGGAAGGGAGACCAAACTGTCACACAGGAAACTATTCTTGAAAAATTAAATGCTGTCCTTTGCGTATATAGTGAGTAAAATGGGAACTAGAAAAATGAGAAATGGATAAGGGCAGAAAGTAGAGAGGATTTAATGAGAAAGGTAAGACTGAGCCTTAAAGGGCAAGGAGAATAGGCCAGCATGGCTGGGGACTGAGGACACTTCAGAAAGGTTATGGCATGTCTGGCTATGGCATGGGCAGGATCAGTGACCACCCTGAGTGATGAATGGCTTGGAGAGCAATGGGCAGTGCATTTGCGTAGCATAAACCTGGCTAAGAATCATTATTTTGAAGACCTTGAAAGATAAACAAAGGAAACTGAAATTCATATGATAAAATAGTGAAGAAACAGTCTCTAAACATAAAATAATATGATAAAAGCCATGGTTCAAGAGCATTAATAATCTGCCAGTGGTCTGTGAAATGTAATAGATCAGGGAAACATAAGACCCAAAGCCCACCTTGGAGCCTGCTAGAGTAACACAGTGCGAGGTGATGAGCTTGCGCATGGGACACAATATCGGGAAGGAAGAGCTCACTGCTCCAGCTCGGTCATGTTCTGGCAGGCAGCCACCAGTTGCCAACTCTGGTTGGGCCTTGTCACAGCTGAGGAGAGCCACTAGCACAGGTGGCACCCCCTTCTGAGCAGCTGCATCCAGTGATTGTAAGGGTGAATCAAAGACCCATCTCATCCGCCCCCAACTGGTGACAGCATGGATGGGTCCACCCCACGTTCAGAACTCCCTGTGGGCTGGCTGAGGCCTCCACTTAGGCCACATCATAGCTCAGCTTCTCACCTGCCCAATGCTGCTTCCTTCTCTTCCCTCCCGTCCATGGATGCTGATCACAATGAAACCCTCAGAAGCCTCCAGCTTGCCGACCTCTGTCTCAGATTTGCTTCCTGTGGAGCCCAGCCTGTGGCACTAGGAGAATGGGCAAATCATTGATAGGAACCAGAGAGAGAAAATTACACTGTTAGGAAGAGAACACATACGTATTGGCAAATTCCTTCTTAAAAAGAAGCCTCTGGCAAATGGTCAAGATACATCCTGAACACAATCACTCTGGGTCATAAATTGTATTGTCTTTTCTCAGTAGATGAAAAAAATTGCTGTACTTTTTTTTTTTGCTTGTTTTAATGAAACAAAGAATAGGAAAACAAATTATGTAGGTCCCATAATACCTGCTTCATATTTGTACAAATAGAAGCTTCTATAGAAATAAGTCCTTCTCTGTCAAGGTTGGAACAATATAGCATGTATAATTATTTGATGTTTGAAGTATATTTTAAAAGCCAATTAGAAAAAAGTAAAGGTTAGGCTATTTTCGCAGTGAGCTATCATGTTTGGCAAACTCAAAACTGTCTTCAAAACTCCTAGAAAAAAATGAAAATCAAATTTTAGAAAATTATTTAGTGATATAGAGATAGCTTGTGACATAATTAATTAAAATAAATATTAAAAGAATGTATAATATTAGTCTAACTTAAAAACAGAAAATATATTTTTGTTGATATGTGAGATAATATGTATCAATATGTCAGCAGTGATTGTCTCTGAATGGTAGGATTGTGGCTCACTTTTCTATAGTTTCTACATTTTTCCAAAGTCAAGAATCAGCACGTACAATTCAATTATCAGGGTTAAATTTTACATTTAGTATATAGATGTAGGACAAAATATTAATATAAAGCATATTATAATGCTTTAATCTTCTACATAAATATATTTTAATATGGAAGTAGTTTTTATTATAATTCTTTGAAAACTGTGGTCTTTAAAGTTTCTTACCATCCTAGAAATTTAATGTTTTTTCCTACTATTTTGTTCTTTCTGATTAAAAAAAAAGCTTTCTGCTGCTATCCTGAAAGCTGTCATTTCAGAATGAAAAAAAAGCATATTTTTAATTTCATTTTTTAGAAAGTTGGTTCTTTGTCAAATTTAATTGAAGTGACTGAACTTCTGAGTTTTTGTCTGAAATTGCATTCAATCCTTATTTGAACAACATAGCCAACACCTAGAGCTTTTCCCTGGAGTTTAAAGTTTAGAAATGTTGCTCCGTCTTCATCTACAAACCATGTTTTATGTCTCATCCCTGTCACTGGGAGACTTTGACAGTCAACTTCCCTATGTCTCTCTTATCCACTCTAAAATGGAAAAATCTCAGCTGGATGGGTCAGCCAAGTGCTAAATTGACCTACTCGCTGTTCTGAAGGTAGAATCAAAAAGAGCAAAAACACAAAACATTTGAAAATGAAAATAACAAAAATCTCTGTTTACTTAATTTTAATCATTTTAATTACTTTCTTCTGCAACAAAATCAATACATGTGGGGAAACGTTGAAATTTTTTTTTTAAATTGACAATAAGGCAAAGATTTTAGTATCTTACTTTGTAAATTTATAACATTTAACATTGGTATTATGAATAACTAATAAAACACAAACCTGATGTGATTCTCTTACCAAAATTTGATAAGTGTGATGTGTAAACCTTTCTTCAAAATGACCCCTGCTAACTTGCAATAATTAAATTGCAATAGGCTCCTTGCCAATGGCACCAGATTGCCGATTTTAAATGCCACTATAGGTAAAAACCAACTACTTTTATTTTCACATGTTCCTTTTACCTAGTTAGTGTTCATAGAATTAACACAATTTTTTGTACATGTTATACCATAAGCATATTTCCCACTAGTAACATAGTCCCTTTTTTTCATTTAACTTTTATGTTAATGAAGCAATGCATGTAGCTAGTTTAAATAGATCAGCATTTTAAGCCAAAAAAAAAAAAAAAGTGTTCCCTGCCCTCATTCCTCTTAACCATCCCAACTCCTTTAGGTATTTACCCCATACAAGTACATAACATAATTAACTGGATATATTTTTGTTTTTTAATTACATACATTATTTTTTTACTTCCTTTTATCCAATTGTAGCCTTCTTGCCCCACCCTCACATACACACACTTCTCTCCATGATACTTCAAATGAATGAAGTTTAAATTACAGTTTTTATTTATATCAATGTTATATTAGTACATGATAATAATCATGTAAGTACTATTCACAGCTGAGCCATGTGTTTAATATTATTGCCTATCTTGTTCCATGTTTTATTTTCTCTGAAGTTAATAATTGCCTTGGTCTCTTAACAATGCTAGTTTTCTTTGTACTCACTACTCATTCAGTTCTAACTTTTCCAAAAGAACTATAGAAATTCTTTCTGATGTTCTCAAACCAGCAGATGATAACATAACTTCCACTTTTTGTTTGGGGCGCATTGCTCCTGGACCTCCTGCTCTTCTGCTCTAATTCGTAATGTTTGTTCCAGAAGTTACCGTCACCATCGTTCTGGGAACCCCTTTCTCTCTGTTAGATCTCCTGTTTCCTGGATCCCATATCTTCCCGTTACTGAATTACTCTTTCATTTTGGTAGAACACAGCCTCCACTAGCTTCCTGAGAATGGTTGCAATGGGGTAAACTTTGTGTGACTCTTTTCCGTCTGAATATGACATTTTGCTTATCAACCTTGATAGTTTGGATTCTAGGCGGCAAATGATTTTCTCTAAGAAATATTGAAGTCTTTGCTCTGTTGTCTTACGTTTTCTAGTGACATTATTCTTCAAGGCCATTATAATGGCCAATTCCTTGTATGGGATATAGGTTTTTTTCACCTTTCTCTCAAAAGTTTTAGAGAGGTCTCTGTAACCTTAAATTTTTACAACAATATACCTTAGTATAAATACTTGGTATTTATTGTTCTGGGCACATTGTGGACCCTTTCATTATGTAAATTTCTCTTCTTCATAAATTTTTGGAAGTGTTTATATATTACAGTATTTATTGGGAAAATATCTCTTCTGTCTGGTAGTTAGATATAGGATTATATTCAATATATGTTAGTACAGTTTTCTTATCTCTTTTCCCCTGCTTTCCATCTCTTTGGCTTTTTTTGTTTGTTTTACTGTTTGAAAGATATACTTTATCTTCCAAATTTCTGTTGAAGTTTTTTAAAAAAATGTATTAATACTGCTTTAATTTCCTTTTGGGTTTCTAAAAGCTCTATCTCTTTCTCTAAATGCCCCTTTTCTGCTTCTCTTCCTTTCCCCCTACCCCCAATGGATGTTTTCTTTTCCTAACTTCATATAAGCATTAATGATAGTCTTTTGGGAATATTTTCTGTTCCCTGAATTAATCTGTTTTCCTGGCATTTTATCTTTCGTGTTTTGGGGGTTTCTCAGTCCCGTGATTCTTGTCAGCTCATTCATATCCCAGAGTGAAGTGAGACAATTCTGATCACAACCTCTTTGTGATATTTTTCATGATATATGAAGCTTGTGTCAGTCCAGGGGACCTAGAAAATTGTTGTGGCAGGCCTCACACATTAATCAGATACCCCCGCTACCTTTGCCGATCAGCTTCCCCAGAGAAGAATCTCCTAGCCCTCCTGCTCGGAGGTCATACGGCTGGATGAGTGGTCTGAAGGGCCCGTGGGGCCTGGGCAGAGAGGCTGGTAGGCTGCACTTTCCACTCACTCCCATGTTGCTCCACATGTCTCCTTGCATCTTCTGAGATTCATTCTCTTGCTTCTGCTGGGAGGTCAGGGGGCGATGCTTGGTTCACAAGCTGGAGGAGGAGGTCTGGGGGCCCAACTACACCTCAGTTTCAGCTCCAGGTACTTCTAGCAGGCACCTGTTGCTTCCAGTTGCTGAGACTTTCTGTGGTTCTGGGGCACAAAACACATGGTTTCCTGTTGGCACTTTACTGATGGCCCTGAGTTTGGATTTCTTCTCTCTGCCAACTCTGTGACCACCTGCCATCAGCTGTCCATGTTCACCTATCTTCACCTATTCATGTCCATAAATTTAAACATCTCTTTATCTACTCTCTCAATCTTCCTTATGTCTATACAGTATTTTTGTGGTCCCATTTATTAGTTTTTTAGAGATATTTAGATGGAGCAAAAATAAGCATGTCTGCTAACCTAGCATGACTTAACTAAATGTTCCTCCCACTCTTGAACGTATACCACTTATTTTCTACACCAGAATATCCTTGACTTATATTCCACGTGCTGGCTGTGCTCTGAGAGATGTGAGGGGGACATGAACAGCTGGTGGCAGGTGGTAACAGAGTCAGCAGAGAGAAGCACAGGCTTCCGTGGTCAAGAAATAGTGGACACCATTCATTTGGCTCTTGTTTCTAGTTTCCGTTGTGACATCTTGAATAGCATGCTCTTGGTTCTGATTTAATTTCTATTTCTGTTTATTATGTATCCCCAGCTATGTTCTAAGGCCCCTTGAAATTACATACTATGCTTCCTTGTATCATGTTTATGGTATTGTAGTATATAATAACATCTATTTAGATCTCTATAACTCCTGATTAGAACGTAAGCCCCTTGGGCAAGGACTGTGTCTTACTCATGTCTGTGTCCCCAGTACTTCTCAGAGTCACTGGAATATCACTGGGATCAATAACCGTCCACTGATGAGGGAGTGGGTGAGCAGGTGCCTTGTTATACATTCCATAATCCCTTTTTACCGCCTGCCGAGGGAGAGTCGTTGACAGCACTATAGATGCCATAGCATCTTTCAGCTGAAATGTTTATGTGCTCCTAAATAAAAAAGTCATGTAATACCAGGAGTTCTTCACATACGATAGGACAGAGGCGGGGTAGTGATGGGGGGGAAGGACATATATTACTCCTGTCTCTCTTCACCCCATGCACATGCCTACCCTCCAGAGTACCTGCTTCTTCGCCCCAGCCAGGCCCCTCACAGCCCCAGTCAGCAGGTGAGCGGATCTCCTGCTCTGAAGGAGAGAAGATGCATGTCCACTGGTCCTAAGGCAGACCTCAGAATTTACTCTCCCAGAGAAGTAGTTTCATAAACGGAGACCTAAGTATAGTAGAAACAGTGCTGTTAATAAAATATCCCTAGTTCAATATGGGTTAAACTGATTTTAAGGGATGGCCTTGGAAACATTATTATTTCTGTGGAAAAATTAATTTTGAGCTCCAGACATACATATAAACTTTTAAACACTGCTCACTCATGTGTTGGGGACTGATCATATTATATTTGTAGCCCATTCGGGGCAGTGAGAACAAAAGGAAAATCAAATTATCAGCTGGATAATACCACTACTGGGAACAACAAACCTAACGTTACAAAGTTGGCTAAGATATGGAACACCACATCAGAATAAAAATGAACATATTTCACACAGTTGGTGATCTCTGTGAGCTGGCTTGGTGTCTACAAACAAGAAAGAATGTCTTGGGCCCAGCTGATATAGCTCAGTGGTTGAGCATCAACCTATGAATCAGGAGATCACTCTTTGATTTCAGGTCAGGACACATGGCCAGGTTGTGGACTCAATCCCTAGTGGGGAGGGGAAGCAGCCAATCAATGATTCTCTCTCATCATTGATGTTTCTATCTCTCTCTCCCACTCCCTTCCTCTCTGAAATCAATAAAAAAAATATTTTTTTAAAAAAAAGGAAGAATGTCGCCGAACTGGTTTGGCTCAGTGGATAGAGCATCGGCCTTCGGACTGAAGGGTACCAGGTTCAATTCCAGTCAAGGGCATGTACCTTGGTTGTGGGCACATCCCCAGTCGGGGGGCGTGCAGGAGGCAGCTGATCGATCTCTCTCATCGATGTTTCTGGCTCTCTATCACTCTCCCTTCTTCTCTGTAAAAAATCAATAACATATTTTAAAAAAATAAAAAGGAAGAATGTCTTGGATCTAATGAAAGAAATTATGTTTGATTCTGTCTTAAGCCCTAAGGTAAAATCAGTTTTAAGGGAATCCTTAAACACCCCATATGCTACAGACTTATGAACTATAAAGTGAAAGTATTCAGGCCACTCAGAGGTCTATAGAATAAATTAATTCTGAGTCCAGAAACATGGTGAATGAGCATGTTGCCATATGCCACCTTTGCCGTGGTCAGAATTAACTACTCAACACTTAAAAATGTATTTTTTGAAGTCTTGTGAATGGACTGAGATTGGCTTGGTAATAAAAAAAGAGAGTTTAAGGTATTCTCTGCATTTTGTATTGTTTCTGTTTTATTTATACCATATTAATATGATCATATTAATAGTCAACTCAGGCTTTCAAAGAAAAATGGAGAATTTGGAACATTTGGAATTTTGTGATAAAACAAATGTAACACCAGGGGGTGCAGTGGAACCTTGATTTTTACACAGCAAGAGCATTGTAACTTTTCTAAAAGCTTGCCCTGAAAAAGCAGTGAGCAGTAGGAGCAGAAGAAAAACAAGTAAGGAAATGCTGCATAAGAATAAATTCTGAAAACAGACTATTTTTTTTCTAAAATTAAAATTATGCTATCAAAGACTCCCTATATGCAATTATGTATCATTTGGGTGGCATGAATACTTTTTACTTCATAGTTCATAGGTCCAAATATATATTCTAAATGTATATTATTTATTTTGCTAAAGCTCTTAAAAATCCATTTTAGGTTATTTTGAAATTATTAATAATAATGTATGGGTTTATTTGAAAAAAACTCACTTGGTTATTTGGTGAACATCCACTGATTGAGTACTTTATTTGGGCCAGACACTGTCTGTGTTAGGTGCAAACGTTAGGCTGAATATTGAGTTGAATAACAACATTTCATAATCTGTTACTGCTGGCCTACAAAAATTTGAGTGACCTTTCCAAATTAAGTATCTCTGTAATTGTCAGTATTTGTTTCATTGAACATATTGTTCCGTAACTAGGCCTAATATGTTATATGAGTACTTATATTTTTGTATTGTATCTGCATTTTTAATTGAAGGAAATTTTACAGTCTTTCACTTTTTATATAAAGCCAAAGTATAAATATGCTTAGCAGTTTATTGCTATGAAATTTTCAAGTCAGATGAATTTGATTACTTTTATTTTGTAAATGAAGAGGAACAAGTAAAAGGCTAATTTACTAACCAAATCCTTCCTAAAAAGTGGATGATAGATTTATATTTAAACTGTCGTCAACTCTCAGAACCCCCTGGAAGCACTAAAACTCAAAGTAGTTTGTAGACGGTGATAGTCATCATAATGGATTTTTTCTTGGCAGCTCCAAGAACATATCGCCTACCACAGTGATTGTGTAGTGTTAGTAAAGGGGGAAATGTAAAGAATATCCTACGCAGGCCAATCTCATCAGGAGCTACTATTTTCAAGTATTAAGTATTAAAAGTTGAGCTGGAAATTTTCCATCTTCCAAGAAGAGACAGGAGCCGAATCAGCTCCTAGCTCTGACCTTCACGTGACCTCAACTTCTCTGAATCTGTGTCTTCATTTTTAACATGAGGACAGTAATCTGCTCTGCCCCAGAGGTAAAAGGCAATTAAAAGGTGAGATTACCCATGTGTAAGCATTTTGTAAGGTGGAAGGGTATTTTTTTCCTTCTCGTCACTACTATTCCCCTGACTCATTTCCTGTGTGCCCTGAAGGTGGGCGGCACGTGTGGAAGTCTGGCTGTGACATTCCAGGGCAGCTGGCCCTGGCTTAGCTTCTGTGGGTGCTGCTGGGTACCTTTGCTCAGGTCCTGTGTGGACAGACAGACGTGGGTCAGACAGATGCCAGGCTCTGGACAGGATCAGGCTCTCGGGGCTGCTTTTTCTCTCTCCCTCTTGGGTCCTGTCTGTTCCAGAACTGGGTCACCCCGGATCACTCCCGCAAGCACAGGAAACAGGAAGATGCAGGCTACTCTGCGTGTCCACCTTCACTCGTGCCTCACTCAGACCTCACACTCCACCGGAGTTCTGAGTGCGCCGTGATCACGGCAGCCCAGAAAGAGCCAGGGGAAGGATCCTGGGAGGTGCGTGGAGGCCCCCACGCAGCCTGTTTCCACCAGAACGGACTAGCTGTGCTGTGCTGTGTCCTTCACACTGAGGAGCTCTGAAGAAGGTTTTTTGCTCTGAAGTGTGTCGGTTAAAAGTAGTAATTATTTTTATCTTCGAAGGGAAAAAGGCAGTAAGTAGCACGTGCTCACTCACCAACATTATAGTTTTTGCTCCCTGATCACAGTAGATTTGGGCTGATTTTCTCTTCTCAGGCAACCAGCGACAGGAGGAGAGAGTCATTAGCAGGGTGCCCTAGTTGACCTTCGGCTAAATTATTGTTCCTTCCCCTCCTGCCTTTCTTTCTCAATATACGGGGAGTCCAGTGGCTCTCTGTTTCAAAAAATAAAAAAGGAAAAGGAAAGAAAACAGGTGCATGGCCAGAGCTATCTAGGAGAGATCTAATTGATGGTGACAACCGCATTCTTAGTCTTACAGCCGTTTTGGCTGCCCCCCACCCTCCACCCCTGCCTTCCTGTCAGCAAATGGAAAAATAACTTAGCAGAGCTATTCATGTCAGAGATACAGTCAATAAATATATGTTGGGCTGTAAGTACTAAATGTGGCTTGAAACTTGTTTTTATTTTTTCATATTAAAATATCTAGGGCAAAGATTCAATCGAATCAGTTTTGGCTGTAGCTTTGCCCTGTGTAAATAAAGGCACTGACACCGAAGGACAGTCGGCACTTGTCAAACACAGATGTGTGATTCTTGCTATGTCAGAGATGTCCTACTCAAAGAAAAGATGTAGATCAGGAATGCTGAGAGCTCAATTCAATGTCATCCCAAAGAGATATCTCTCAGGCTGTGCAAATGAGGACCAGTAAGTACAGTTTGAAAGTTGGATAAAAGTACATTACTTTCCAACAATTGGTATTAAAAATAAAGCTACTGACAACTAGAGCCATTTGGAGAGATTGGATGTTCTCTTGTTATAACTTTTGGAGTATTTTATGTCACTTGGGGAGACCTTAAAGGTGGTTTTCAGCAGTGCTGTGTAAGATGAATTTCTCCTAACAGTCTATCTCATTGTTATTACAGCCGAGTTCGGCATGAGTAGTCAAGGAGGTAATATAACTGCGAATGGCACCCAGTGCTGATGCCTACTGGGTAGCTTACGTTAACATAAAATCAGGTAGGTAAAGGTGTGGGGCTGGCCACAATTAATCTCAAGTAGGACCCAAGTAAAGAACAAAAAGCATAAGCATAAATAATGGCAGTCTCTAGTTAGTTCAAAGGGAGACAAGTTGAAAATTATTTTTTTGTTCAATTTTTTTAACTATAATAGGAAAAATCCCCATGTAGTGAAGTTCTTGATGTCACCTGAATGGTAATAATCATGACGATCTCTACATATAATGGTTATCTCTGTGGGCTTTCTAAATTTACTGCTAAAGGCTGAAATTAAGCTCTAGATAAAAAGGAAATCAATATTGTATACATTTTTATTGATGCATTTTGCAAAAGGGATATATTTTATTTTTATATGTTAATTCATATAAATTAACATCTATATGTAATTTTATATGCTCAACTTAATGAAACAGAATAAGAAAAAGACACCCGTAAACCCACTACTCAACTGAAGAAATGGAGTGTTACTAATACTGTGGGGGTATTAGTAACGCCCACAGTATTAGCAAAGTTCCTTGTCCCTTCACTCCTGCTACTTGCTATCCTGATGTTTCTGGTTTGTGGTTGTTTTTCTTTAAAATTCTATCCACTTTGTCATTTATTTTATCATTTCCTTTATGGTTTTCCACATGTACATCCCTAAATAATATATTATTTAGTTTCATAAAATATGTCATACAGTATATATTATTTTGTTACTTATTTCTAAATTTAGTTGTTATTTTTATTTCAAGTTACACAAATACATAAATAGGTAAATAATATCACAATTAGTGATATTTTTAAAAAAATCAGTTCCCTCCCCACTACTCATTCCCACTATTCTTCCTAGAGGCAATTGTTTTTAACTTTCTTGATTGATTTTTAAAATATTTACTTTTATATCTTAAAATAATATGCTTATATCTGTAGTAGTTGTTTTCCAGTTTTATAAAATACCTATTTTTCCCCACTTTGGCATATAAAAACTTACCACTTTTATATACATCTCATTCCACAAACATACACATACACACTCCCCATCTCCTGCATCCTCCCAGTAGACTTAGATCGTATTTGGTTAGATAATTAGTCAGAGTTTATGTAATTATGACTGTGAACACTATTCATGGTGTAGGCATGTAATACACTGTGATTGCTTTTTATTTCCTGCACAATGTTCAGTTTTCCTAAAATTAATAATTAACTTACTTTTTTATTCATTTAATTGTCCATGTGCCCACCATGAATTCAACTCCCAAATTTCACCCAGTTGTGTGAATCTCCTTTCAAAAGGTTCAGGCATATTAAACATTCTATTAATGTCACATTCTTAAAGAAATCTTGTGACCTGTTCCAGTCTGGATGGCCAGGGGCTGTCATTAGGGACTTTGTTCTAGGGACAGTCATTCTAGGGAGTCATGGTAAGTACCCCCCTGCTTCTCTCTTGCAGTGGTTCTCCTGTTTCCAGGGCCCCAGGTCCTCCTTTCTCTTGACTTACACCCTGGTTTGGTGGAGCACATGTGCTAGCAGCTTTCTAAGAATGGGTGCATAGGTGGTAAATTTTTGATATATGAATGTCTAAAAGTATATTTACTGACTGGTTATAGATTCTAGGTTGGAAATCATCTTCCTTTAGAATTTTGAAACCTTCCACTTCCACTCTTGCTATTGAAAAGTCCAGAGTATTTCTGGGTCTTGATTCTTGTATGAAAGCTATGTTTTTCCCTCTGCAACATTGTAAGATCTTCCCTTTGTTTCCAATGGTCTGAAATTTCATGACAATGTGTCATTTTAAGATAGAGAAGCTGTTTTCATCTATTCTCCTGGGGACTCCAAGAACCTTTCAATCCTGTTGTCCAGCTCTGAAAATTTTTCTTCAACTATTTCATTAATAGTTTTCTTCTGTCCAAATTCCCTAATGATTTTTATAGAATAATAATTACTCAGACATTGGATATCCTAGTCTAATCATTTCATTTTCTTATTTTTTTGTCCCCTTTCCCATTTTCCACCCCTCTGTCATGTTCTCTACTTTCTGGAAAATTTCTTCAACTTTATTTTCTTATCTATCCCTTGATTGAGTTTTTCATTTTTGTCATCAAGCTATTACTTTTCCAATGAGCTCCTTTTGTCTTAGAATATTTCTTTTTATAGCACCCTGTTCTTATTTAATAGATGCCATTCTTCACATATCTGAGGATTTCAGTTTTCTTTTTCTGACATAGTCTCTACATGTTCCAAGTTATTTCACTCTCCTTTTTGTATATTGATCTTTGTCCTTCACACTGAATGCTTTGCTCAAAGCCTGGATATCCTTTTCAGCCTATTCATGTTTGAGAGTGGTGTGCTTAAAAGCATGTTGGAATCCTAGTGTATGTACTCAAAAATATCTTTCCCAACTCATGATTTGTCTTTTCACTTTCTGCTGTCATTCCATAAATAGACTTTCTCAAGTTTCATAAAGCATATTTCAATTTTTTCCCTTTAGGTTTTTTGTTTTTTATTTCTTTTTTTATTTTTAAAATATATTTTTATTGATTTCAGAGAAGAAGGGAAAGGGAGAGAGAGATAGAAACATCAATGATGAGAGGCAATGATGAGAGGAAAGCTAATAGTTGTGCTTTTCATATTTAAATCTTCAATTCGTCATCCATTCTGCTGGTAACTCAAAGAGCCTTTCAATCATCAATTCATCTGGAATTAAATGCTGTATATGGGGAGAGGTAGGCATCTAATTTCATTTTCCCATATCAATAATCAACTGCTCCAGCACCATTTATTGAAAAGGCCATTCTTTCCTTGATAACAATGGCAGCGATGGCATAACTCAAAGCTTGTAGTTGTGTCTATTTCTGCACTCTCTATTCTATTCCATTGTTCTAGTTGTCAATATCTTTGTCAATAATATATGGTTTTATTATAAGACTTGGTAAAAAAAAAAAAGGTTGCCTGCCTTATTTCTTATTTAGAATGACAATCAAGAAAAAAAGATTAAAACAATCTAATGTGAAAGAAATGTTAGGTTTGACTTCATTCATTAATTTATCTATCAAGAATGTATCAAGTACCTATCATATTTCAGACAAGCTCTAGAAACTGAAAAATAAATGAGACACAATCATTGCCCTAGTAGAGGTGGAGAACCTTTTTTCTGCCAAGGGCTATTTGGATATTTATAACATCATTCTCTGGTCATACAAATTATCAACTTAAAAATTAGCCAGCTATATTTGGTCAAACATTTAATTAACTCACCCTAAGGCCTTGACAGGGCCGGACCAATGATTTCGTGGGCCTTTTATAGCCCGCAGGCCGGACATTGCCCACCCCTGCAGCCTGAAGGAATGAACAGCAGGGGGAGGGGATGCTGATAAAGAATTCCACCTTAATTCTCTTGTGAGGAAGAATAAGCTGTGTACACAGAGAGGAACGAAGTTAAGAATGTCTTGACAGGTCTGACCAATAAATGGTAGAATCAATTTCGTCAGAAGAGATAAATTGGCATTTTATAGAAGAATGAGGGAGAGAAATTTCAAGCAGAGCAAACTCCATGGAGGTACGAAAGTACATGATTTATTTGATAATAAAGGGTCGAGCCAAGGAGTCCAGGTTAGAAAGGTTATGGCCAGATGGAGGAAGACTGTCTGCCCAGCTGAGATATTTGAACTTTATCCTGTAGGCAGAGGCAGACTCAGAGGATTTGAAGTAGGAAAGTAATATCACTTCAGCCATGCCCTTGTCAGCATAAAAATACAACAGAGCTTAGTAGGGGGCAGGGAGGGCCAATTCCTGTTCAGAGGCTGAAGTTCCTGTTGCACTGTCCATGGGAGAGACACTCAGTTCTCAACTTAGGCAGGAGTGTAGGGAGCGGAGAGAAGGTAACAGCAGATCAGAAGAGAGAGAGTGCTGAAGCATGTTGATTCTGCAGCATGGTGACAGAGGTTGTCAGATGTGAGGGGAGGGTGGAGTAAATGACAGCCAGGCTCCTAGCTTGTAAACTAAGTGGATGGGGACGTCACTCGCTGACCTTCGGAAACAAGTCACTGTACTGGAGGAATATGACAGGGTGTCTGGCAGAGGAGGGGGCGATCCATGACTTCACATTTGATCACATCAGCTTTAAGGGCCCCAGGATATGTAGGTGGAAAGATAGAGAAGCAGATGGAGGTACAGGCTTAGAGCTTAGGAGTTATTCACCATCCATCCACCAGGCATGTCCCGTGATCGCTCATTCCTTCTTGGGCCATTCTAAATAACCTGGATCCTCAAATAGACTAAATTGTTTTTCCACATCCTACAGCTTTTAAAGACAGATTTTCCAAATGAACATGCTTAGGGTTTGGGGATATTTACCCTCTGTGCCTTGTCAGCCTTAGTAGATAGGCCAATACCTTACTCTGCTTTTCATGGGGCTGCTAGCTCCATGGCTCTCTGGACACTTAATAGTAGTTTTGTAAAAGGGCTGCCATGGGAAAGGGTCTCCCTGATGGGGACATCCAATTCCTCAACGGAGACTGCCACAGTGACAGGGAAGGAGGCGTCATTTAAATGGTACCTTGTCCCTTAACTCCTATGAATGTTCTGCCAGACTTTAAATTTAGAGTATTTGGGGGCCCAGGACCAAGCATGGAGACAAGGACACTGCAGGGAGAAAGAACCCTCAGGGTGCAGGAAGTGGAAGGGGGTTCCTTATTTAAATCCTGGGCTATTAATAAAGGTGTCTGTCTCATCTTGTGATTGGCATGTGGACAGTTATGTTTCCAGAGCAATAATAACATAATTAAGAGTAAAAGAGGTTGATTTCTAGTTACTTATGAAACACGTAAATATGTACTGTTTGCTTTATTTCGTGAAATATCTATGGTGATTTTTTAATGATTTAATCATTGTGTGTCACAATTGAAGAGTGCGCTGACATCCTATAAGAATTGATGAAACAGTCATGACTTGGATACACACAACAGACGTATGTGGGAACCTCACCCCCACTTCAGATTGGAAGCATGTCGATGCTGCAGCATGGATAAAGCAGGCTCTAAGCTGGAGCGTGTGGGTTTGTTACTACAAATACAGACCGAGTCTCCTTGTGGCAGACACGGAGGGCATGTCTGTGGCCTTCTGAGGCAGGAACCTGAGAATGCTCCATGCCATCTGGCATGAGAAGCCCATCCACGGAGCATTATAGATCCTCTTCCTGTTTCGGATTTACCCAGGACTATATTGGCTCAAATGCGAATTAGCGTACATCGCCAAAAGAGATGAAACCAGAAAACACAAAGATGTAGTTGCCAGCTGAACACATGTCCATCCGTCACACTATACTTCAGGCTTATTCTCAACCCAGTCACCAAAAGGACAAATTGTTACGCAATAGACCAGGAAACTAGTCTTTCTTAAAATATATATTTTTATTATTTCAAAGGGAATTTTTCATTTATATATGAAGAGAGAAACATCAATCAGCTACCTCTTGCACACCCACCACTAGGGATCGAGCTGGCAACCCAGACATGTGCCCTGATCAGGAATCAAACCGTGACCTCCTGTGTCATAGGTTGTCACTCAACCACTGAGCCACACTGGCCGAGCAAGGAAATCTTTTCCTCTCCATTGATGCTCTTCCCTAAAACAAGGCCTTTGTTCCCAATGTGGCTGTGGAGGAGTCCAAGAGTGCTCTGCTATCAAACAACATCGAATCATATTTAAACTTGGAAACTTTTGTGAGTTTGATAAGCACTTAATCAGAAGCAGTGGGTGTCTTATGAAAACTGCCCAGCAACTCCAGGCAGATTCAGAACTCACTGCTCCTGCAGAAGGCTGCTCCCTCTCTGAAAAAGCACGGCCTGGCTTGCATAACAGTTTAAATGTTTACATAGGGCTCCAGCCCATCCTAGACTGTGAGCTCTGCCCTGACAGCCTAGGACTCCCATGTCAGTGCATCCTCAACCTCAGAGCCCGGCCCACTGCACAAGAGGATGTCGGGCTAGATGTGGAGCCTCTCACACACGGCCTCACCTGCTGTCCCACCTGTTATGGGGTGAATTGTTTGCCCAAAATACATGTTAAAGGCCAGCCTCAGTACCTTTGAATCTGACCTTATTTGGAAATAGGGACCTTGTGGAAATAGGGTCCACAAGTTAGGATGAAGTCATACTGGGGGAGGGGGAAGGGCCCCTAAAGCCAATGTGACTGGTGGCCTTAAAGGAGAAATTGGGGCACACAGGCAGGGAGAATGCCGTGTGGACATGAAAGCAGAGATCAGAGTGACACAAGCCAAGAGTGCCAAAGATGGCCAACAAACCAAAGCCAGGAGAGAGGCCTGGGCAGATTCCCTCTCGCAGCCCTCAGAAGGAATAAATCCTGCTGACCTTGACCTCAGACTTCTAGCCTCCAGGACTGGGAGACAATAAATTTCTGTTATTGAAGCCATCCAGTATGTGGTACTTGGTTATAGCAGCCCTAGCAAATTAATACATGGCCTAAATCCTAGAAAAAAGTTGGGGGACGACAGGGTTATTGTTATTCATTCATAAGGGCAGAAATGACAGCTTTCTAACAGCAAAGTTAATCATTTTTAGATTATTCACTTTATAGCCTTCTGGTTCTTAAACTTGTAATTGCCGTATGTGGTAATAGAAAGTGGAGTGAGAAAAGGTCTGATGGAAATGTGTTCTTAGATGAGTGATGTGTGTTACGCTGATGGATGGTTGATGGATATATTTGAGAGAATGAGGCCCTCTTCTAGTAAAACAGGCTCGGAGCTGCACATAATCTAAACATATTGGTACCAAGAGCCCAATACATAAAGCTTCTGCTTTGACATTAAACTGATGCGTGTGTGAGAAACGATGCTAAAGACAAATGTGCACAAATAAGCACAAACCGGCTTTCTATTAGTAAAGAGGAGACACGACTCGCACATTTTGCTCCTGCATCACTACAATCGGAATTGAGCATGAAATATAAATAACACTGGGAGGTGAGATGGACAATGAAATACTCTTCTGGAGGCTCACGGGAGGGGGTTGAAAAAACATAAGTTTTGGAGCCAGATAGAGCTGTGCTACCTCCTGGTTACCTGACCTCGGGGAAATCCTTTAACCCTCTGGGACTCTGTCTCATTACCTAGGAAATGAAAATAATAATACTTCCCTCAGAGAACCAGCCTGAGGATCAAGTGCGATAATATTGGTACAGGGACCAGCAAACTGCCCACTGAAATGCTCAATGATGATATTCAGTAAACTTTATATCGCTCCTGGTTAATTTTGGATGCAACAGTTCTGCAGTCAGACACAAGCCGTTTGGGCACTTTCGGACCAGGAGGTCCATTTATGGGTGTCTACCTTGTAATATCCCTGCCAAGGCCTGGCAGAATCATTGACGCTGCTTCTAGCTTTCTCTTTTTCTTTCCTTCCTTCTTTCTTAGCGACAGAGTATACCCGGATTGTGAACTGAAGTCCTGGAGCACACAGACATAGCACTCACTTGGGTTCAAATGAGCACTAATTAAAGTAAATCCTCAGTCACAAAAGCTTCCCATTCAAAAGGACAAATTAAAAATAGACTCTGTGCCCTAGCTGGTTTGGCCCAGTGGATAAAGTGTTGGCCTGTGGACTGAAGGGTCCCGGGTTTGATTCCAGTCAAGGGCATATGCCCGGTTTCAGGCTCAATTCCCAGTGTGTGTGTGTGTGTGTGTGTGTGTTGGGGGGCGGGATGCAGGAGACAGCCGATCAGTGATTCTCTCTCATTGATGTTTCTATCTCTCCCTTTCTCTCTGAAATCAATAAAAATACATATTTAAAAGTTTTTTTTAAAAATAGACTCTGTATTAAAGGAAAGGATTGGGGCCTCTTTAACTTGTTGGAACAGCAGCATGCTTTTAAACATGTAGCAGCCTGTGTGTGGTCTCTGAAGGAGGTGGGCAGTGAGGAATGGGCCCACAGGAGGGCAAAGGCCTCAGGGAGCCAGCGTGTTTCCTGGCCATCTCCAGTGCCTCTCCAGGCATCCTTTTTCTGCAAGAGACATCATGATGCACCATTTTGACTTCCAGTTAGCAGGCTGGAAATGACACAGGTAGTTCGGGGTTTAAAATCATGGTTTTGTTGAGCAGGAACCAGGCAATCAAGTCATGTGGTGTCAGGGCATCACTTACTGAAAGGCTGTGTGGGAAGCTCCCATTACACCTGCCCTGTCGTCATGACGAAGCTCCTTTGTTGTGTCCCCTTGGTATTTGAACTTTGTTAAGTGCAGCGTTGCCATGTATTTTCCTGCAAAGAGGTTGATAGTCTCTGATTTGAATTTAGTGAAGTACTCCAGGTAATGTCACCTGCTCCCTTATGCCAGCCTTCCCTCCCTCCATGTCCCCTGTTGTAACTGACCATGAATCAGCCTTGAGCTTGCCAATAGGAAAACTCATCCTCAGGACTATGAACTTGATGGGATTAGAGCACATTAGCCTGGCGACGTGCAGTGCAGGCTCGGTCTGAGTGATTAGCCTGGAATGCACAATTGGCTGGGCGGGAGGACATCCTTCAGCAGTGGGGCTACGGCCAGGCTGTCAGTGTGACGCGTCCATTTCCCTTGAACGTAGACAAAGTGAAATCTGAGCAGCTCCTAAGACTAACAGATAAAACACAATCTGGGAAGCTTTTACATGTAGTGCTCCAACACTAAAGAAACTTGGGCAATTTAAGAGCCAAATGGGACCACCAGCATCCCTAATCTAAGTCCCTGCTTTTGTAGATAAACTGAAATCTACCCTGGGAAAGTTACTGTGTGAAAGTCACACAGGCTAAAACCCAACTCTTCTGCCTCCTGACTTAAGAAATTGGCCCAGGTTATTGGTGTAGGAAATAGATTATCCGGAGGAAAATGTGTCTAGATATTAATGTTGCTTTGCAGATAAGTTACCCGTTTACTCGCCGTGTGGTGTAGACTTAATGGAGAAGGTCATAGCTCTGCCTTACTCTCTCCCTTCCTTCTTCTGGATCGGGGTACTTTCTCAGTACTAAGAGCTTTCTTCCCCCAAGCAGGGACTTCAGGCTCTATGTCCCCTGCTGGAATTTGAGATGACAGTCATCCCCAGCACCTAGCACACCATGAAGAAATACATTATAGTAGACTCCAAGAAGACTGGCTGGTTGCTGTTTCTCTCGTTTAATAAAAAGGGGTGATTCGATTGAAATTGAAATGGGGAAGGAGAAAGGAGATTCAAATGATGGTCATTCGAATGAGACAAAGGAAGGGCTCCTCTGGTAAGCAGCTGTTTTAGCTCGGGCTCCATAGCAGAGTACCATGGACTGGGCGGCTTAATTGACATTTATGTCTCACAATCTGGAGGCTGAAAGTCTGGGATCAGGGTGTCAACATGGTTGGGTTCTGTGTGAGGGTCCTCCTCCTGGTTCCCAGATACTCACCTTCTTGGAACTTCATGTGGTGGAGAAAACAGTCATCTCTCTCCTGTCTCTTCTTATAAGTACACTATTCCCATATGGGAACCCCACTCTCATGGCATCATCTAAATCTAATCACCCCCAAAGTCCATCCCTTTGGGAGCTAGGATTTCAGTATATGAATTGGGTGAGGGTGACACAGACGTGCAATCCATAACTGCAAGGTACGGGCAACACTGTAAAACTGTGCCTGAAGATCGTCAAAAACAGTTATTGCTAGTACTTATTGGTCTTGGTTATGAAACTAGAGTTCTACCTGGACCTGGAGGTGGAAACTATGACACCCTTAAGTTCCTGCCAAATTTGAGGTTGAATTTCTTTCATGTTAAAGCCTAAGATTGTTGGGGAGCAGTGGCCTTTCAAGACCACCAGCAGCTGTGGAGGAAGGTATGAGGTCAGGGCATTGGGGCTAGTGAACAACATCGCCAATTTTGGTCTCTCCCTGATTTCCCTCTTTATCTGGAACTTTCAGCCACCAATTTTAGATTTCTCAGAGTGGGTGCAAAAATTCTTAAATAAATTTATTTAGAGCACAAAATCAATAACATGCATAATAATAGCATGGAGTAATGCATAACATACAAACCATAACAATGAATGTATGACCCCTCTGTCCTCTGTCTCCCCATAGCCTTCGGTTGGTAGCCCTATTACTGGACCTCTGCTCATTTCATTCTGTGATGTAGAATCACTTATTTATATGCCTGTTTCCTAGGAGACAGCAAAGCCTTTGAGGATAGAAATGATATGATAATAGTTCATGGATCACAACCCTTACTTATTACAACCTGCCGTCCTTTGTGTGATTTCATTTCTTCTGGAAAAAGAAATTCAATTCTACTATTTTCAGGATTTGAATGAAACTTTAAAATCTACTCTTGTACTTTTCAATTTTTAATATTTCTTAGAATGCAGCCCTGCTATATAACACTACCCACAATTTCACAGAATATTTTTGCAGGTGAGTTTGTGACATTTATTACTGAAAGACACACCTTATTGTGACCACTTAACTCTTTCATGCCAGTGGTCATGGGGATGGTGGAGGAACTAGGAACCTGCTTGTGTGTCTCTACCAGGTCTGCACCTTTGAGGGCCAGCATTCTTCCTACCATGGAGGCCACGTTGCAGCATGGAAACTACTCTAGCCAGCAGCTTGCTTGGCACAGGCTTGCTTGCAGCTGGCTTTTACAGGCATGGCCCCATATTTATGCAGCCCTGAGAGTGAGCACCTTTTTTAACTTTTTGTAGCTTAGACAGGCACACCCTTTGTCTCACTTTATTCACAACCCTGACCAGTGTTAACTTCCAATTAATGTTGAGCTTCTATCTTCATGTTGTGCTGTGTCTCGGCTTCACTGCAATGTCCTGGGCAGTGGTTCCCCAGTGTGGCCTCGAACCAGCAGTACCACCACTGCCTGGGAACTTGTTAGAAATGCAGCTCAGACCTTCTGAATCAGAAACTCTGGGGGGCAGAGACCAGCCCTCTGTGCTCCCCTCCAGGTGACTCAGATGCAAGTATAAATTTGAGAACCACAGGTCTGGAGATGCGGGAGGTGGGTATTGATCCATTTTCTGAATATGAATCTCCTAGAGCTGCTGCCTCCCACCTCCTAAAGTATTCCACCAACCCCACCCCACCCAGTTCATGTTTCTGGAATATGGTAACCCCATCACCAGCATCAGAGCTCCCAGAAAGGTAGGGAAGTCCAGATATATAAAGAATGATGAGTTAAAAAATGAAGAAATTTAACCTCAAAAAGAAGAAGATTAAGGATGGACAGATACATGACCTCAGATATTTTAAGGACCATGTAAAAGAATTAGAATTATTTTTTATTTTTAGGTTAGAAGCAGGGTCAATAAATAGAAGTTACAGGGACCCAAATATGTACCAAACGGGAAGGAGGACCATCCTGATAATCATGGGTTTATACTCAGAATGGGCTGCCATTAGGGTTAATGGGTTCCTCATCATGCTAAGGCAGACTGTGGGACTCGGGTTAAGGATGTGATAGAGCAACTTCATGATTTAGGCAACAATTGCCCTAGATCACCTTAAGGTTTCTTCTGATATTCTGTCATCTTAGTGCCTTACAGATCATAGATACCAACACACATAGGAAGCAAGGAAAGGAGCAGAGGAAGGAGGGATAGTGGGGGAAATCCCCAAAGTATTTATACTATGATTGTTATATTTGGTTTTCACTTGTGTTGACTACGTAACATCAAGTTCACCTTCCTATCATGTGTTGGTTGGTATGGTGTTAATGGGAATCTGTGAACACATGGAAACTAAGATCAGGAGAAGCAAAGGGGTGATAAAGTGATTTGTATGACACGTGCACACCTGTTCCCGGCACCAGGCACTGCCAAAGTAGGTGGCAGGGACGCGGAAAAGGGTTAAGACATGGTCTCCGAACTGCGATGCTCAGGCTGGTGTGGGACATGGCCAGGTGTGCAGATTCCTAAAAGGGAGCTCCAAGTTGTTGAGACCTAAGAGGAGGGCTGGAGTCACACGGCACAATGGTTATTTCCAAGGCAGAAAATTAAATTGACTAAATTGCCAATTCCTATCACATTGTAGAAAACATTGCTTTTAACCATTAAGTAAATGTTTTAAAAATAAGGAGGAAAGGTAGGTTTAAAAAAGAAAAAGTTGTGCAGTACTTTGCTATTGTTGGTATTAAAGGATTAGTTTTTTGTTTTGTTTTTTTATCATTAGCAAGTCGAAGAAGTTAACTACTGGTCTCCAAGTGCTATCCTTTGTCTTTAAGTTGCTGCCTCCACCCTTTATGTTTGAGCCAATCCGGACTCTCAGGAAGATCATTTTATGTTTTTAGAAAGAGTTTGAAAACCAAATACAGATTCATATGCAGTTCCAAATACAAACATGTAAGTTAGAATAGTCAGGGTACCTATAATAATAGTTTGATTTGTAAAATCTACCCAGTTAGGGATCTTTAAGCTTCATTTATTAAAGAGCATAGGTTCCTGTCCTAACAAATACACACATACATTTCATCAGGTAGCAAATGCCTGTTCATGGCAGAAAAGTCACAAAAGTAATCTGCTGATAAATTGAACATTCTGGAAGAGGATTTACTACACTCAGCACATTGAGTGAAAATGTCCATTTTACATTCAACACAGGACACTGAGTGGCCTCAGACAGACTATAGTCTCTGATGATTCAGAGGCACATCCTGTCCTTCCCTCCCGCCAGGCCACCCTCCTGGGCATCAGTTGTCATTGTACAGTGTTGTGGTCAGAGATGAGCCTGAAACTTTCTGACCTCACCCTGAGACAGCCTGGAAAGTGCACTTTTTGAGTCATTCCTTGATAACTATCTGTTCACTTCACATCTGTCCTATCAGCACAAACTTCAAGTCAAAATTGGGTAGAGAGGACGCCTCCCCCTGGGTTGCTCCCACTCTTGTGATGGCATCAGGTGAGGATGGGACCTTCAGTGATGACTCAGCCTGTGCTTTCCTTTGTGTGCTCGTCACTCTGTGGGTGCATGTGGGTGCTTTGGGCCTCATGGTGCACCCCCAGCAGGAGGCAGCTCTGAGCCTGGATCCCGGGAGGCGAGTCCATGGCACCATCTTTGTGTAGGAAGCACCAAATACTTTGCTTCTGCTCCATTTAAAAGTCTTCCTTCTCTAACAATGGCATATGTGCTGAACTCTGTATTTATCATGAGGGAATAAATGGAAACATCCATGATAGTCATTCTGCTATCTATTCAGATAATTTATCCAAGTATTCAGATCAATTTAAACAGCCCTTTTTGTCCATCTACAAATATTGCTGGTGGACCAGTATGTCCAAAGCTGAAAATGGCAAAGGTGATGTTGCCATTCTCTCCTTACACCCTCATTGCCTTTTTGGCAACTCGCTGCGTATAATGTTCATCTCCTTTCATCGCTCCTCCCCTCCTGTCCACATCCCATCCCCATGCCCCTCCATTCACTTTCACTCCAAGGCCAGGTGCTGCTCTGCGGGCCTTGCTAATCTCTCTTATATTGTTTCCTGTCTCTTATAGGACCTTAGCTATTGTCCTAGACCAGACCTGAGCTGAAAAGTACCACCTGGCCCAACCCTTTGCTTTTTATAGGTGGAAACTGACCTAAAGAAATGGAGTTGATGGTCCTGGCTTTAGGACAGTAGCTTGGAAATGACCATACCACTGCCTCTCCCCAGAACTCTACACCCAGCCAGTCTCTCTCCATTTCCATCCATCCTGTGCAGACTCCAGGCTGCTCCCTCTGAAGCACCGTGCTAGGCTACCTCTCAGCCCAGAAACCTTCAGTGGTCCTCCACTGCCTCCAGAATAAGATCTAAACTCCTGAACTTTGCAATCAACAGCCAGGTCAACTTCCTTCACAATCCCGCCTTTTATATACACTTTGCAACCAATCAAACCGCCCTGTCCATCCCAGGTACTCCTCACCTGCTGTAGGTGTGCTCTTACTCCCATACCTATCTGTCTGCAGTTTGCAAACCTGGATCCCACTCATCCTGCAGGACAAACATTGAATGCTTCACTTTTCAAAAAGCCTTCCCTGTTTCCCCCTGTTAAAAAGGTTCTCTCCTCCACTGTAGGAATATAGTTGTTCATTCCCAAGTCTTTTCTGTCATCTTCTACTTTGTATATAATAGTTGTGTGAACACAAGTCAATATTCTCTGCTGGTCTGAAGCTTCTTGAGGAGAAGACCCTAGTGTGCTTGGCTTTGCATCACCCAAAACTCTTGCCCATGGCATTCACTCACCTAGGGTCCAGAAATAAACCAATTGGTTCATATAGTTTAAAGTTATTAGCCAGTGTACTTAGAATGCTGTAGTTTCTCCAAGCCAACTGTTAATTTTCTGTTCATCTTTATGTAGTTGACCAATTATATTATTTTGGTTTTAATACACAGCTTAACTGTTCTGATAAACCATGTGACTTGTCGCCCACTAGAAAGCATTTTAAAATTAATTATGTACCACTGGACTTATTTGACACAAAAATATAAAACAATATAAAACATCAAATAAATACAATTTTTCTTCTAGATCAAATCTCTCCCCCCTAACCCCCCATCGGCCCCATTCACACACAAAGGACTCAGATTATCATTGAAACTCATCAAACATTTACTGCCATCTTGTGGACAGAGCGATATTAGCTGGACACCTTAATGGAGTGAAGAGAGCATTTGCTTTTCTAAGCCTCCACTTAACTGTTGCCTGATGAAACCACAGGAAACAGCCTCTTCATTAATTAAACCACTTGCCCAGAAAGTGGTTAGTCAAAGCCAGGGAAGCCTTTGTTAATTGTTCTTTATCACTACAAAAGCCTAAAATGGTTGTCAGAAATGTGAATACAAATTATCGTAATTTTCTCATTCCTAATATCCAGGAAGGAGTGGGGTTGGGGGCAGGGGACTGTCAGGAAAGGTGACTGGGTGATTTATATAGGTCTTGCTTCTTGAAGCAACAAAGCTGGACTTGGTTAATTAATGCATTAGCAATTAGTAGGTTGCTCCCCAAAGTACACAATTTACTGTTGATTCAATAGTCTCTTTGCCGAATTGTTCCCAAACAAGTTGATGTCAAAGCTGAAGAAAGGCATGTATCACCATGTGACTATAAAATCGGAACTTCACAGAAGGGGCAACCAGTAGCCTGTATTATGGCCACTCGCATATTGGAATTTAAATTAAATCATAAGCAGTGTGCATGAAATAGGAGAACGAAATAAAACATTAAACAAGAGTCATTTTACTTTCCATGGGCACAGGGGACCCCATCCCTGCATACCTTTCATTCCTGTGGCTTTTACAGGTAAATCAATGATCTATTTCAAGTGGAATAGATGCTCAGAATAAGTTCCTTCCGTTTAAATATAACTCTATTCAAGTACTGAGCCGGACCACTTCTACAAATGTGTTCATGCTATTAGTATGTCTCCAGGCTACTTTATTGCCTTCTATTTGGCCTGTAATGAAACTCGTACGTGGCATTGAACTTGTCTTAAAGAAATGATTTCTTATATTCCTGAAAGAGAACCAGGACACTCACACAAAGCTGATTCGTGTGGGTGGCACTTTCCCAAACTTGGACTACATCTTTCCTCTCGCTTCCCTGCTCCAGTTTCCCAAGGGGTCGGAATCACTTGTTGCACACTTCTTTGTTTCAGCCTTGCCTGCCTGTGTTAAACACTATAGGAAGGTGGCTCAGGAAGTAGCTGTCAGATAAGGCCGTACCTAGCAGGCAGAAGAGAAATGCATATTAATTTATTTATTCACCAAATCAAAATATATTGATCACTTACTATGTGCCAGATTGTATGGTGGGCATAGGTTATAAAGGTGCAAAATCTCTCCCCTCCAGCAGCTCAGGATGAGAGGAGTAAATTGTTACAGGCCCACCTGATACTGGCAATGCCAGAGGTGTGTGTTATAGCTGCTAGATGTAAGATGCACCAGGAGGGGAAAGGGTGATGGTCAAGGAGAAACAGAGGCAAACCATGTGGTAGGTGAGCTTGCTTCTACAGTAGGGAGCAAATATGGAAGATAAATGTGAGGAGGTCAAGATTGGAACCTGACTAATTATGAAAACCTTCCATAATCTCACCTGCAGTGATCAAACCCTGAGTCACAGAGTGGAAATGGGTGAGAGGGGGTAGCTGTTCATCTCCTAAAGAGGAGACATAGTAAGAGTTAATGCCAGGTAGGATATGGACTCTGAAGGCTCAGTGTTGATGGTGATGGCCTGGTCTGCTGCCCAGGTGACCATGTGAAGTGTGGTGCCATTTTAATGAGTGAGGAAATAGAACTTTTGAGAAACAGCTATGAAGTTTGTTGTGACAGGAATCCCATGTCCAGAAGCCAGTGGTAGAAAAGTTTTAGGAAGAAAATAGACATCACCAAAGAGAAAACCTGAAAATTTGTCTTGGAATTGTTTCATTGAATGATGGATTAATTTAGCAAGAGACATCTTAGGGAAGCGAAGTGATCCTAAACAGGAAGTGACAGGGTTGAGGAATTAACAGAAACAAGGAAAAACCAGGAATTCCTACTGTGTTTCCCTATTAGAATTAACTGAGATCCTTAGAAGCTCCCAGTGGCCAGGCAGCATCCCAGGCCAATGGAAGCTCCCTGGGTTATTCTATTGTTCAGCTAAGGTGAGACAACTGGTATAAACTCTTCTTCTAGGAGCTGTGGTGGAAAAGAAGTGAGAGCGAGTAAAGAGTACCATGGAAGTTTATGTCAAAGATGAGAGTTATTTGAGAATAAACTAAGGGGCACGTACTAGTTGAGTGGGAGAAAAGGAAACAGGAAAGGAGATATTGGTGGTGAAAACTCTGAAAGGCAGTGAGGAGAACAGGCGTGTATTAAGAGTAGCTTTGGTTGCTCTCCAAACCCCCCTCCCCTACCATTTGTCTCTGGATCTATTCTTATTCATCAAAGTATGTTGATCATTATATCCCACATATGAGTGAGATCATGTGATATTTATCTTTCTCCAACTGGCTTATTTTGCTTAGCATAATGCTCTCCAGTTCCATCCATTCTGTTGGAAATGGCAAAAGTTCCTTCTTTTTGATAGCGGCATAGTATTCAATTGTGTAGATGTACCACCATTTATTAATCCACTCATCTGCTGATGGGCACTTAGGACTTGTATGCATGCATATTAGCATAACCAATGGACATGGGGCAGTGGGGGCTTACCCGGGGTGGGAATGGCTGGTGGTGGGAGGTCAATTGGGGGAAAAGGAGAAATATGTAAAACTTAAGAATAAAAAAAAAGAGTAGCTTTGACTGGAAGGAAAGGTATCTGGAAGACAGGTTAGTAAGAAAAGATGGGTGTATATATAATTAAGTGTGTGGGTGGAAGGGTGAGAAGATGCTTCATTATCAACATGGCAGTCATTAAATTGGTCCTAAAATGGACAAGCCTGAAATGTCTTCTGCTCTGAATAAACAAACTTGTTAAGGAAACATTTGAGGAGATTCAAGGCAGGAAGACTGACTGGCAAGATCAACGTACAAATTCCTCCCAGTTTTTGCTTTGTCAGTATTTCCCTAATTCTCACCCCACCCCCAGTGTCAACCTATTCTCAATGCAGAGTAGATCTTACAGAGAGGTAGATAGTGTTCTCTTTCTGTACCCATTTTGTCTTCTTCATCGCCTTCATCAATACAAATTTCCAAGAGCATGTGACCATATTAAGTGTCAGAGGAAACCATTTAGTCCTTATTATATGCTAGTGGCCTGGTGCACTGATTTGTGCACATTGAAGGAAAATTTAGAAGAAATATTTTAATATCGCTATCCATCCTTTTTCTATAATAGAAGTGTCAACCAAATTCATGATTGACAATGACAGATCAAAACACGCATGTGTGATTGGTGCCAGTGAGAGTTGTATATGTATTGCTCATGCATGAGACAATGTTTATTTTTAAATTGCTAGTGTGCATCATATGTACTGGCTGGTCTGTCAGTCGGGCAGTCGGATGGACAGACAGTCACTTAGCCTTTTATATATGTAGATATTTGCAATCTGACAAATAACTGGCATATAGATGGAGGAGCTAACCATCAACCACATGGCAATGGTGATAAGATGATGAGCTCAGTTTACTCTCTCTGTGTATTCTGTGTATGTGTACAGTATGTTTGACGAGCTCAGCACTATATTTGTCTCTACCTTTTGTCCCACAACAATCTTGCCCAAGCAAAGCAATTATAGCTTCATTTAAATTCTTATGTGGTGGCTGCTCATATTGCCTAGAAACCAGTAGTTCTGTTGCCTTTCTTCAGGCTGCATCCATTGTCCTTTCTTTTTATTTTTATTGTTGGAAGTATTGCAGATGCCCCCCTCCTCTTCTTTTTTTTTGACCCATCCTCTGCTGTGAAAATCTCTCCGCCTCACTCTGTCGTAAAGGCAGTAGGTTGGATATGATGCTGTCCTCACTTTCGGCTTTCTAACCAGTACAGCAGGGCTATGCAGCACCCGCAATGTTAGCTCAGTAAGCAAGACTGTTCTAGGGGCTTTGGAGGAATGGTCAGCATGATGCCCCTATAAACTGTCTTACTGGCCAATTTTCCATACACAGAACCATCCCCTGGCAGTTTCCGTTCTGTTGAACCTGAACTGGAGAAATTCAAATAAAAGCAATTTTTTTGTTGTTTGAATGTGTTGAAACTTAAACTCTTAACAAAGTCCACCTTAGGCTTTCATTTCATGAAATGTTCACTCACAATAAACATTTATGATCCACCAAAACCGGTTTGGCTCAGTGGATAGAGCGTCAGCCTGTGGACTGAAGGGTCCCAGGTTCGATTCCGGTCAAGGGCATGTAGGTGGGTTGCGGGCACATCCCCAGTGGGAGATGTGCAGGAGGCAGCTGGTCGATCTTTCTCTCTCATCTATGTTTCTGACTCTATCTCTCTCCCTTCCTCTCTATAAAAAATCAATAAAATATATTTTAAAAAAAAACATTTATGATCCCACACAGGATCCATTAACAAGATTATCATTTGTTTCCTGATGGGATCATCAAAAATAATCTGGACCTTTGAGAAAATGCTTTAAGGAAATATAACCCTAATAGAGATGTTGTCTTAGTTATCTTTCAGCCCCTTCTTTAAAATTTTACATGGTAGTGATAAAGACAGAACTTCGGGAGTCAGACAGATTCACTGACACCCATTAGTTGTGTCACTCCTGCCAGGAGCCTGCCTTCACCTGTGAATGGGCAGTAACATCCACACCCCGTCACAAGTTCTTTGTCATGGTGTGCTGAAATATTGCAAGGGGAGCGGTTAATGTGGGGCCTGCCTCACAGTAAGGGCTTGGGAAACATGAACTGTTACTGTTTTCACTACTATTAGGAGAAGGGTTCTATTGAGGGGAGACAGAGTGAGAAATGGGATAGTGGCCTGCGAAAGGGAGGAGCTGCGGCCTTTTGTTCTGTGTCCCTGAAGCGCTACCATATGGGGGGAAACTCCTCCGTAGCCTCCGAGTCAGGCAGAGTTCCTCCTTACCTGAGCTAGGGGTCTTGTTTGTTTCTCTCTTTGTTTGTGTTCACTCTATAAAGACTGACTATTGTAAGTAACCATGTTTTTTTTTTCCCCTTTACATTTTATGCTTTATGCTAGAAAGCCAACCTCAATCAAATATTGGACTATAGGACATGCTTTCTTACTATTCATCTCACACCTGGCACCATCTGATTTTCATGGACTTTATTTTCTCTTTGCCCTATTTTTTTATTTTAAATCTATATTAGCTATATTATTATGTGCAACTATGTAAACTGCTTTAAATCATTTGTTTGCATAAAGGATATCCTCAATAAAAAAATAAATATATGTATTTTCCCCCTGTGGGTGCTGGTTTTGAATAATCCATTATTTATCTCAAAATTCTGCAAGTCAGAAACGTGCTCCAATGCCAGCCCAATCATCCAGGAGGGTGCTCCCAAATTACTGCCGAGGTCACCTTTAGGCGTGAATGGCCCATGCATCTAAAATGGCCCATTCATTCTGCCCTTGGCACAGATGCTGTGGTGGTTAATTATTTTGATGCTAATATCTGTGTATATCTTTTTTAATGTGGACACCAGACTGAAAATTTGGATTGCAACCAATAATCAACAGATGGCAATCACTCGGGGTCATGGCTGTCCTGGGCCAGCTTTTCACCAGTGACTGTTAATATAAGCCCCAATCTGGCCTGGCAGCCCCTCCCCCACTGTCTGTATACCCACCCAGAACCATCCCACTGGGCGAGTCTGTGACTGTACTCCTTAGAAGAGAAAAAAATGTTTTCTGTATCAGCCTGAAGAAGAGTTTCAACGTGAAGGTCACAGGAATATTTTCACCATCGGTGAACCAGAAATGTCCAATATTTATGTTTCTTGGTGTTAAGTGACATTCCTGAAGCTCTCCTTTTAAAGAGTATCTGCCTCATAAAGAATCAGATGGGAATAGCATAAAGAAAGAATCATAGATAATTGCAGAAACAGATCTGACCTGTGTCAGTTATAATTGAACAATTTCCCATTTCTTTATTGAACACATATTCTTTGCAAGTCACTGCACATGCTGCAGGGTGGCGGCTCTGAGTACGACATTGTGGAATTGTGATGTATAATATTGTAGAATATCATGATGAGGATTTTTGCGATGCTTCCCTTTCCTGTTTTGATCCATACTGATGCAAAAATAGGTAACAGCTGATGGCAGCTCTCGCCCCCAAAATAGCTCTATCATGCACAGAATCTCAGATGCTAATATCTTGGTTGGGACCTTTTACTTGAAACTGATAGAATATTCAACTCAAGCTGGATTAAGCAAAGAAAAGGGGGGTAGAGGGGATGTTTATTGGTCATTGTAACTTAAAACTCAAGGCCTGGAAACCACTTCAAAATGTTGTAATTCTGGTGCTCAAACAATGCGGTCAGGGCTCACTTGATCCCTCACGATCTCTAGTCTGCCTGCTGTGCTAGCTTCAGCCTCAGGCAGTTCTGTTCCCGTGGTAGCCTGGAAGCTCCAGCCTCACTACCTCACAACTGGGAAAGGAAAAAAGTCTTCTCTAGTCTAAGGTCTCCCATAAAAATCCTGAGATTCATTCTGATATGCTTGGCTTAAGTCACATGATCACCCCTGCATTCATTTGCTGGGACTACCATAACAAAGTATCACAGACTGGGAGGCTTATATGGTAGAAATTTACCTTTCACAGTTCTGGAGTCCAGATGTCCAAAATCATGGTGTCGGCAGGGTTAGCTCTTTCTGAGGACTGTGAGGGAAAATCTATCCCATGTCTCTCTCAAAGCTTCCCATGCCTTTGGCTTATAAAAGGCATTCTCCTTGTCTTCTCATCATCTTTGCTCTCTTCATGTCTCAGTGTCCAATGTCCCCTTTTTGTAGAGAGGGACACAGTCATATTAGATTAGGGCCCACCCTAATGATCTCATTTTACCTTGATTACCTCTGAAAAGTACCTATCTCTAAATGAGGTCACATTCTGAAGTTATAAAGGTTAGGACTTCAAACCATCTTTATTGAGGGGGAACAGTTTAACTTATAACAATCCCTAAATCTAAGACAGTATTGGTGAGACAGAAAAAAAAGATTACTCGGCCAGTTCTGGGTTACCTCCATAAATGTAAGTGGTAAGAGTGAGAAAGCGCTGATTTTCCAGGGAAGAATCAGGCCACTCTACCAAGAGAAGGGGGAATGGATGGAGGGCAAGCAAAATAATCTTCATTACATTAAGTAACATTAAGTCAAAATAAAGGCCAAAATCTTATGCTCATGCCTACATATGACCTACATATGGACTATCTATGACTAGCCAAATAAATTGCAAAAGTGTATATACTGTTATTATTCAAACTAGTGACCTGGTGCATGGATTTGTGCACATTGAAAGAAAATTAATTAGAAGAAATATTTTAATATTGCTGTTTGCCCTTTCCTATAAAAGACTGTCAACCAAATTCACAATCGACAATGACAGATCGAAACACATGTGTGATTGGCACCAGCAAGAGCTTTATATGTATCACACATGCCCGAGTCAACTTAGCTTTTTATATATAGAGAATAAACTTGCTTAATTAGACCTGCTTTCTGATTTAGCTAAACTTTATCCAGCCCGGTAAAGCACCCCAACTTCTCTTTTAGGTAATTGTCAGCAACACAGCAGTAAATATCAGCGCAAAGCAGATTATTATTGTAGATCACGCAGGGAGAACAAAGGGCAAAATATTTAACTGTAGCAGTGTTTGACTATATTCTGAGCAGTGAGAAAACCTGAAGTCATTTTCAGGGTCCATCATTTCTTCTCTTCAGTCGGGACAAGTTTCTAAACTTTATAAATCTCCACTTTCTGGCTAATGAAAAGAAAATAGGATTCTACCAAGTCTCCTATCTACCTACTCCAGGACTCCTGTGAGGATCAAATGAGATGAGGAAAGGGAAAATGCTTCACAGACATTTGGTTAAAGTGTAAAATGTTTTTATCTGGCTATAAAGCAAGTCGTGTTCCTGGGCTGAAGAAACTCCAAGGAGGCTAGTTGCTACATGATGTCATTACCTGGGCTGGGCTGGGCTGTGGGCCCCCCCATTTTGCACCATGGGGTCTCGGCAGCATTGGCTGCGATTTGGTGGGCTGTTGCTCCAGGGTGATGGCGGGACCTGTGTCCCACTTAGGGGAAGCCGAGTGTGGCTTTGTGGGTGCCAGGTCCATGGTGCTATTTCTCTGTAAATGGCCAGTGCGTGTCATGGCAACTCCTGCATTGAGTTTCTGCCCCCTGGTAGTCAGTGCACGTCACGGCAACTGGTCAGACAGTCAGACACTTAGCATATTAGCCATATATATATATAAATCATAGCAAAATTTCTCTCCAGCACCCCACAGGTTAAGAGAAATCTTGCATTTTAGCATCATTCTAATAAGATGAAATTGCATTTGACTGTTTAGATGCCAACACAGAGGAGAGTAAATCTGACAACAACAAGAAGACAATATCGATGTCCCATTTCCCTCAGCTTTCAAAGAACAAAGATTCTATTGTTGTAGAGCCCAAGGAAGGACATGGTATCACTCTTAGCTGGTGTCTAGTCATGAGTGAAGGTAGGGATGTTGAATACATAACAGGTGTCTTCCATTCCCTTTCTCATGTCATGAATCACTCAGGTATTTGTTCCCACTGAGCCTTGGTAGGGCTCAGAATCAAGGTAGGGCAGTGTGTGTGTGTGTGACCAGGAGTCATGTAGCACACATCTTTGCACCCACACCTGGAAGCCCTGTGCAAATCCTCCTCAGGTCAGGCTCCTGCGGCCTTTACCACGATCAGAACTGGCTCAAGAAATTCAAGCCATTTGCCCTCCTGGCCTTAAAGCCTCCCGTGAGCTTCTGAGAAATCTTCCCTAAGACAGCTCTAACCGGATCTATCCTATGCCCATGTTATTCCTGGATGCTTGTTCTCTATGCACACAAATATGCACAAGGCACATATTCATCACTATATAATAATTTTCATATGTTTTATTTGTATTTAGAGAGGAAGGTAAAGAGATAGAGAGATAGAAACATCCATGAGAGAGGAACATCATCCATTGGCTGTCTCCTGCACACACCTCTACTGGGGATCAAGCCCACAACCCAGGCATGTGCCCTGGCCGGGAATCGAACTGGAGACCCCTTGGTTCCTGGGTCGATGCTCAACTGCTGAGCCACACCAGCCAGACTAATAATATTTTAATATCATATAATGCCTTGGCTTGGTGCACCCTCTGTACTAAAAACAGTCTTCTTATGTCGGGGAATGCCACTGCATACTTTTAGCTTCTAGAAGCTCAAGAATGCATTTTTCTGACAATGGCTTGGGATACAGGCTGGTCTTTTGCCAGCGTTCTCGCTGTTAGTTCATTTCTTTAATAGCATCATGGTGAGAGTCTTTTCAGAACCCAGGGACTCCAGCCTCAACCCTTTCTATTAACTAAAAAACCCTGAATAGCCCTCCATATGGTGCTGCCATGTCATTTGATAAATACCTAGCTGATTATTTATACGACTTTACTCTTGTTTTGACAGGTTGACCACATTAGTCTGTATTGCAACCAAACTTTGGTTGTAAATGTCTTCCCACAGCTCTCTGTCGCTGGGTTAAGTGAGCTACTGAACTTCTGCCACAGGAAACTTGGGAGAAATAAGAAAAAGGAAAGTGCAATCTAAAACAAAAGCAATTCTGAAAAGCAAGAAAAGGGACAAAACTCTATTAGAGGTCCTGGTGAATACATTTGTACCTCTGTCAGCAGCGCTCTGGACTGGAAACTGCTTAAACTACCAGGATCAATAAAGGGCAAGGCCTGGAGATGGTAATTATGCTAATTGATGGTGATGAGAAAACAGGCAGGCTGGGGATAAGCAGACAGTGTCTCAGGAGAAATAGACACATTTGTTACAGAGGCTAAGATGTGGTACCCACGATGAGGTTTTTCCTATAATCCATTTCTAAGAAATGCTAAATGCAACGGTCAACATCACTTGAGTTCTTCCCTCAGTAGAAGGTTCTACCAGGCACGACAGAGAAATAAAAACTCAGTACCTGACTTCAGGGAGTGGACAGCTTAGCTCAGACAGCGACAGCACACAGCACATGAGCGCAGGCGCACACACACACACTGAAAGTTACGTTCACTGTAAAAAAAAGAAAAGAAAAGAAAAGAAGGAACTGAGAAGACGAATAGCAGAGCCCTATCAACAGGAGAAGGGACAAAAGTCAGATGGGATGAGTCACAGAAAGCCTCTTGCAGGTCCATGTTTGGGCCGGAACTTTGACTGCAGAGAGGATGAAGGCATCGCAAGGGAAGAGACTACTCTTGGTCAGGAAGTTAAGAATGTCTGACCCAGAAACTGCCTTGTTGTCACTGCATTATATTTGTGGAAAACACCCCACTAGATGTGGAAGGATAAAAGCTCTCGAGTAACATCTCTGTGAATGTAGTAGATGCTATCTTAGAAATAGTAACTACACCAGTGAACCACAGTGTATGGATGAGCTCATTGAAAATTCAGATTCATTACATTACCAGGCTGCTGTGAGATTCAGAACTTTCTAATAATCCTTGACTAGTAAAATTGTACACACAATTTTCTTCAATGTGAATTATTGTTAAAGCTCAAGTATAAATAAAATTTAAATAAAATTTAGGCATGAATATTTAGAAAGACTATTAGAACCTCTTGGAACTGTAGATATCAAATTTATTTCTTTTAATTCCATCCTTATATCACATGCTCTTGTTATGAAAGAATCCTTTCCCAAGAAACTAGACTACAGAATAGCAACTAGATTTTTTTTTTTCAGTTCTTCTTATTCCATGGGTGAGATGGAGGGAATCACAAATACCACACACATCCCATGAATCATAGTTCAACATTTAAGGAAAATTGTGAGTTAAATGGGTCAAATAATGAAGGATAAGATTAACCACAGAGCACTGGACTCCCATATATATCTTTTAAAAACAACATACAAACATCACAGTAATGTTAAGCAGTGTTTATTTTGGAGCAGTGAATTCTGTGAGTTGAATGTTCTAGAAAGTTGGATGGTATGGAAAGAGACCTGAGCTGAAAGCTGTGATAATAAACGAGTCATTCCCCCTCCAAGGGCTGGCTGCAGAAGGGGTAGGGTAGAACGGGGGAGTGTGACCTGGATCATCTCTGGGAGCCTTAGAGTTGGAGCATTTCCTAACAGATATTAGAAACTGTGACCAGGAAACATCTGTTTGTAGGGTTGCATAACTGCTACCAGCAGGGGGCAACACTGCTTAGGTAATCACTGTATTTTTGCCCTTCCTCATTTAGGAAAACCTATGAAAAAAAGGAATTTCTTAGCAGCTCAGTAACCTATCAGTGTGCCAAAGCCAAAGAGTGTCCTTATCCCAAAGGATTTGCATTTTTAAGGCATCAACACCTACCCAATAGGTGTGCTGTCAACTCACACTTCCTAGGGATGCTCTCACTAATGATGTACTTACCATTGATTTTCCTTTTTGTGTTTGTTTTCTCTTTATTTCCTACTTGTTTCTTGTGGGGAGAAGAAGAAGAATTTTATATGGAAATTTAAAATTTGGGAAACGGGAATTTTTTACCAATCTTTCTCTCCCCAAATAAAGCCTCCTATTTAAAGTGAAGTTTGAGATAGAGACTTGAGAGGCAACTCCTTAAGAAGGTAACAATGGAGAACAGAGATAAAAACATTTCATGGTAGAAAATGACTCTTCCTTTTCTTAGAAAATGACACACAAAAAGCACAAACCAAACCAAACAAACAAACAAACAAAAAGCATTAATTGATCAGTGCTACCCTCTGCACGTAAAAGGAAATGAAGTCAAAACAATTGAGGGTGTACCTTGTTCTCTAAATCATGTTTTATTTTAATGATGTAAATGTTTATTTAGAAATTTAGCTTGCTTGTCGAATAATACTAAATCCCATCTTCTAATTAATTTTAAAGTTTAAATTTGTTATTAAGATTAAGTTCAGCATTATTTTAAAGATAATTTTAAAATTACTAGAAAACATTTGTTCCATTTAATATGAATATTACTCTATGATAAATTTTAATTCAGATTGTACATTGGCTTTCATTTTGCTGAAGTATGTACCTTTGAAATTCTTTATCTATAATTGGAGACTGTTTTCCATAAAACAAGAATTGGCAGGGTGTGGGGGGGGCTTGAACATCTAAAGATGTTACTTAAGAGCAACAGGGGCAATAGAGAGCCTGCTGTCACAGGGAATTACAGTCACTTACATGAAAGCACCTATATCCGCTCCTTCTCTGCTCTTTATCTTTCCTTTCCTTGGGCATCATTCATATCCTGTAATCATTTCAGGCAGGGGTGTGTAATGCAAAAAAAAAACAAAAACAAAAACAACAATTGTGCTTTGAGTTAGACATACCAGGATTTTAAACCCAACTCTGCCACTTATAATTTTCTCGACCTTGAGTAAGTCATTTTTAAGCCAATTTTATGTTCTACAGTCAAAAGCCATTAGTCACATTTTCTCTAATATGGGGAAAATAATATGCCTATCTTAATGTGGGTTGTTGTGAAAGTTAATTGAGAAAACATTGAAGCTGTAAAGAGCATGCAGTAACCAGTTGGTGATGGGAGTTGGGGACTTTCCTCAAGGAAGCTTGTGATAGAAAGTCTCCAAGATGCCTGCCGCCAGTTTCATCCCTCCTGGAGGCACATGCTGCTCCTCACATCGAGAGGCGGAGTCCAGTTCTCCTCTGAACCTGGCCTGGCCGGAGGGACTAGTTTGACAGAAGACAGTGGAAGTGACACTCGGGGACTCCCAAGGCTAGGTCATGAGAAGCTTTGCAGCTTCCAAGAGTACAAGTCTCTTGTATGCTTGACCTTGTGTTGATCTCTCAGAACCCAATCACCAACCTGTAAGGAGCCCCAGACAACAGAGAGAGGCCATATGTAGACATGGGCCAGCTTGACAGCCCAGCTGAGCTCCCCGTCAATGGTCAGCATCAGCTGCAGGCCACACACGAGTGAGCCACCTTGGACACCCACCCCGCATGGGCCTTTAGACCCCTACTGCGGCCATATGACAGGTCTTAGACGAGAACTGCCCAGCTGAGCCCAGTAGATCCACTGGATCAGCAGTTCTCAACCTGTGGGTCGCGACCCCTTTGGGGGTTGAACGACCCTTTCACAGGGGCCGCCTAAGACCCTGTGAAACACATATATAATTACATATTGTTTTGTGATTAATCACTATGCTTTAATTATGTTCAATTTGTAACAATGAAAATATATCCTGCGTATCAGATATTTACATTACGATTCATAACAGTAGCAAAATTACAGTTATGAAGTAGCAACGAAAATAATTTTATGGTTGAGGGTCACCACAACATGAGGAACTGTATTAAAGGGTCGCAGCATTAGTAAGGTTGAGAACCACTGCACTAGATGATGAAGGATAATCATAAATTGCTATTTTAAGCAACTACATTTGGGGTGTTTGTTATGCATGCAATGATAGATAACAGGAACAAAACTACAGGGAAATGTTCTACATTCAAGAGCCATTAGTCAAAGCCCAGAGAAACAGCTAGGAGCGAAGAGGTATTTCTATAAACATTTATCTATAATTTGCAATTTTGTATCTCACATCATTCTTTCAAAACTTCCAGAAAGGTTTGATTAGATGATGAAGGGATATGTGGGGTTGAATAAATGTTAGTTGGATACATAGGGAATAAGTGAATGAATGCAAGGTTCCTATTATATAAGTCCTCTAGTAAAAAAACATCTAATGACCAGGAATTAATCAAGAAGTTTCATTAAAAATCTATTATTTCTTTTTTTAAAACTTTTGTTGCTGTTGTTAATTCTATTACAGATGTCGCCCATTTCCCCCTCCTTCACCTCCCTCCATCCTGCCCCTCCTAGGCTTTTACCACATTATGGGCTATGCATATATGCATATATATTCTTTGGTTGATCTATTATTTCTAAGCCATTTGGGGATATAAGCCCTATTCCAAGCAATTTCAAGTCTTATAACTAGCAAGTAAAAGAACAATAGAAATAGTGATTGTGTGCAAACTCATTCTGGAGTTTAACACCTTGAATGTGAACAGGCACCCAACATATGGAATGAACACAGGACAATAAGAGGCGAAAAGCGCAGCATGATCAGAGTTTTATCAGGACCACAAGAGACCAGGAGCCCCTTTGTTGGGAACTTAGTGCGGAGTAGAGAGGAGGAAGGGCAGGGAGTGAGCTGGGACGTGGGCTGAGAAGCCTCAGTTCCTTGGGCTTAGAACTGTGTGGGTGACCCACATCTGGTTCTCTTGACCTAAAAACTGTGCTGCAAGAACTGGAATGAAGGGCCACATATTCATGCTAAAGGTGTATCCCATAGTATGGTGATGGGGCCCCATCATATGTACATGGTGCCATGAGCATTTTCAGACGAACTTCATTCCCACTGTAATCTCATTAAACCCTGCGGAAACAGGTAGAAAATGGCAGTGAGGGTGTGGCCTGCCCAAGGTCACCTGACTAGTTGATGGGCAGCCCAGACCCAGGTCTTCCACCTCCCGGGCGATTTCACACCAAACCAAGCTGCCCTTTCCAGATTTTATTTTTGCCAACGCCCAGCAATGTCTCCTAATGACCTTGTTTACAGCACAGAATAATGCTGTAAGACTGCTCTTTGAAGCTGTTTTGAGGAATGGCATATTACTCTTTGTTAGAAATAATGATACTGATTACTGGGCCAAAATACAGTATGTCTATCACTGAAATAATTCAAAAAGCTATTTTTGTGGGTCACATTCTTTGTGATAAAAACTGCCGTTTTAGTTGACTTTAAAGGACACATCCCTCTGTAAATCCATACGCGTGCTGTGTTCTCTGCTGAGTGTGGCACCTTCTACAGAGAGTATATAAATGACTCTGATTCAGAATGGAGGTAGAACCGATAAATAAAGTTGACAGTTCACAGAAGAGGTCTTCATTACTAAATTATTTGGGGAGGTTTTGTAAGTCAGGAAAACTAATCTGCAACTAATGCCCCTTCGGTGCCACTTATCCAGTATCCATCTCTTGGTTTTGAGTTTGAAATAACACGAAGGCAGAGTTTTTCCTTCCCATCATCAATTACAAATAGGTCCTTTTCTCCTCTCTCTGTAAAATTGCATTTCTTATAAATTGCCTTGTGCTGGTGCCTTGTGAAGTAAACATCCCGATTCCTGAGGCACATGTCTGCCTTAGACAATAAGGGACATCTGCCCCACAGTGCTGTTAGAGCCGGGCTGGCCCGTGTGTGTGTGTGTGTGTGTGTGTGTGTGTGTGTGTGTGTGTGTTTTCCAACTTGAGTGGGAGGGCAAGGAGGCTGGGAAGCCATGTGCCTGGTCATGAAGCTGTTGATCTACATTCCAATCTGTGAAACCTGATTGTCTGACAAGAAGCCAATGGCCAGGACAAATTAAACCAGTCTCCCTTCTGCCCAGACCCTAGAAAAACATCTTTCTGAGCATGCATGGTGGTGAGAGTCGGGCCTGGGGCAGCTCAGATGTCAGAAGAGCCTGTATGTTGCCAGAGAAGGCAGAGACCATGCGTGCCTGTCTACTGGAGGCCAGTCCCCTGCTAAGGACCTTTCTGCTTGGGGCTCTCAACTAGGAGTCTATTCATCACACACAATTTAAAGATCAGAAAGGATTAGCTATGTATTTTACTGTCATTCATTTGCTAGATGCCACAAAGAGCTGATCTTGGTAGGAGAAATCTTTATTTTGAAATCTGAAAGGCCCATCTGGGAAGGTCCACTGTGATGCTTACAATAAACTGGACTTAAACGTAATCATTTATGTGATTTTGAACATGTATAGCTGCATAGTTAGATGATGTGGAAGAAAAGTGTAGCTTATGAAGATAATTGATATTTTCTCATGTATGACTGCATGTATGCACTCCTGTTAGGAAACCTATTCAGTTCGCTTCCCTTCATGAATATTGTTGCATAGTAGCATCAGCTTGATGTCCTTCACATCAGATTGTTCCTGTCCTGTACAACTCACTCACTTAGGTTTCATTGTGTTCCAATAATTCCAGAAAAGGCACAACCAATACTTTACTTATAACATTTTTATGTAGAATGTGCTCCTTCAACCAAAATGAGCCCTTCGAACTTACTAAGAACTAAAAACATTATTGGTTATTCAATCCAGTTCTGGAAAAACACAAATGCGTCAACATTCAGTGTCCCCAAAGCCCTGATTCCTGGGAGCCCAGTATAGAAGTATTTTAGGTTCAGGGCATAGAAATAGCTTACCTTTGCATTTGCTCTCGTGTGCCACACACACCCAAAAAATATGTAATTGGACTTCCTGGTGCTTTCTGAAATTGGAAGGCACTGTTAAGGATACAGAGAATGAGCCTTGGTAGGTCTTGGTTATTGAGTCTGAAAGAAGATGGTGGTGCCTCTTCGGATTGCTAGAGCCATACCTGGTATTCTGTTATTGGCGTGCGGGCTGAGGAATGCCTGTCACCTCCCTTGTCAGGTGGCTGCAGGTGCTGCTATGACATTTCCAAATCAACCCCCGCCTTACACTCAAGGCAGATGGAGCAACTGAATACAGTACGAAGGCCATTATCACAGAGCTTCAACCTGGTCGTAGATGCTCTTACTTTACAGGCTCCATGTCAGTAAGCCGTTCTCTTCCTCCTCTTGCCTCCAAACAGGATTGGACTTAGCACATCACCTTAGATGTGAAAGAGACATGGATCTCTTTTTAAGATAGCTCCATTTTAACACTTCTTTTCAATTACAGGTTATATTCAATATAATTTTGGATTAGTTTCAGGTGTACAGCATAGTGGTTAGACAATCATATATTTTATAAAGTGTTCCCCCTGGTATTTTCAGTACCCACCTGGCACCATACATATTATTGACATCCTCTATGCTGTACTTTACATCCCCTTGACTATTTTGTAACTACCAATCTGTACTTCTCAATCCCTTCATCTTTTTCACCCAGTCCCCCAACTCCGCTCCCATCTGGCAGCCACCAATCTGTTCTCTGTATCTATGAGTCTGTTTCGGTTTTATTTGTTCATTTATATTGCTTTAGATTCCACATATATGTGAAGTCATATGGTATTTATCTTTCTCTGACTGCCTTATTTCACTTAGCATAACACCCTCTAGTCCATCCATGCTGACGATAGCTCAGTTTTAACATCCACCAATTATGCTTCCATGGACAGTGGCTGAGTTTACTGAACTGGCCTTAACAGAGTTGGAGATTGTGGGTCCTGTAATTTGCGTACTTGACTTTTAACTACCACAAAATAAAAAACAAAAAAAAAAACAACGTATTTTTGTCAGACTTTCCACTGTTGCCAGCCTCTGTTTGTTTAACCTTGGCACGGTTTCTGTGTTTATATAAAATAAATCAACTGGACTTTCTAACCTAGAGATCAGCCTTTCCTTTACCTTTCAGTAGCTCCAGCTCCCAGCAACTTTTTCTAATTTTTATCCAAGGCCCTCTTAGGTGCTGTCTATTTGGGCTTTTACTGTCTCTATATGAAACCATGTAGTTATTTACAAGTTAGAGAGAGAAGAGCATTGTGATAACATGGAATGACCACAGACTTTTAAAAGCAGTTCAGCCTGGTTTGAATCCTGGTTTAAAATCTAAATGTTTCATGTTATTGAAACATCCTGAGATTCTTAATTTGTAAAATTGGAGCAAGAACTGTTCGCTGTTGGACAATTACATAAGTATGTAAACTTCGAGCGCATGGAGAGGTATGGTTTCTACTTCCACTTCAACCACATCCGCTATCTTCACTGTGGTGGGTATTGCCAACTGGGTGACCATGGGAAATCCAGGTAACTCTCTGAACTTCAGTTTCTTCCTCAGTAGAAAAAGATAACAATATCTACTTCATAGGGTTATGAGGATAATAAAATGCTAGGCTTTATAAAGCGTTAGCACCTGGCATGTGTTCCAATTTCTAGATCAAAATCTTTTCCTCTTTCCCCCTCCTCTTAGCAATAGTGGGACTCATAGCACTCGCTGTGATTCCCAGGTCAAGAGTTCAGTCTGATCCTGAGACTGATCCGAACCTGCAGGGTTGCCTTAAATGTACTTGAAATTGGACCTGATGTCTGGGTTTGTGTCCAGAAGAGATTCACACACCACCACCAGGCTTGCTAGGTCTGAATCAATCTTTAGTTTGCAGAGGAAGCAAGAAATGTGTGCAGCGCGTGTATATCCCCTGAGCAGGTCTTTCTCCTTTTCCTTCAGAGACCCTTCATCGCAATGCCCAACACAAGTCGCAGAGGCAGGCAGTATCCCAGCATCCCAGCATCCCCACCTCTTTCCTTCAGGCCTCCCCTTGTGCTGTTGTTCTCTTTGCTCAGTGCTAAGGGGGTCTTCCCTCCTCCTGCTAGCTGTTTTCTGGCCTCGCTCACCATCTCCTATTGTCAGAGACAAGAACGCAGACCACCTTTCCACGCAGACTGAGATCCTGTAGTGTCCCCCAAGGGCAGCCTGGTACAGGACACGGTGCAGCTGGCCACCACACCTTGACAATCGCCTTGTACTGCTTGTGAAATAGTAGATTAAAATGGAGACACAGGCCCAGCCAGAATGGCTCAGTGGTTGAGCGTCGACCTATGAACCAGGTCACAGTTCGATTCCCAGTTGGGGCACATGCCCAGGCTGCAGGCTCGATCCCCAGTGTGGGTTGTGCAGGAGGCAGCCAATCAATGACTTCTCTTTCATCGCTGATATTTCTATCTCCCTCTCTCTCTCCATGCCTCTCTGAAATAAATAAAAAATATATTTAAAAAATTAAAATTAAAAAATAAATAAATAAAATGGAAACACAGCCTCAGTGTACAGTTTCTCATCCACCCACAACAGAAGCTATTCATTATACTTCCTCTTTGTGTTCTCTGTACCTTCCTTCTGAAGACACGGAAGGCTCCCCTTGCCTGCGCCTGTGTGGCTTCCTAGGGTGAGGAGTTAATGTTTTCTACCAGCTTGTCGTGTCTGTTTAAGATTCTGTGGTTTTCTTCTGTTCATGCTTCTATGTATTATTTAGGGGAGGCTAAGGGATATATTGTTTTATGTTGTCAGATAGGCTCCAACATGCGTGGCAGGGCTCATTTTACTTTTATTTTTTAGTTGCATCTGTCAATGGCCCCAGAAACTATTTGGTAATGGACATAGGCGATATGTACAATAAATTTCAGGAATTGCTACACTTAACATTGGAAGAGAAAGGCCAGATTGACTTATGGGGTGACCGGGCCATGCTCATTTCCTACAGGGCCTTTGATCGTTGATCCTAAATGGATCTTTTTCTCAGGCATAGAATTTTATTTGGTCAGGATGTGCTCTCTATCTTTTATGGTCCAAACGCTAAAATTGCAATGAACACGATGACCACTCCTAAATCGGAAATCTCACCATCTGTTGTCTCAACCGGTGCCACTTAATCTGCAGAGTGTGGAAACAACAGCTGAAAACTGCTCACCCTAGAGCCCAATGGTGAGGGCCAAGGTGATACCCAAGGAGCAAAGGCTTATGGCTGACCTTGAGCCCAGGGGTAAGCCACACTCTAGTTCTCTAGCTGTCACGCCAGCGATGTGACTGCACCTGCTTACATAGGAAAAAATTGGCAGACTTGCCGAGTCCTCACCTCAGTACTTGGCATCAGAATGAGGAACTGTTGTGAATCCTTGTCCTCCTACTCAGGTGAGCACTAAATGTGACTTGATTGATATTTCCTTTAAAGCAACTTTGAGCCCTCTGTGCATTTTATTTTTGTCATTGTTGGGCTCTCCTCTCCTCCCCAGAGTTGCATCAGTTGTGAAGGTTACACAGTGGCCAGAAAGGTGAGGGGCCTTGGCTGTGGGGTCTCTCATGGTCTCATCAACACTGCACTGCTCAAGTCCCCAGTGGCCCTTTGACACCTAGCAATCCTCTTCTGCTTCTACATCCTCTTGAGGCATGAGGGTCTCTGTGGAAGCTGTGAGCCCCAGCTCTATAGTTTTTCCTCTCTAGACACACAACTCTTCTTCCCTGGGGTCCTCTGCCTTCCCAGGGCCCAGCCAGGGAGCCACTCCTCTCTGGGACCTCGTTTCCTGTCCCTGCCCCCAGACCAGGAGAAGCTCCTTCTCATGTGAATAACTGCACCTCCCCATGGCTTGTTTCTCAAAGACATCATGCTCCTTTCTTCAGAGTCTACCTTCTCTTGGGGAATCGGGCTTTTAGAAACCAAAAGCCAGGAAATTTCACAGGGAGGTCTAACTTCTGCTGAACTAAGGCAAGTAGGTACAGGGGCATGGAGGAAAGAGGAAAAAAATATAGAAAGCGAGAGGGTGGGGAAAAACTAAATTAAAACCTCCGAACATTGTTATTCATGTGTGTGGTAGCAATAAACACAGCACTGCATGCCATGTGAGGATCTAGCCTTTTCTCTTTTATAAAATGGAGGGAACATTTTATAAAGAGAAGACTTTAGATCCTGACTCTCTGTGTTTGTGCAATGGAGTGGCAGGGAATAAATGCTTCTTTTCAAGGCACCCCTGCTTCATCCTTTACAGATTGCCTTTAATAGCATTTCGTTTTGTTGGGAAAACACACACCCATTTTGCATCCTCTTTTGTAAATAGTTTGCAAATGAGTAGAAGTAGCTAAGCTTCAAGAAGGCTCCCATAACTGCTCTCTGTGAAAAGATGAATGAGACTTAGCTGTGGAGTCAGTGTTGTGTTCTAGGGGCTTTCGTGGAGTCAGTCACAAACCAAACTGGCTGTACTTGTGTCTCTCAGTTTAAGAAAACGTGGTCTATAAACCCCACACTTGTAAAACATTCATGGGGCAGATAGTATCAAAGCAAAAGTTGTTTCCCCCTTACAGGTGGCAGTGACTGGGGGTCCCCTTAAGGATCAAGACATCCTTGAATTTTAAAAATCTATAATTTATCTTAGAACCACAGGTTTATGTGCAGTTTTTCAAAAGCCTGTCTATTTTGTAAAGTGCGTACAGCCATACACAGTGAAATGAATAGTAAGCCGGGAGAACATTACATTTCTCCAATGGGAAAGGAGACGCCTCCCTGCCAGACCTAAGTAGTAGCTTGGCATGTTTGGAAGAATCATCCAGCACTCCAGTGACTCACCTGGCCACAAACACGGGGTGAGAGGTGAGGCAGGACCCGCAAAACAGGTTCACACAGTAGATACATTAAGGGCGGCCTTCCTTGGGGTTCCAGGGGAGAAAAGGAAGCAAGTACTTTTAGGTATTATTCTCCCAACAAAATCATCTTTCTCCCTCTGAAAAGTAACTATTCTTTGATCATTTCCCTGGTCTCTTGGTTTGTAAATTTTATTTATTAATTTATTTGTTTGTTTGTTTGTTTGTTTATTTTGGTGTTTCAGCAGTTCATCTGACAAGGTTGATGGTAATTTGGGGCACCAAGGAAATGGAGAAAATGGATCAGACATGAATAATTGCTTTCCTGGGGAAAACTATATAAAACTAAGCATTTTGAAAGCCTTACCCATATTAAAATAAGGGGTGGGGGAGATACCCCCACAAGAGAAAAACTCTGAAAGTGGTACATTCCACGTTGGAACAATAATATGCCATTGGCTTCTGGTTTTGCACACCAAGTTCAGCTGTTGACCTGAACTTTATTGTAAAGGGTCACTTCTCAGTAAGTCCTGTGTAATGAGAATCTGGCAAAGAAAGGAAGTGTTAGAATAATTTGGGGAAGGTTTATTAAAGGCTATGCAGTTTGTGCATTTGAGTTTTGCTTTCCATCATAAGCTTTGACAACTTCACCGGATCTGAATATGCAAGAAATGTTCATGGGATGAGGAAAGGGCGTGAGACCACCGACATCAGTGACCAGAGCTCTTCCAGGTCTCTCCCAGCAGACTTGATGTAGACGCTCCTTTCCCTTTTGTCTTTAGCCAGCAGGAATGGTGGCTAGGGGGTGTTTGACTTCCGTATTTACACATATGTGTCATTTGAGTGACCATTTGAGTGATCAGTACTCATGAAGACTGGAATAACTATAGATCTTATTTTCTAGGCTATTTGGAGGAAGTTATTTCTTCTCCTGTCTCTTGTAAGAAAAAAAAAAAAGTGAGACTATTATAAGCACAGATACTTTATGTGGTTGTTTAAAATCACTCTTGACCTGTTCTAACAAAGTACACAGAGGATGAATCATTTAGTAGCCGACTTGGGTTAATTTCGACTTGGGTTAATTTCACCCCCACAGGAATTCCAAAAGTTGTCTCCCTAAACTTGCAACATTATACTTGCATTCCAGATCCCATTCTTGTGTTCCTGTGCACACCTTAAAGTGAGCTGAGAGATTTATAATTACAAGAGTCTGCCATTAAAAAAATGCCAAAAGGAACCTGCACCGCCCACCGTAGGCTTGTTCTTGGCACGGTGGTGGAGGCGTGGTGCGTTTGTACTCGGCAACAGAAATTGTCATGTCTTAAATGGTACTAATGCTAGGGGATACTTTTCTCCTTTGAGTTATGTTATTATCTCCTTGAATGAAACATATCTTGGTTTTGAATCATAACTATAGGAAATGCCCGCACCCATCTCACCCCAACATATGTAAATTCCATTTCTCCCAAGACTCCCAGCGATGAGAGAATGCAACTGCCAATATTATGAAAGTGGCTCGACTGACATGTTTGCCGAGCGCTGTGCTCAGTCATTTGAGCAGTTCAGGTGTCACGTTTGACAAGGCAGAACAAGAAACTTACCCCTTCAGTATGGAGCATTTTACAAGGGAGGCTGAGTTCTGGACCAGACTAATGGTAAGTCCAATGAGCTTTTTAAATATCAAGGGCATCATGCTGGGCATTTTCCTTGTGGCTTTTCATAACATTAAGATGAAATGGGAATTTACAATCAAAGTGCTGTTAGTCTTGCTCATTATTTTAAAGCGAAACATGTCCTCTTCGTACCAAATGGCATTAGTGATAAATGACTTCAGATGAATTGTTTGGATGTATATTTTTCTAAAATTATTGATAAATCATACTGAACAGCTCATGGGCACACAAGATGTGACCTCGCTGAAGCAAATCAACTCCCCAACAGAAAGGAGTTATAAAATCGCGCTAGGTTTTTAACACAAATGAAGCAGTTCTTGGAACTTTGTGTTGGGTTGTTACTTTTGATCTTCTTGAAATGTACTCTTTTAAGATTTTATATACACGTATGTGTAGAATCTTCTTTGAACTTTGTGTTGGGTTGTTACTTTTGATCTTCTTGAAATGTACTCTTTTAAGATTTTATATACACGTATGTGTATCTCTGTGTGTGTGTGTGTGTGTGAGAGAGAGAGAGAGAGAGAGAGAGAGAGAGAGAGAAGAAGAATAAGAATGTCTGTCTAGTCTAGTGTCTATCTAAAACCAACTTCTACAGTTTTTGAACTGGGTGTGTTCAGAACTGCCATTTCCCTTTATGTCATTGAGAACTACTGAGTTTACTTGGGATGAATTGGTCAAGTCTTAAAAGCCTCATAGAATATCAGGTTCCCAGGCCTTGGTGGTCCTGGCTGTCATCTCACTGTGTAGCCAAATAAACTGAAGTTCCTCTGCTTGAACAACCCAGGGCTGGGCCTCAGGATCAGAAACTTCTACCCCTTGTCTAGTGCTTCTTCAGTTAGTATATCTCACTGCCCCATAGTATCATTTTTCATTTTATTTTCTCCTTTTTAATGTAAATTTAAACTTCATTGGAAATAGAAGATTCTCTCGCCAAACATGGGTGATTTTTAGGATGGATGGTTTAACAAATTCTCTTCTGGTGACCCATCAGTCTTTTTTCTCTTGCACTTTGATCTGTATTACCTGCTTTTATGACATGAAGTTGACTCCAACAGCAAATTTAAACGTTGGTTTCCAGAGTAATCACTTCCATTCATTAAAGAATGTTCACTATCTCTGATATCTTAGGTTTTCATGCTCTATCTAACTGGCAAGCCATGTTTTATGTTTGGAGAAGGAGGGTAAAAGTACTGTGGCATTAGTGATAAATGACTTCGGATGAATTGTTTGGGTTTAACTAAAAAGATGCAGTTTTCAGGTCAATATTCAAGCTTTTGATACACCTACCTTTGTTTATCCAAGTCATCCACTCATTTACTTAACAAGCATAACCAGTTGTAATCTGGAAACAACCATTTCTATGCTGTTGTAAAATTAAGACTTTAAAATTTTGTTATTTATATTAGCAGCTCATTTTGACAAATTATAGAAAAATAAAAAGGGTTTTCCTGCGAGCCCTCTGGGCAGGAAGGACAGTCTGTGCTCCAAGGGGCTGGGAGCTGAGGTAGCAGCAGTCTCTGATTGGCTCAGGGGTCCTAAGGCAGCCCATGGGACCCAGTCAGAAGCTGGAGCTCAGGAAATACACAAAAGGATGAGATGTAAGCATCACTGGTCTTCTCCACTTAGACACCCCCAGCCCTCTGCCCAAGAAGGTTCTCAGAGAAGATACAATCTCATGAGAGAATATAAAAAATGCAAGGTAAACCTATCATGCACATTCAAGCTTGCCTGTTGATCTGTTAAACCTTGATTACTCAAACTGCCATTTTGAAAATTATCTCCTCTTTTGGAAACTCTCAGGCCCCTGGCTTCGTCTCTGCTGCTACATGTTGTCATCACTTCCCTTGGCATGTGGGTGGCCACTTGCCGCCATGTCAGAGGCCTCAGAGACTGCCTTACATTGCTGGCAGCAACTCCACAGTCTCTCCTTAGCTGCTTCCAGGCTGTGCAATAGGTCGATTACCTGCCGGCTCTGACACCCAAGGACAGGCATGGCCCAGGGCAGGAGAGACTGAAATTCATTATGGTCCAATGGCTGCTCAGGAACCTGTGTGAACCAACAGAAATGGAGTCTGGAGACCCTGGTATATGTTCCCAGTGTCTTTCTGTCATAATTAGCACACCCAGCCTCTCTTGTGGTCAGCATGTTATTATCTTAACTGCATAGATTGTGATCCATAGAGATTTAATGATGGGCTTGGCGCTGTCAGGTTACTGAGCAAGGTGGAAGTGAGAAATATAAGCGTCTGCCCTCCGTGGCTGGCAATGTCATACATCGCGTTGGACATGTTCTCGCTGCCTTTTCTGCCTGGAGGACCAGAGCAGCGTCTCCATTGACAGTTCCCTGCTTGCTCTTGGTTCCTAGTACACTGGATTTCTTGCATATCTGCACTCTTGTAGACTGCCCGTGCCATTTAAAATTCACTTCCATGCTGGATAATGCTTCTCTCTGGTGACCCCTGAGAGTTCAAATTTAGGAGCTTGCTTTCAAGTACAGTTTCATACCCCAAGACTGTGTGATGTTCAAGGACAGTTGATAGACCAGGTCTTTGCTCTGCATACAACTTTTACACAATGTTTATACAGGCCAGCTTCAACCAGGATATGCTAATTATGAGGATGCAGTCAGCACCGGATGATGGACAGTGGGCAGCAGTCAGCAGTGAATGTGATTTGCAGGAAGTAGACATAGTAACTGGCTATGTACTTCTATGTGTTCATCACCACCCAAGAGACCCAAGCCATCTTTCTTATTTCAAGCCTAAAACCCCCATTTGCCCCATCCCTTTTCTCCAGATGAGCTTATCTGAACAAAGCATTGGGAAGTGCTTCTGAGTCTAGCCTCTGTATTACTCCACTTTTCTGCAGAGAACACAGAGGAAGAAGGCATGCTCTTGACTCACGAAGGTCAAGTATAATTGAGAGACAAGATATATATACTGTACATGGAACAATTAGAGAACAAAATAATATGTAATTGAGTGGCAGAGTGCATGGTCCAGACATTAAATGGCATAGCGATTCTAAAGTCAGGGAAGTCAAATGGGCTTCATGAAGGAAATGGACTGCGGAAGATGGACAGGATTTGAAGGAGAATGATGGGCATCTAGCATTGAATAAAATGATGGGAAGCAGAAGCACCCCTGGTCCTGAGACAGTACTGAGAGACTGAATAGGAAATGCATGTCGGGGTCTAGGGAGAGATACATCTGAGTGGGTCTGGGGGACCACTGAAGGCCAAGCAGACTTTAGACCTGGTAGCAATGGGAGCCATGGAAGATAATGGAACAGTAGAGTGGCATGATAAAAGCAGTGTTTAAGGAAAATTAGTCTATCCAGATAGATTGGATATTGATTCTGGAGGCCTGTTAGAAAGCTATTGCTATGGGGCCTAAATGTGAAATAACAGTGGTCACAGACCAGAATGGTAGAGGTTGAGTGGGGAGAAAAAAGCATGTATCTAAGGAAAAAGTATACACTAGTTGAAGAATCAGATCCTGTAGGGTGAAAACTATTTACAGTTAGCAAATCATTTCTGTGTTATCTAGGCAACAGTCTACCTTTGCTCAGGATAAAAGAGAAGTCTAACTCTTTTAAATCTACTCCTAAAGCTAGCAATCCTTTCTCATACTTCCCTCCCTGTTCCTTTCCAGAAAATTCTCCAGACAACACTGCCCATCCTGAGAGTTCAGGCCAAAATTTCTCTTCTAGGCAATACTCATGCCACCTGGAACATTTTGTACCCTCCAAACTCCTTCTCTGTCACAGCTAGATTAATAATATTGTGGACAAATTTCCTAGGTTCTTCTTAGCTAGAGTGTGCTGAACTGGAAACATTGTTCTTCTTCCTACTTCACTCTCTTAGCTTTACTTCTAGTTAATTTTCTCCTCTGATATCTGGTTACATGGCAGCATGCTTCAGCTTCTGCTGACCAACTTTGCCATGCATATACGTAGTTGCATTTATCCTAACATCTCTCCTGGGAAAAGAGGTACACAGTTCACCTGAGAGTTTGTAAGGGAAATAAGGTACCACATCAAGTGGGCAAATCAAGGGGTTGCATGTTCAGACTGACAAATCCTAGTGGCTGTGAAGGCAAATGTTGAATCCTGGAAGGTGAGAACTTTAAGGGACCATAGATGTGTTCTATTTGACTTGCAGAGTATTTTTAGTAGTCTGTCTTTTCATCTTTGAGCCAACACTTAAAATTCAGATTTTGGCATAACAATCCAGAAACATATTTCCTTGGAAAAGAATCAAAGGATGACTTATCCCCTGTAGATGGGGCACACATTCTCCCTTTACCTGTATCTCACAGCGCTTTTCAGGACCCGTGCAAGTATGACTCCTAATCTTAACAATCTCTCATTTTACAGAATGAGAAACTAAGGCCCATGGAAGTTAAACAACTTTTTCAATATAACCCAAGAGGTTGGTAACAGTACAGGGATTAGAACTGAGCTTTGCTGTGATTCCGTGACCCTCTCTCTTCTCCCTCCCTGTCGGGCCTGGAGATGTTTCCTGAATACCAGACCAGAGAGGCTGGCAAGCTGGAGGAAGGCAAAGGCCGGCTTGTGAGAGTGCGCTCATCTTTCGAAAGGGGTATTGAACCGGTGTTCCTGCCACGAGAATCGGGGGAAATCCAGAATTTCCCAACTGTGGCCCTTGATGGAATTCTATTTTACTTTATTGTACTTGCTGCTTATAATTCCAAGAAGGAACATGCTTCAGAATTAGCTTTTCCTCTTTATTATAATTTGTGTACTTTCAAAAAAGTGCACTTGAAAATATAGCATTTCTGATATAATAGTGTAAACATTTATATTGCCAATGTCCCAGATTTCTAAGTAAACTTACTGACAAACATATGTATGTGTGTTTTCTTGTCTACTTTCCTCTCATAAGCTCACTTCATTCCCACAGACCTCTGGCCTGCACTGTTAGTTCAGTTAGAGTCTCTGTCTTGCCTATGTTAAAATGACATTGGCACTTGGCTGGAAGCTCCGTGAGCACTGCCTCCCAGGTAGGCAGTCGTGCTGTGAACTCCACCAGCTCGCAGGGCTGACGGGAGGGGGCCACGATCATCCTGCTTATCATTATTGATGTGGCTTCGGCGACCTCAGTTGCGTTTCTGTCCAGTGTGATTCTGGATGTGATTCAGAAAACACCTGCTGAAATCCTTGCAAGAAACCCGTGTGCGTGCCAGGGCCAGGTGATTGCTGTCGCTCTTGAATAATGTGAAGGTCAACCTCTTGGCTCTCCTTTAGCTTCAGCAGTTATGTTAATGAAAGTCAAAATTTTTTATTGAGTGAATTTTAATATAGACCTAGCCTCGCCTGGCAGGTCTGCTTTCTGCGTAGTAGCATTCAAAATAGCCTTTTAACTAAAATAAAAGAAGGTTGGAGATTTTGCAGGGCATTTAGAATTGGAGGTTGGAAGGAAAAGAGAGATTCTCTGTGTTCTTTGAAATACAGGAAAGCTTGAATTATGTTTGATTTCTCCTTTTGCTACTTCCCCCTCATCCTCCTGATAGGAATTATACCTCAGTGGTTGCTTCCTTTTCTTTGGGCGAGGAGGACGACTTTCTTCCTCCTCCCCAAACTCTTGGAGCTATTGGCTCATGTAACAAGATCATTTCCTTACATTGGTGAGCATGCTGCAGCCCCACCCTGTATGCGTTTGTCTTCAATACAGATTCTCCATTTCCATCTACTATGTGAAAAATGAATTGTATTGGGAGATACATATTCTGTAGAGGTATTTAACAGTAACAGTAATAGTAGAAAGTTAACATACATAAAAAGTCCACTTGATCTTAGACCGCATAGATAAAATGTTATATAATTGATATAATAAATCGTTTAATGATAATAACTAACATATATCACATAGTTGTTAAGTGCTAGGAACTGTGCTAAGTATTTCATAGGTGTCATCTAATTTAATCTTCATAATGTTCCTATTTCCTCTAAAATGAATGAGGTATTAGTCTGTGTGGGTTGAGATTTCACTTTAGGCATGTAAGTTTAAAAGGGATTCAGGCAAACTGAAACCCATTGCAAAGTGGTGTGGGACCATCTGAACAGAGCAGCACTCCTCCAGTTCGAGCCTGCAATAGGGCCTCCTGGAAGTCTGGTTAACCACAGCCTGCTGGGCACCACTGTGTGGAGTTTCCGACTCAGCGATCTAGGGTGAGACCTGAAAATCTGCATGTGTCACAAGTAACGTGGTGATGCCAATGCTGTCGGGCCAGGGAGCGCACTTCAAGAACTGCTGGCCCAGAGCTCAAATCTGAATCATGAGCAGAACAGGTCGCGTGACCTGGAGAGCTCACCCTTGAGAAGAGCCTACTCTGGGTGCACAAAAGCCTCTGCAGCCCATTGAAGAGCTGGAGTGTGTAAGTGATACAAAGGTTTGAACCAGGAGCAATGGATGTGGGTTGAGACAAGCTTAGGCTGAGAGTTAGGGACAGCAGATGAGGTGGGCTACCTGTGGAGGCAGAAGATCAAGGAACCAGGGAAGAGGGTGAAGGGTTGCAGGGATTACAGACTAATGGCCTGGAGGCAGAATGCAGCTGTGGATGTATCTACTGGGAGTGCATAGGTGTTTCATTTTAAATGCTGCTGGAGGCATATCTCCTCCAGTCCCCACCACCACCACCCCTCCTTCAACTGTCTTAGTCCTGCTAATTCATCCATTTACACTCATTGCCTGGCCACTGATGGCCTTGGAGCTGAAGGCCCCCGCTGTATAGGGTGAACAAGCAGTGGGGAATACTGAATTAGATGGGGTATTTTTTTAATAACCTGTCATCTAAACTCTAAAGTATGATAAGAGGGTTACCAGGTAAATTGAATCCAGTTTCTTCACTTGTAGAAATTGTGCACTGGGAGCGAGGAGCCACTAAACACTACCATGGAAGGCAATTCTAACATTGCCTGTCTAACCAGTGTTTCTTGGTGTGGCTCTCTGAGTCCCGAATGCTCTGAGTCACCCCATCCTCCCTCCAGGGTTTGCCCCATGACATGGCCCACGGTGGCCACAGGACCTAAATGGCAAAGACACACAAAAACTGTAGCTGAGCTCACTTGTTCTATTCCTTCCTGCAAATATCATGCCAGGTCTGTCCTCCCTGAGTCCAGAGAGCTGTTTCTCCTGCTGGGAGACCAGTGAGCCTTTCAGGATCCTGAAAAGCCAGACAAGAAAACGTCTTGGAAGGTGATGGCCAGGCCTTGGCAGGAAGAGAGACAGAGGGAGAGGAATTTGCGGTTGACTACAAAACAACTATCCCCAAAGGTGCTGGATTCCCAGGAGGAAATGCTTATATGAGAAGTTCTAGAGAGATGAAGAATAAAGAAAAATGAAAGGACAGAAAGAAGTAACATCATCAAATTAAGAAATGGAAGACCTAAATAAATTGGAAAACTATATTGTCAGTGACAAACACTTTGTCCTTGAGGGAATTAAAATCAGAGAAAGAGCTAGAAGCATGTTTCAGAAGAACCTTCACTGGCAGCTTTAAGTGGTCTGATTAGCAGATGACATGATACCATATATAGAGAACCCTAAAGATTCCACCAAAAAACTGCTAGAACTGATAAATGAGTTCATTAAAATAGCAGGATACAAAATAAATATCCAGAAATCAATTGCATTTTTATACACCAGTAATGAGTTTTCAGAAAGGGAAACTAAGAAAATAATCTCATTTATAGTTGCATCAAAAAATTAAATACCTAGCAATAAATTTAAACCATGGATGTAAAAGAGCTGTATTCAGAAAATTATAAGACACTGAAGAAATTGAAAAAGATACAAATAAGTAGAAGCATATACTGCATTCATGGACAGAAAGAATTGACATGATTAACATGTTCAGATTACTCGAAGCAATTTATAGATTCAGCGAAAGTCTTATCAAGATACCAATGACAAATTTCACAAAACTAGAACAAATATTCCAAAAATATATATGGACCCATAAAGGACCACAAATAACCACACTCATCTTGAGAAAAAAGGACAAAGTTGGAGGAATCACGCTACTTGCTATCAAACTATACTACAAGACTACAGTAATCAAAAGAGAATAGTACTGGCATAAAAACAGACAGATAGATCAATGGGACAGAATACAGAACCCAGAAATAAACCCATACCTTTATGGTCAGTTAATATTTGACAAAGTTGGCAAAAACATATAATGGGGTAAAGATAGTCTATTCAATAAATGGTGTTGGGAAAATTGAACAAATACATGCAAAAAAAATGAAACTAGATCACCATCTTACACCATACACAAGAATAAACTCAAAATGGATTAATGACTTAGACTCAAAACTATTAAAAGACGTACAGATGGCCAATAGACATTTGAAAAGATACTCAATGTCACTAATCACCAGAGAAATGCAAATTAAAACCACAATGAGATATCATCTCATACCTGTCAGAATAGCTATCATCAATAAATCAAAAAATAAACCAACAAAATAAAAACTGACTAATAGACACAGAGAACAGGTTGACAGCTGTCAGAGGAGAGTGGGTAGAGGGGCCAGGTAAAAAAGGTGAAGAGATTAAGAAAGAAAAAAGAACCTCCTAGACACAGACAATAGTATAATGATTACCAGAGGGAAAGGTGGGGGGACATAGAAGAGGGTAAAGGGGGGATAAATGTTGATGGAAGGAGACTCAACTTGAGGTGGTGAACACAAGATGATGTATTTATAGATTTGTATACCTGAAACCTAAATAATTTTATTAGCCAATGTCACCCCAATAAATTCAATAAAAAAGAATAAACAAATGGCCTGATTAAGTCTTTTCTGCCTTCGCCTTCTGGGTTTGTTTGCTAGGTATTTGGCATTACCACCCCTCAGCAAGCACACTGCTTCTCAGTTAGGGGAGTTCTGAGTTGGGGCTGCGTCCAGATGGCACAGCTAGAAACCGCATATCCCTCTTTCTTAAATCATCTTTCCTCTCTCTTTCTCTATTTCTTTCTCTTCCTTCCTTCCTTCCATCCTTCCTTCTTTCCTTCTTCCCTCCCTTCCTTCCTGTCTTTCTTGCTGTCTTCCTACAAATAAGGATAGAAAACCTTGGGATTTCTCTGGCTCAGGTTCCAATAATAACCTTAGCAGGTAGTTTTTGCACATGCACAGTGAGTTATTTTCTTATAACTGAGACCAGGGGCTGTATTGCTCCCAGGAGAAAAAACACTTATATTGCCATGTTTATGTTTTGGAATAATAATATTTGTCCATGTGAAAATATGTGTGATTCCTTTCTGCCACACCATATGGCTTATTCCTATTCATACTCCAAACAGTAGCAGCTGCTGCAGAATGCGAATGAGTTTTCTTGAAGTAAAAATGGGCTAACTATTGATGCCACATGTAGTTTCCAAGTATCACGAGTTATTCATCAGAAACCTACATATGGGTCCCTCCCATTAATCCATCCCATTCTTTATCAATATCTCACAAACTAATTTTTCTATCCATCTCATTCAACCCTACCCCCACTCAACCTGTGCCGCCAAGAGACCTTTCTTGGGAAATGGACATGCATTTTCCAAATCTGTCAGCCACTAAAGGTCTCAGTTTAGATTTTGTTGACTGATGACAGCTGCCAGAAAAAAAAAAATTGCAGTGCATTTTTGCCGTAGTTCTCCACGTGGCTTTCTCCTTGCAACCGAATTATAAATTTGTGGTTAATCCAACACATGGAAGCACTGAAGCAGCTGATGACTGCCCCTCGGGCCCACTTGGCCCAACTCCGAGGCAATGGAAAATGTAGGGTAGCACTTTTACAGACCATTTGATTGCGGTTTGCAGAAACCCCTGAGGTTTAAGAGGAAGTGATTTGCAGAATAGGTGCTGGATACCACTGTAGAAACCACCACAATCAACAGAACCAAATAGCCTAACTTCACTGGGAAGTCTTTGTAAGACTTCCTTATATCATTACATAGTCCTTCTGAGTCCCCTTTAAAGCTGGAGGTTTTATGTTGATTCTACATATCACAATATCCAGACCAGTTAGAAAAAAAAATCTGAGTAAATATCCCAAAACTGGAACCTAAAACAAAAGTATATAGATAATTGCTCCACTTGTCCACTGCAATTGGTTTAGTCATAATAATACCTTGCATAATTTTCAAGGTGTTTTCATCTACGTTATTAGTAATTGAGACTTTTTCCTGAGAAGACTGTCAGGTGAGCCGAATCAATGGACATTCATGAGACAGGGATGTTATCTCTGTCTGCTAAGCTGTGTCCTGGTCTCCTCACGACGGGTATCGCTAATTTCCAACTTGTATCAGGCGTCTGCCTGCAGCCATTTGTCTTTTTCAGGTGTCTATTGGTCAGTTCTCTAAGTACCTGCTGCTTTTATCACATGTTATAATAGGGTGATTTATCAATGTCACGCTCCTCACTCGGCAACAAGAGAGCAACTACAAGATATGGAATTGGTTGGCATACCTGGCCTTTAACCACAGTCCTCCGACGTGAAATGGCATTTGTACCTCTGTCATCCAAGAGCTTGTCAGGAGGTCTTGGAGTCAGCCTTAACTTCCCCAGCCTTTGCCTTCAGGGTGCATTGGGTATTTGTCTCATAACCTTTTTCTTTCCAAAAGGAATATCTGCCAGCTTCCCCGAGTCACGTGTGTGTGTGTGTGTGTGTGTGTGTGTGTGTGTGTGTGTGTCTCACTTCTGTGTCTCTTATCATCACAATCAACCTGACTCAACTAGTCAAATGTAGGTGATTGTCCCTTATACCCTTATAATGTGATTTCAGGGCTAAAGAGTCCTGACAGCTCTTCCTAATAGATGATGCCTAAAATCCCACTATTTGGTCATCCTGGCCTTTCCCCAGTCCCCAGAAAAACTTCACCCTGAAGGCCCATCCCTGTCCACTGCCAGAACCCATCCTGACCTACAGGTAGCGATCATGTGAACAGGGATTGAGCCTGGTGTCTTAAGCCTGGTGTCTGGTGGGCCCTGGGCACCCTGGCTGCTGATATGAACCTTAGCTCATGCCATGCTTAGCTGGTGGGCACGCATGGGATGCTGCCATTTCTTTCAGATTTATACTTTGAAATCCTACTGAAATCCAGCGGCCCACCTTGCCCACTGGTTGGGCTGCTGAGAAAGCTCTACGCTCTGTGTCCATTGCCCTGCGTGTCTACCAAGTATACATAGAAACAGGTGTGTTATGATTTTCATGGGCCCTAGACCCTTTCACCTTTGTGGGCCACTTCCTACATAAGAAAATATTAAAAGTAATAGTTTACAACTGTGTCAGTATAATGTACTAATATATTAAATGAGATATTAAAATATACCAACATTATATATTTTAAGATTCCTTTAACATGAAAGTGTATTTTTTCTTATTATTTAATTTATTTAAAAGAAATGATTACATTTACAGGGATCTCTAAGAGTATTGTGGGCTCTAGTGCACCTGATAGATAGGCAGCCCTGCCTAGAAACAGGCCTTCATGGCAGACCCTTTTGCCTTAGATCATCGTTTCAGAGTTCAGTCCTTTGCAATTTTACCATATTGCTTTTCCCCCATGCTAGTTTTCACCTAATATTTTTCTTTCAATTTATCCCCTTTGAAATTTTAATAATTCTGTATTTTTAAATAAAATTTATGTTAGGAGGTGAGTCTTTTGGGAGGTAATTAGGTCATGTGGATAGGTCGCTCAAGTTGGGATGGGTGCCCTTATAAGAAAAGACAGAGAGCTTGCTCCTCTCCCTGCTGTCAGCGTGTAAGGACACAACGAGAAGATAGCCATCTGCAAACCAGGAAGTGGGCCCTCACCAAGCCCTGAGTCCGCCAGCACCTTGACCTTGGACTTCCCAGCCTCTACAACTGTGAAAAATAAATATTCGTTGTTTAAGCTATCTAGTCTATGACAATTTTGTGTAGCAGCCAAACACTTGCTGTAATTTAAAAAAATACACATTAATACAAATTCAAATAAACATGTTACACATTTTTTTTTAAATTTAAGTTTGCTCATATTCTACTAACTTCAGTGTTCCGAGTTCCTCAGCATCTTTTATCTTCTACCAGTCCCTGTAGAGTATTTGGATCAATGTCCACTATGTTCAGTTTTCAATTTACACACTGTCCATCCACTGACACCCAGCCACTGTCCAGCTTCCTGCTCCAAAGCAAATGAACCAACCAAACCTCTCCAACTCCATTTAAGCTTTGACAGTGCATCTCGGCCAGTCAGACTGGATTTTCCTGGGAAACATCATTGGCTGTCACGATCCTGACTGTCCACTAGAACTTCCTGTGATGATGGGAGTGTTTTAAGTCTTCACTCACCAACCAGGTACCCACTAGACCAGCCGTGGGCAAACTACGGCCCGCGGGCCGGATCAGGCCCGTTTGAAATGAATAAAACTATTGAAAAAAAAGACCGTACCCTTTTATGTAATGATGTTTACTTTGAATTCATATTAGTTCACACAAACACTCCATCCATGCTTTTGTTACGGCCCTCCGGTGTAACTACTGGGCATTTCAAACATGGCTAGTGTGACTGAGGAACAAAATTGTTCCTTTTATTTAATTTTAATTAATTTAAATTTCAACTCTTTAGCTACTTATAACTTGTGGCTTTCATATTGCACATGGCAGCATTAGAGTGTATGATTTTGACCATGAGTATTCTTCTTGGATTCTAGATCTCCATCCAGAACTGATTAGTTCTAAAGTTCTTTCCTTTTATATGAGGCCTATTCTGCCACATGGCCAAGTTTATTAGTGAAATGGAAGATACTGTACTTAAGCTGCTATTAAATATTGGTGCCTTGGGGTGAAAGAAGGCTCTGGGAGGAGGTATGACAGAAGGAAGCAGGAATAGAATCTGAGAACCCTGTGTGCTTCTGGGAGTCTTATGGAGGGGGCATGGGATGAGAGTGAACAGAATAGAAAGATCGAGATATTAAAGATTAATTTCCTTCAGCTTTTCAGTTATACAAAGCAAATAATACCCCAAATCCAAACTGTATTATTATCATTTTATCTCCTGAATGTTCTCTGCTTTGTCCCTCTTGAAACAATGGTCAGAGACAACGGTTCAGGTTCAGAATAAGCAGTCTGCTGAATGGTTTGCCATTAGCCTGCTAAACCCAGAAACTACAGCTTGAGCTGGCTTTAAGCCCCGGGCTTTACTGTTCAAATCTTTGAACCAAGTGTGTTGAATAGATTCAAGACAGAGCCCGGCACTCCCTCATACATTCCAATGAGGCCCCAGGCACCCATGGCTGCATTTTAGTAGACCCTTGAGAGCTCCAGTAGTGGCACTCACTTGTGTAGCACACACCAGATGCCTATTGATCCGTTCCCACCCCACCACCCCCTGCTTCCTCACCCTCTGAGCCCTCCATTCCATGTGGCAACAGCCTCTTCTGGGAGATCTTGTACTCAGAGATGGTGACTGTATCCGGAACTCATGGAATGGGATGATAAAATGATTATCAAAGCCAATCATGCAATGTCACTTCTCTTGCCACTTACTGATTTTGGAAGAAGAACAGGACCTAATGTTGGCTGCCCAAGGACTTTGGAGAAACTTTCCTGCCAACAAAAAGATATGCACTGAAGATGGTTTTTCTTCTCCATTGACATGTTGGATCTGCAACAGCCAGAAATATGGCAGCCACTTTCCCATGAAATACAGAGATGACCTGCTGGATCATGGAGAGCAAGGGTGCACAGGGTCCTTGATAGCCAGTAAAACAGGCAAATTAACTACCCCAAAACAATTTGGATGTCCTCTTTGTGAAATCATAAACCTCCTAGTAGGTTAAGCCATTTTGAATTGGGTCTTCTTCCATTAGCAGCTGAAATCATCATTAATTATATAATGATAGTATATTAGGAGCTCTTATTGCCTGGAATTTGACTTAAAATTTTTTCCCACCAGAAAGTGAGCATGTTATAGCCTTAGCTCTTTCCTGCTTTGTGTATTAGAAATGTTGTCTTTCCTGACAATTTATTATTTTCCTTCTGGGATGCTTCTTTGCATAAGTCACTACCACACTTGTCAATTTCTTCTTCTTTGACATGGGAATAAAGGACTGGACAAGTTCTTTTTCACAATGACAGAACATAATTGATTATAAAAATAAATTCTAAACAGCAAATAATAAATAACAGTAATAAGATGTAGCCATTTGCTATAATGCTTTTAATTGCATATATAAAATATAGGTTTATTTATATCCTTAAGAATGAGCCTTTTTTTTCTGTTGAACATGGAATATTGAACATTTATTTAATGGGCATAATTCTATTTCCATTGTGAAGAAGGTGCAAATAATAGCAGCTTTCGCCCCAAAGCAGAAACCCTTTAGGGAGTCTGTCTCCACTAATGCGAGCATTGCTATGCATGCATATTTCCCATTAATACTAATAGAAACTAATGTGACTGTATGAATCACCTGAATTTTGATGCAGTGTGAGTCTGATGTGGGATGATTCAAGATGAACTCACAGAGTACATTTGTCTGGGAGCTACTTCTTAATATTTTTTCATCTCCAGCCGGATTCCTCCCCTGACTGAAATATTAATCAAAGGCTGTTTCTGCTCGCTCCCATCTTGCACGCAGCCTCTTATCATCAAAAGTGAAATAGGCTCATCTGTGGGACCGTGTACTTCTACCCAGTTGTGATTTAAGATTCTGTTGAAAGAAATAAACAGGAAATGGACAGAAAAGAGAAATTAAGAGAAAGTTTCCTTTTCGTAGGGAGCAATGTGGGGGCCGAGCTAAATTAAGTAGATATGTGTTCTTGAATCCTGCCTGGAAGGTGTGCTGGATCACACTGGCCATCGGTGAGGAATTTACACGTCTTTATTCCCCACTTTGTCCTCCTGTTGTCAGCTATAGAGCATCTTACCTGCACGCCTCCAGAGCAGCATTTGTTACCGCACTGGCAGTGTACTCGCTCTCTGGGAGGGATGCGTGGTATTACCTCTGGGAGAGGTAAAGTGCTTTCCAAACAGTGTGACTCGCCCGCCCCTCTAAAACAGAGGCCCTTCCAGCCCCATCAACTCTGCTCCCCTTTGGGCTCTTCACCCCCCTCCACCTACTACCTAGGTCCTCGTCGCAGTGACCACTCATGCAGACTGCCTCTTATTTTACTCTTTTATGGGCAAAAAAGAAAAAGTGTACTCTTAATAAAAAGATACACACACACACACACACACTTGTGCATGCACACACATACTGTATTCCCCCCCTCCCGCCGCGAGCTTCTTTTCAACATGCAACATGGCAAATATAAGAATCAGATGGAAAGGGAAATACAGATTATAAGCAAAACCCTACAGAGTCCTTGTGTAATGCTGGACCACATAACTGGGAGTTGTGAAAATGAGCGCTGCGAAGGACCTTGGCGTATAAGCACAATAGCGTGACATCCAGCCGCCGCAGCTTCTCACAGCTGGCAAAGCCCTGGCATTTCCACATGCCTCTCCCAAGGCTGGGCAAGGACAGTTAAAGCCCCTTTTACAGAAAAAGGAACTGAGGCTAATTGCAAAAGCTGCAGGAACCGTATCATTGATTCCATAGCAGTAAGTTGGGAGTTATTCGGTGTTTTCTCTCTTCCAAGGGAAATTTGGTTTCATCTCTACTCCATTTGGTTTCTTCTTGAGTCCAAGTAGAATAATTAGATTCGGAGCTGCTTGAATGGGTTTTTTAATCCAAAATGTCTTAATTCCCCAAACCTACGTAAAGCCCTCGGTGAATCTCGAGCAAAACATTTCAGGATTAGTTTGGTCATTGGAATCTGCCTGAACCCAAGGGAGTGCTAGGATTAAATTAAGCTTGCATGAATAATAGTGGAGGATTCATGAAAAAGGTATTGAGTTGCAGTAGATCTTCAAACCTAACCGTAAATTGAGGCCTTTTAAGAAAATGAAACACTTTTAATACTAGTTACTAAGAGGGATTGCTCTGTTTACATAATTAAAAGTTCCATTTTAAAAAGAAAACATCCTTGTTGAGGGGAAGCGCCTGCGGAGTCTAACTCTGATATCCACATCAGGAGACGCGGTGATTTGGACCATGAAGTTCTGGCTGAGGCATCTGCACCCTAGTGGCCTCTTATCAAATTACAGGTAACATATTTAGAAGGAACTAAAGGTGTGCTACCAACTGCAAAATCAATGCATTCATTCACTCACTTATTCCATCGTTTATTACATACCTACGATGGATTATAAATCCTGTGCTAAGAATAAAAACAAAGAGAAGGCACGGTGCTGCCCTCCCTGACTAGTAAGGGAAAGCCCAGGCAAGGGCACTGAAGCAGGGGACAGTATATTTATTGGGGTATTTTTATAGATAACTTCACAAACCCCTAGTTATAGCCCTGGTCAATAGGTAATATGATCTCCATTTTATAGCCGAGGCCCAGAGAATTTAAAGCAACTCACCGAATCCCACACAGTATATGAAAGCATGAGGAATCAAACCACCAGGTGTCTGTACTGGCTTTTTGCGCTCCACTAACACTAGGCTGGTGACCCCATTTTCATATGGTATTATGCGGTGGCCTTCAGTGGGTGCCACCTGCTATTGACAGCTAACGCTGCTGGGAGGTCCGCTGTACTGGATGGAGCCCAATTCCTTCTGTGGGGACACTCTGGAATAGGGAAGAGAGGCCGGGAGGGTGCGCCACCCCCAGAGGACCTGCCCAGAGGACGTCATTCGTTCTCAAGCAGTCTGGAAGCAGCTCTCGGGCAGACCTGAGTGCAGCTGAGGAATGTCCCCGCTCCTCTCCAGAGGAAGAGAGTTCTTCTGACCAGTGGACCAACCAGCGTCGCTCGGTGTGATTTTGGTAGCGCCTCGAGAATATATGAGGCCGGCAGCCGACAGCCCGTGCAAGAGTGGAGCTGTGGCTGAGAGATTCCTGGGGATTCGAGTGAGTTTAAGGCAAAGCCGAGAGAGGAGAGGCGGCTTCCTCCGAGCGCATTAGGAGCAGAGAGGAGCCACCGGGGTCAGCAGAACGCGGTTCCAGTGAGCATGGAGGTAAGAGAAACGGACCGTGTAGCAGGTTCTGCATGGAGCCAGCGCTGATGCCATGAGTGTATATAGGGATGAGCCGAGGCTGGTGACTCAACAATGACATAAGATTAGGGCCCTGAACCCGGCTGGTGTGGCTCAGTGGTTGAGTGTCGACTGATGAACCAAGAGGTCACAGTTCGATTCTGGTCGGGGCACATGCCCGTTTTGTGGGCTCATTCCCGAGAGAGGGGTGTGCAGAAGGTGGCCGATCAGTGATTCTCTCTCATTATTGGTGTTTCCATCACTCCCTCCTTCGCCCTTCCTCCCCGAAATTTATATATGAATTAGGACCTTGGAAACTGAAGAAACTAAGATTCAGCCAGTGGTTGTTAATAAAAGACAGGTCTACAATAACTTACTCTCAATTCATGACACTCTGAAAACTGAAAAATTTTGGCAGCAAAATCTGTGCTAAATTGATATAATATTGTCTATAATCTTGATTCATGACTCTTAATGTGAATATTTATAGTTTTGCTATAGAAATATCCATATAATTGATTATGGGTGATGCTAGTGGCATTAAGTCATATAGAGGATAGGAATATCTTACATTTCTAACAAAAAGAAGCCTGAATTTCAAAACACATCTGCTCCCAAGGGACACTTATTTCACTATTATCTCATTTAAAAGTCTTGAGAAGACAGTATTATTTTCCTCACTTTATAGATTTAACAAAATGGATAGGGAAGCATTTACTTGACCAAGGTCACAGCCCACACATCTAAACCAGGCCCCGTGCTCCTGTCTGTGCCACTCACTGTGCTGATGGGGACTGGGGAATAGCCAGCTGTGGCTCCCAGGGAGGGCACTCGGGGACATGTCAGCTTCTCGTGGTAAAACCTGCCCCTGACACTGACACCTCCCATAGTTGTTCTAGTTTTTATTTTTAAAAAGATGAAGAAGCAGCTGCTGGGCTAGAGCCTCCTGTCCACGTGAAGTTGTAGGAAGTGCTGAGTTAGAATGAAATAGAATTCTTTTAAATCTAATATCTTTAAGTGGCATCAGAGGACCTCTAGGACAGTAGCTAAAACTTTAAGCGATCAGATTCCTTTGAGAGTCTGATGAAAGCTGTTTTTCTCCCCAGGATAGTGCACATACAACTCCACAGAGTAAATCTTCATCCTATTTCGGCGCCCAGGGGCCTATCCATGAACCCCAGATTAAGAACCTTCATTCTCAATTTTTAGGGAATTAGTCCGTTTTCCATGACAAAATTAATAGCAAGGTTCAACTGTAAAGAGTGAAGGTTATTTCAATTAATATAAGTCAATAATTAAGTCAAGATGTAATTGCTATAGAAAACTAGAATTCTCTGACCAGGTGTGTGTGTGTGTGTGTGTGTGTGTGTGTTAGGATTGGGCAGAGGGCAGGGGGCAGAGGTAATTCTGGCTTCTCAAGCAAATTACCCATACAGGTATTATTAAACCTTTACAGTTCAGTTGACCCCTCTGCTCTTATAATCAACCAAATGTTCAAGCCTGAAAGCAGGGATTTCATTAGAGGTCACGTTCAGTTCCAGGATCTTGTAATCATCTTCTGTCTGTACGCGCTTGGAGACTTTGGTGCTCCTGGGCAGTTCCCTTTTCATCTTCTACAATACTAACACTTCAATCCACTGCCTAGGCCCAACTATAAAGCAGCTCCGGTTGGCATTGTTACTATACTTTCCCCCCTTGCTCTTTTGATTTCCTGGGATTCTAAACCATTATTTTCTGAAACAAAATGTTTCCTAGTCTTTTGTGTCTCTGGTTTGATAATTATGATAACCTACTCCCAAGAGTATAAAACTGGAAATGATGACTAGAAGAAGTGTGCTCATCATTAGCCAGTGCAGACAACTCCTTCTTAGAAATTCAGAAAGTTGATAATGGCAGGTTTTGTTTTTTACATGATTACCTTTATGACAGTTCTGTCACTCCACACCAAGTGTAACATATTTGGGCTGGTTTTTCCCTGATGAGAGTATCCGTGGCTCATGACACTTGGCCAAGCTGTATTTCTGATTTGTGCATTTGGTAATTGATAGAAACTGATGCCTCATGCATTTTGATGGGAAGTTTTAAAATAGGCATGTTCAGATGACTAAAATATTTGTGTGCCCCTCATTTCCCACATGTTAATAAAGAAGATTAAATGACAAAGTGGTTTAGAAACACTGGATAAGCTCTTAGACTCGAATTAATCCAACCTGGGTTTGGATCTTGAATCCATCCCTTATCAGCTAATGACTGTCGACAAGTTACTCCATCTCTCTATGCCTCACTGTCTAGAAATGAGCATTAAAAATGGTATTACTCCATGGAGTGCTTTTTTTTTTAGGATTAATTGAAATAGTGCAAAGCACTTAGCACGAGGTCTAGTTCAATCCATGTTAGCTATCATTAATATTATCTGTCAGGATAATAATGATTTCCCAGCTCTGACCTCCCACCAGAACCCTCTCTGGCATTATTTTATTTGGGCTTAAATAAAACTGAGTTCCAGGATGTTCCAAGATATATATGTGGTATATCTCCCAGCTCTGGGACATCAGAGAATTAGGCATGGATGAGGCAGGGGAAGCGAATCTCATATTACCATAGTGCTTTGCACAAGAGGGAGATTGCCAGATGCCATGACAAATACAAACTGTATTCTGCAAACTGTATGGCAGCCTAATAGGGACTCCATGGGTTTCTACTGAGCTGAGCTGAGTGTCTGAGATAAAGAGAATGATGAGTCGTTCTGCCTGCTTGCACCCTGGTGCCTTGTCCCTCTCTGCCCTGGCCCCGTGGTCATCGTAGTGAAGGGACTCAGACCTGTTCCAAACCAGAACATTCCGGGGAGTCAGGTGGGCCTGCCTCAGTCAGCCCTGGTCCCAGGAACCCAGAGATGCCAGGCTCATCTGGGATCAGCGTGGGGATCACCTGCCACCGGGCTCTGCAGAATTGGACTGCAGCCCCCGAGGATTCTGCCAGCGCTGGGACAAGCTCTCTGTGGGAAATAAAGCTGGCCTAGCCTTATTTTTTTGTCAGCCTTGAATAGCTCAGAGCCTAAAACCACCTGTCTTATTCCAGCTGAAGTCCAATAAATGTCTGGAAGAAAATAACCCCATTTGGAAATCAGTAGGAAACTCGGTTGTTAGATTTCCTGGTCCTGCCAAAAGTAGCAGATCTTTGATTCTTGGGAAATGAATAACATTTTAAAAGTGTGTCACATGGAAGCAGAGGTTCTAAAAGAGGAAGAGCTTATAAGACTTACTATCTATACCAGCGGTTCTCAACCTGTGGGTCACGACCCCTGAAAATACATCCTGCATATCAAATATTTACATTTTGATTCATAACAGTAGCAAGATTACAGTTATGAAGTAGCAACGGAAATAATTTTATGATTGGGGGTCACCACAACATGAGGAACTGTATTAAAGGGTCACGGCATTAGGAAGGTTGAGAACCACTGATCTATACTAATAAAAGGGTAATATGCTAATTAGGCCAGACATCTGGATGTCCTTCTGGACAAAGCCATGATGACAGGGGCGAGGCAGAGGCAGTTAGGGGCAATCAGGCTGGCAGGGGAGGGCAGTTAGGGGGCGATCAGGCCAGCAGGCAGAGTAGGTTAGGGGAGATCAGGCAGGCAGGCAGGCAGGCAGGCAAGCGGTTAGGAGCCAGTGGTCCCGGATTGCAAGAGGGATGTCTGACTGCCAGTTTAGGCTCAATCCTGCAGGGGTCCCCAATTGGAGAGGGTGCAGGCTGGGCTGAGGGACCCCCCAACACCCGTGCATGAATTTCATGCACTGGGCCTCTAGTGTTTAAATAATGGTACATAGACCCTCCAGAACCTATCTGGGCAAAGCTAATCTATAGGTTCTCACTATCAGATGTGTGTTCTGGAGAACAGAGAGGATGTCTTTCTTCATGGCCACTAATGAGGAAACTTGCAATAGATTAAAACTTTAAAAATAAGAAACTGTCCCTAGTCAGTATGCTCAGTGATTAGCACATCAGCCCATGGAGCGGAGCTTCAGTCGTGGGTTCAATTCCCTGTCAAGGTCACATACCTCAGTTGCAGGTTCAATCTCTGGCCCAAGTCAGGGTGTGCGCAGGGGGCAATCAATGTGTCTCTCTCACACGGTTGTTTCTCTCTCTCTCCCACGGTTGTTTCTCTCTCTCTCCCTCATCCCCCCACCCACTTCCATTCTCTCTGAGAATCAATGGGAAAATATCCTCAGGTAAGGGTTAAAAATAATAATAAAACAATAAGAAACTTCCCCGAATGGGGTAGCATAGAAAGCAACATTTTCATCACTGTGTGATTACTCATGTTAAATAATAGCCTAGTGTGATTATGTTCCTAGAAGTAAGGTTCAAAGGTAAAACCAGGTAGAATCAATGTGCAGCGCAGGCCTGGACTTTTCCACAGCCCGAAGATTGTGTTATGGTGTTAGTGGGCAGAGCAAGGAGAAAATACTTTATTCAAAAACAAAACTTTTTTTCCTGGCAGAACTATAACCAGCAATGCCTTTTAATATGTAGCTGCACACAGTAATTTTCCAGAATTTGGATAACATGAAGGAATTTTGCACTGTTACCTTCCTACATCTACTTTGGCCATTGTTTGGCTCCCCCCCCCCC
>NW_006288258.1:1210711-1232110 GCF_000327345.1 Myotis davidii
CTACTCCTTTTATATTCTAAAGAAAAGTGCCCAGTTTTCGTGTTTACTTGGCCTTCTGGACTTCCTTGTGCTTGTGCAAATTAGGTTTTTAATATTTATTCCTTTTAGAAACTTTTTATTATCATAAGACTTGTGGCCAGAGGAAAAGAAAACATGAAGTATATTGAATTACTCACAGTGGCCATTGATCCTGTTTTTATAATAGCCTGGACAAAAACATAAACAACGGGCTGAAGTCAAGACATGTGGGCCCAGCGCATGCACTGCCAGGACGCCCCCTGGCATCTGGGGACTCTGAAGAGTCTGGGGTGGTGCCCAGCAGTGTACAGGGATAGAAGTTGGGGAACCAATCCTGAAGGCCAGCCTCTCTCAGCAGCATTTGACCTCATTTGACCTCTCTGATCTTGTCTCCGTCATGAAGATAGTAAGAGCATCCCCCAGAGCACAGAAGAGGAGTTTGGGTAGGGAGGTAGATTAAATCCTGTGCTGTAGAATGTTTACCCATGGTGCCAGAAACACAGTCCATGCTGCTTAATTTGGGCCACCCAGTCCCACTTAGCACCAAACAGCAACCCAGCAGACTCTGGAGCCATACTGCTTTGCCACTTACTGGCTGTGTCACCTTGGGCAAGTTACCTAACCTCTCTGTGCCTCAGCTTCCTCCTCTGTAACACAGTGATGATGATATTAATAGTAACCCACCCCATAGGACTGTTTACTATGTGTCGGTCATTGACCCAACATGCTTAACTCACCTTATCATTTTGGATCGTCATAGCGGCCTATGAGGTGCTGTTTCTTATCGCTATTTTACAGACAAGAAAACTGAGTGCATTGTCCAAGGTTACAGGGCCAGCATGCAGTGGAGCCAGGGTTCAAACACAGGTTGTCCGAAACCAAAGAGTGTGCCTCTCAGCTCTATAGTCTGTGCCCCGCACCCACCCGCCAGGAAACAGCATGAGCAGGTCCAAAATGCTAAGATGCTTCCAGGGCAGGTCCAGGCCCTCACAGCCCCTGAGGAAATTTGTCAGGAATGCTGGGCACTTGCAGCCCAGGAAGCCAGTTCCCAGGCCCCAGGCCCCAGGCCCCGGCCCCGCCCCCGGAGCACACCAGCAGCCTGATTTGCAAACCAGATTCTGGGCTGAGAGCGGCAGCCCCATCAAGAGGGCAAGGCACACTCTGCTTAAAAGTCAAGCACTTTTGAAAACATCTGCTGGAAATTGTGTGCCGCTGATTGAAATGAAAAACAAACTCGGCTGCCAAGCAACCGTGGAAAGAGGACAGGAGAAAAGATCCAGTGACAAACAACTAGTTACCACATCACCCACCCCAGATGGTCACAGTTCTGGAGAGCCCGCACGAAAAGAAACCTAACAAGGAGAATGACTGAGGTCTCTGCCAAAAGTTAGTTAATGTTCCAATATGTAAAATATAAAATTGATTTGTCTATCAAATGATACAAATCTCTGTTCCATGGGGTTTGTTAGTATGATATGAATTCGTTGGTTCTATCACGGCACTGCAGTGCAATGTATCTGACTTTTGCAGCAAAAAGTTCCCTGGCTTTTGTCTTCCCCTCTGGTGTGGCCAGAGGAAGGACCGCTTCCTCCCGCTCCCTATACCCATGTGAGGACAGAAAACACTCGTGCTAGCCGTGTTTTGAAAGAAGTTCCGGTCCAGACTTTCTGGGTCACACAGCTGGTAAGAGGCAGAGTTGGGAGTCAAACCCAGGCAGTTTGGAGCCACACCATCCTGTTGTCTCCTCTGCTTCCCTGTGATGAATGTTTAACCTTATCTGACCATGACCTGGGTGCCTGCCTGAGGACAGACTTGTTTATCCTTTCCTAAAAGAATCCCACAATTTTATAATCTAAAACATCCGCCTCCCAACCCAAATGAACATAACTTAGAACTCACAGCTAGCAGTGCTCAGCCTACAGTGGATGGGGGTGCTGAAGTGGGGTGGGAGCTTACCCCAAAAGACTTTGAGGGGGAACCCAAGTTCTTATGAGTCATGAGAAGTCAAGCTTAGCAATGTCACAGGAACAGTATTCAAGGCAGACCCATCCACACAGAGTCTCGACTTCCAGAGGGAAAAGAGCTCTATATAAGGTGTATTAGTCCGCTCTGGCTACTATAACAAAAATGCCAGAGCCCAGGTGGCTTAAGCAACAGAAATTTATTTCTCACAGTTCTGGAGACTGGGAAGTCCAAGATCAAGGAGCTGGCAGACCCTGGGCTTGTAAACAGCTGTGTTTTCATTGTATCCTCACAAGATAGACAGAGAGAGTTGGGGGTAGGGAGCTAGCTCTCTTCCTCTTCTTATTGGACACTAAGCCCATCAAAGGGCTCCAGTCTCATGACCTAGTTATGCCCCCCAAAGACCTCTTCTTTAAATAATATCACAATAGGGCTTCACATCTATGCCCCCTTGGAAGGGGCACAAACACTCAGTCCATAGCAGTAGGAATAAAACAGACAACTGCATTTTATCATGCAAAACCCTCTTCGGCCCAGTTTCTCTATCTCCCTCACCCCCTACATCTAATGGGTTGTCTCTTCTTGGAAATTACATGAACTCCCTTCTCTCTGCTTTCAGTTCTTGTTACTTCATACTCCAAACTTCTCAGGAAACTCATTCTGCTGATCTGGCTCTCTCCCCTTTTCTCACTCACCCTGCACACGAATGCCGAAGAGTTCAGAACTGCCCCTGTGATCAAAGTTTTTTACCCACACATTTGTGTCCCTTTAGGATCTGATCCCTTCTCAGCAGCATGAATTATCTGCTCCAAACAAATTATTCTTCCCCTATTCCCTCCGCCTCCCAGTTCTCACCTGTTCCCCTCTCAACCAGCACAACCCTTAGATCCAGATGAGAAGGGTCTTTGCACCGCCTCCATCCTTCAGGGGACCTTACTCTGGCCTCACTCCTCCTTCTGGGGTGAAAAATTGGAAGAGCCAAGGGGATGTGCCCACTGTGAGTGCAGGTCCTGCTGTGAAGTCCAGCTCTGGATACCTGAGACCCAGAATTCCCTGCTCCGATGACACAGTGACAGCTTTTCTGGCCTGATAGGGCTGGGGGGTGGGGGGGAGGAGGGGGCTGAGCTTAGGCTTTCAGGCTGGGGTATTTACACATGTGCAAAGGGGAACCTGGATGGGAAGGGATGGGGCATGCCTCATGCCAGGAGCCAGGGCTGTCTCTCCCATACCACTGCCAAGTTCCAGAGCCCGGTGATTACAAACTATACTTGTCAAGGTAAAAGGATAGAGCATATTTTATTTAACAGTTTGTTAGCTTGATTTATAACTTTAAAATAGATAGGAGACATTTTATTTAATGGTCTGTTAGTTTGACTTATGACTATAAAATATTAAATCATGAGGTATGTGGGTTCCATTTGTATTCCTGCCCCAGGATCCAAAAATGTTAGTGGGCTCACCTTCCCTCTACCAGCTCAAATTACACCATCTTTTCAGTGACAGATCAGTTCTCACCTTTACCATAAAGCCTGCTCAGCCGACCCGCCTACAATGTAATTTTCCCTTTGCTTCCTTCATTCACAACCAGGCTTAGGGACCGATTGGGTGCCAGGCACTATGCTGGGAACTGAAAATGCAGATATGAAGAAAGAATCCCTTTCCCCCAAAGAGTTTACACAGCAGAAAAAGTCACAGAAGTAAATGCCTATCGTGTGCAATCCACCATCACTTTCTATTGGCATCACATACAAGTTATGTCCCACATGTGACACGTTCTGTAAGTCCCTCTGCTAAGAGCCCCGGCCAAGGCACCATGACTCAGATTCGGGACTGTGCCTCTGCTCTTCACCTACTTATGGTCCGTTTCCCACCAGCTGCCCAAGAACCTTTTGCTCTGCTTAGCCGCTCCCCCAGCGGCTCTCCTCTGCACTTAAAATAAAATCCAAGCCCAGACCCTGGTCCCCATGGGCCTCTCCAGCCAATGGCCTGGACCTCTTTCTCTCATCTTCTACTTCAGTGACTTCTCAAGCCTGCCTGGGCTTCTTTCCATCTCTCAGACATCTTGTTTCAATCTCGGGGGCCTTTGAACCTGCTCTTCCCTCTACCAGAAACCTTCTTCCCCTAGATCTTCACGTGGCCTCTTTCTCTTCATTGCTCTTTGTTCAGTTGTTCTTCCCAGACAGTCCTACCTCAACTTCCCTCACAAAAGCACCTCGAAGTCCTTACTATCCCATTATTCTATCTTAGTTTCTTAATTTGTTTACATGTTTACTGTCTATTTCTCCATCAAGAATTTAATTGCATTAAAACAAAGACAAAATGTTTTGTCCATAAGTGTCTCTCTGGTGCACACAACACTGCCAGGCATATAGTTGGCATTTTGTCCATTTTTGTTGAATGAATGAATGATTGCAATAGAGTGTAATATGACAGTAGAAGCTATAGGAGGAACCTACTTTTACATGGGAGGAAGTGTGGTTTTGACTACAGTTTGGACTTTGGGAGAGGGGTGTGAAATATGACATAGACAGGGGTGACAATAATTTGGTCATGTTAAGGAGTTTAAACTCTAATCTGAAGCCAGGAGAAGCCATTGAAGAGTTGAGTGGAACTATATTATCAGATTTAGAGCCGGGTGGAAGAAGGGACTAGAGAACGCTAGACTGGAAACAGAATTTAAGTCAGGATAAAGTTTACCATATAGAAGAAGGAAGGGCATTCCTATCAGGAAACTATGAAGTAAACAGTTTTAGTCAGCAAATCTGCACTGGGGACTTCCTGAATGTGCAGTCAGGGTGAAAAATAGAGTTGAGGACAACCTCATGGAGGAATGATGGAGGTAGAGGTGTCTCTAGTGGCTGTTTGGTTTCAGATTTGATGCAACCTTTCTCAACCCGAATTCCTGGAGAGAATCAAGCTCCAATGGCCAAAGGCATCTACCATATGTAGTGAACTAACTTCCCTCCTAAGCACCTGGAATGGTTCTAGATATGTACCATATTGGTGGTAGAATTGAGAACACAGTCACTCACATTTCCAGTGTTGTGTAGGTCAGATGAGATCTACCATTGAGAGTTGGGTAGATCATGGGATACAGAGGTAAAAGCATATTTGGAGGAAAGATAATCAGTTCAGTTTAATCACACAGAATTTGTGGTGATGAGTGAGGAGTGAGCTATGGGAGGGAGAGAGAGAGAGAGAGAGATCAACATACAGGAGTTAGTGGACACCAAGGGTATAAAGGAGGGTGCCTGGAAAAAGGGAGCAAAGGAAAGATCCAGGGAGAGCCCTAGGAAACCCCATTAGTTAAGGCTTACTTTAAAGCAGTGGTTCTCAACCTGTGGGTTGCGACCATTGGAAAACACATATAGCATATCAGATATTTACATTATGATTCATAACAGTAGCAAAATTACAGTTATGAAGTAGCAATGAAAATAATTTTATGGTTGGAGGTCACCACAACATGAGGAACTGTATTAAAGGGTCGCGGCATTAGGAAGGTTAAGAACCACTGCTAAAGCTTCAGATTAAAGAGTTGGAAGAGTCTAGAGATCCCAGGAGAAAGAACTCAAAGGAAAAGACAGACATTTGTAGAGAAATAGAATAGGATGGCGCCTGGTAAACCAAAGGAGTTTCAAGAAGAAAGGGGTAGTCAATGGTGGTATCTGTAACAATGGTGAAATAAGAAATGTACTAAAACATACTAGTACATGTGAATTTGATAATATGGAGTTCTTCATCTAATTCTGGAAAAGGTACCCAATAATTCTCATTTTGAAGTCAAGTGTACTTATTATAACTTTAATTATTATCATTACTACTAGTTGTAGTAGTGGTCATGTAGTTTCAATGTTTGGATGGGGAAAGCAGGAGCGAATTATCTTCATGATCTAGAAGTAATTTTTCAGAGTCTTTGAAAGTATAGTTACAAGATAGATTATAATGGATCCTTCACTAATCAAAGCTATAGCAATCCATTCTATGAGCCAGCTTCTTAAAAATGGCCAATAGATTCTACACCAAATACACAAAAAATCTTTCTGTGTAATTCACCTTTAAAACAAAATCCATCTTTTTTTCCCCCCAGTGATGTGAACTTAATTTATTCTCAGTTATTAAAGCTATTTTCTGGGATTTGAAAATGCTTTCGAAATGTTCATTCCATTTTTACATTTGCAATCCATTTTATTCAGCACGCCTTACTGCAGATTGAATTGCTTGCTAACTTTGAAAGAGATCAATAAATAGCAGCAAAACTACAGGAGGTCATTTAATTTTTTTTTTATTAAGAGACCCAATAAATCTGAGCCTATTTTCTTCAAATCAATCAGCTGGAAATAAAAAATTGCTTTGGGGCAATTTATGAGGTTAAATCTAAAAAGAAAATTTACTTTCGTTTGTAGTGGGTATTAACATGACAAAGCTTCAACAGAGCTTGCTGAGTTCTGAATTGATGCCGCCCATTTGCACAAATATCTTTTGCGTAGCTGATACCAGTGAGTGAATAGGCTTGAAACAGAACAGAGGGAAACTAGCAATGCAGTTGGTAGAGAAGAGGTCTCTGTTTTTAAAGATTTTAGGGCACATATAAAAATTCCGATGTCCAGGCAAACATTTTACAAGAACCTTTTATTTTGAAAATGTTTGGGTCTCCTAGAATTTACTGGAGGGAAACTAACCTCTAAAACTGGTTTTATTTGAGTTCATCTAGACGTGGGGTGATACTGCTTTGGCTACAACCAGGAGCATAACTTTCCCTTTGGCAAGCTGCGGGGAGCCGTGAATGGTGATTAATTGGCTAATTAGAATTTCAAAGGGCAGTGATAACAGTGGTGAACAGAAGGAAGGAACAGAAGTTCAAATCCATTAAAACACTTTGCAGTGACTGAGGTTTTCCCTCCATCTCTTTCTGTTCTATAAGCTTCCACCAGCTGTCTCTATGCCTATCCCTTCCTCTCCACTAGGCTTCCTTATTTTATTTTTCCCTTTCTCTGGCCTTTCTTTATATCTTTACCACCCAAAAACTGAAACTGAAAAACAGGACTCTTTTCCTTCATAAAGGTTTATTTTCCTTCACCTTAAATTTGAAAGCAAGTTGAGCTTTTTTTTTTTTCCCCACCCAACCTATGATTGCTCTAATTAGCATGGAGCACCTAGATTTATACCAAATACATTTCCAGACTAAGGGGACCCTTAGGTAGCTTAGGAATAGTGAATTTGTGCAGATAAATCAACAATTAGACTTTTTTCCCAGACACAATCAATATCACTGTCTTTAATAGCCTAGCAACAGGAAACTATTTCACAACCATCTAAAACCGCCTAAATTAAAAACCAGGAACCAGGCAAGTGAATCAAGCTGTTCCCTAGGCAGGGAACGTGCCAACACAGAGCCCGGTGTGCCTTGTCTCAGTTCAGGCTCCTCAACTGGAAAGGAAAAGGACACTAAGGGCTCTTGACGCTGCGTTGCTTCAACTGGCTCCTGAGATCTTGAACCAACTGGAGCTGCACTGGCCTCTGACTTCTTCAAAGATTCACAACTGCCTTGTGAGTTAGTGCCCACAGCGCTGCGATTATGACTGTACACACGATAATACATTATCCCCACTCAGGAAGTGGTGACTAAGTATATAAAATCATATTTGCTTCCATTCCTTATAGAATTGATTATTGCAGGCAAAGGGTTGTGCAGTTCAGGTTTCTCCTCCCTACTTCCCCTTCAATGACATTCACTCTCTCTTTAAATGTGTTTACTAAGCAAATCCTGGGAATGAAAACTCTCATGATTAGATCACAAGGCTGGGGACTTCTATTTCTAATTTTGTCTCAGTTCCACTTAACTGACCCTGTGTTCCTCTTTTCCTTATCCATTCTCATCTCCTTAGTAGTGAAGATACTAATCCTTTGCATGGAAACTGATTCCCAGACTAAAGGTCACTAAATTTTGTTAAATGTTTTCATCTTCATCCTCAAACTTAGAAGTGTTCTGGGTATGGTTAGGCAAGATGATCCTGAGAACTCCCTAAGAAGGTCCAAGAATTGAAAATGTCTCTGGAGTGGTGGCTGTAGCACAGTGGTTGTAGCGTGAGGGAGCCAGGCTGACCGGATTTGAATGCTAATTTCGCTGACATCTGAGATTAGCTGTCTCAGTTTCCCCAACTGTGACATGGGGGCATAACAGTGACCCTCTTAGGACTGTAATTAGTATTGCACAAGTTAATATTTATAAAGCTCCTAGAACAGTGCTTCCCATGTCAAACTGCCATGTACATTTTAAAAATTAGCATTTCTGATTATGCTGGGAAAAGGCCCCTTTGTCTGAAAAGATGCAGTCCTGGTCTTTTTGACTCATAAGCAAGAGCTCAGTCCAAACAAAGGGGCTTCAGCTGATGGAGGAAGGAGTGACCATATGCTAGAGCGTAAGAATTCCTCAATTCCTGGATTATGCTTCTCTACTTACTAAAAAATGTTTGCGTATGTAACACAGCTTAAATTTAATATCTAAAATTGTACTAAAACTTTGTTTTTGTTATCAGGAGGTAGAAAATATGCAATGAGATAGGATGAGGATTGACTGTCATTGCAAAAAAATATCTCATGCCTTGATTTGAAAAAAATAGACTATAGCTATCCTATGGAATAAAGCACAGCAAATTTGAAAAAGAAATTGCATAAAATGTTGATGTGTGGATTTATCAAATAATCACTAAATATTTTTGGGAGACCCACAAAAACATTCCAGTTGCATTTAAAAAGATCATCTTTGATAACCTATGCTGTTTGGCTGTTTGAAATTGAGAGCATCTGTCCCTGCATAATCTTAAATATCACCTTATCAGCACCAAGGCCTCAGGGAATTATAGAGAGGACAGGGAAAGGTAGTAAGTCTTATATGTTTGAATTGCCTTAACAAATAAGTAAAAGAGGCTTCCCCAAACCATTATTTCTACGTACACCTTTGCTGAGCTCTACTAAAAATTTTACACCAATGGGCCATGTCCTATAGTCAGAGAGTAAGAGTTAGGACAGTTAACAGGTATGCTTTTATTTGTTCTAAACTGATAGGAACAATTTCACTAATTTTTTTTTTTTCTAAATAAGAATGAATGAAGCTCTCTCTCAAGTAAATCACCTTTGGGAGAATTTTATTTATATATAATTACTAGAGGCCCAGTGAATGAAATTCTTACATGGTGCGGTCCCTAGGCCTGGCTGGCGATTGAAACATCAGCGTCTGGCATGGAAGGAAGGGCAAGTTTCAGCTGACCTCTGGGCCCTAGGCAACACCTAGGCCCCCAGGCTCCTGAGCATACCCCTCCACCTGAGTCATGGCCCCTGAATCCCCACGCAGAGATACGGTGAGCGCAGCCGGACTCCATAGCCTGGGGCATAACATGGGCCTCTGGGCCACCCAGCAGCGCTGCATGGAAGCCAGGCGGGCATCATGCTCTCTCCCAGCCAGCCTGTAGACCAGCTACTCTGCAAACCCATGGGGAGCCTGACCAGCCCTATGGTCCCAGCAGCTGAGCCCCTGAAAGAGACTGTGTGGGTGCAGGGTGGACTCCTCGCTGGCCCTGGCGTCCAGGAGGAGGGCATCACGGGCAGTGAGAGGACACTCTGCATTCCCACCTCACCTCCATCCCCATCATCCCTGTCCCCAGGTAGCCAGCAAGAGGTCGCAGCCCCCCACCTGGGTGCCGCAGGAGATTGGTCACCACCACCCACCCCCAGTTCCTCATCCCAGCCCGGAGCCCAGCCCGGGACCTGGCCCCGATGGGACAATCAGGGCCTGCTGGCTGCTGGTCACTGTCTACAGGGCAATCAGCAGGGTGATCGGGACCCACTTGTTGGCCCGATCACACAAAGGTGTGGATGGAGTCGGCGAAGAAGGAATGACACGGAGACAGCGTTCAGTTGATCAGCAGCCTATCCAGGTTCTCTAGCCAGGATCTCCAGCCAGGTTCTGTCTCATCACAGCCCCTAATTCTCTTATACTGTCTCCTTACTCCACTCGACCTTCTCTTTACTAAACTCAGCAAGACTTTGATCCCTTGACACCCTCTTTAGTTCCCTAACTGAGGGCTTGTGGGAGAAAGACAGCACTGCCTTGTAGTTAGATGGCTTCCAATCTTACCTCAATCCACAGGAGTCTTTTACTGTCTCCTACTCCACAAAGCAGCTTTTACCAGACATCTTAAAGTCCCTTAAGTGATTAATTACCCACCCGGCAGTTAAGAGGTTTTATTCCCTCCCTAACTTCAGGGGAAAATCCCTACCTGGGGAAACAACCTTTCTCAGAGATGTGACCTTGGTTAAAACACATAGTGCCAAGAAGGTGAGCAAACATATTAAGTACAGTATGCCATATATGCCAGGTCCCTTGAAACAGCAAGGATGGACTGGCTCCCGGCACCCACTCACACCAGCCTTAGCCTGGTGCTGCCTGCTCACCTGCTCTACCATCCTGCCACAGTCCCACTCCCTTTGGGCCCACAGCACCTCCACTGCCTCCCGCTGCCAGCACTGCTTCACCAATGCCCACCATGTTCCTCACTACCCCCTGGTGGTCAGCACATATCATAGCGGGCAAACTCCCTAATGACCATCTGAGGGGACAATTTGCATATTAGGCTTTTATTATATAGGATGATATGCACTCATACTGAGGATACCAAAACTGATTCCTTTTTAAAAGCTGGGCATATGTAGAGGTGACCCATAGTGCCTCCACAGCTTCCCTCTTCCTCCCAGAGAGATGGAAGGAGGAGGGGTGTTCTTTGTCCCCTGAAGGACCACTGAGCACTGGCCATCAGGGAAACAGACCAGGAGAAATATTATGGTATTATGGTGGACTGTTAAGGATTGGTAAGACAGATAGAACAAACAGAAAGTTGGGCACAGCAAGAAAGAAGACCTGTGATTATTTTATGCATGAGTGGCTGTTTTTAACACTATTCCATCTACTGCCTCTACACCCCATGCCTCAGATACTACTAACTGCTTTAAGCCATAGTATATCAAAGGTTATGGATGAAGCCACATTTACAGAAGAAATCTGATGAAGTCTATATATTTAGATTTTTCATAAGTACAATTCCTTACCACTTGTCCTTTAAAAATAAAGGTTGAATTGCTAAGTAATAACCCAGTGAGATTGTTACTGCCTTACTGGTCTTTCTCCAAAAAATAACAAATCTTTATAAATATTCAGAAACTTTGGCTATATCAAAGTGACCAATAGAACATGGCAAATAAGAAACAGAAAATGTTTGCAAGACAATTGGCATTTCATTTTTAGAGAAAGCTGTTTGCTGACAGCAATGGTTTAGCATTTCTGCTTTCATTTTATTTAAAAGCAGACCCAAATGGAGAAACTGTAGTTCAGAAGAAAAGCCAGTATGAAAAGGAACCCAGTTTCCCCCTCTCATCTCCATACATAATGTATGCTTGTGGGAGAGCTCCCTGGGGGAACAAACAGGCAATTGATTGCAATGACTATTCTCTATTTATTCCAGTGATATAATGAAAGACAGGACACAACATTAGATTTTTTTTATTAAGAACTTAAAGAAAAATTGGTTTATTTGATATCTTACTGCATCTCAAGCAGTAAACAACTTTGTAAGCATTTCTTTTATTTGAGGGTAATACCACTACTTATTGAATTGATTCTTTTAATTGTAGTAAATTCAGCTATTTATTTTCAATCCTGAAATTTTCTACTTCTACAGTTGCTTTTGCCTGGGGTAAAAATAAATGTGACAATCATAAGTGGAGTGGGGAGGTAATTTATGCCTCCATATACATTTAATCAATCAGTCACAATGCTCATTATATATGTGCATTTGTATGTACTTTTATCTGTTAAAATGCTTTAGGCTGCTAGGAACAGAAAAGGCATTTGTTTTCTTACATAACAAGACTCAAAGTGGGGTGCCTCCAGGGCTGGACAGTTCTGTGACTCAACTGTGTCATCAAGAACATAGTTTCTTTCCTTCTTTCTTCTGTGCCTTCCTGGACATGTAGACCATGTACCTGCGCTGGCTTCTTTAGGATTGCAAGGTGATCACCATAGGTACAGGTGTCTCATCCAAGACATCACCTGATTTCCAGAGGTAGAGAACACCATATCTTCTCCCTGTGAAAGGAAACCTTTCCAGACCCTTATCTCAGACCTCAAGTCTTATCAACAAAGACTGTCTAAAGCAACCCAGTCAAAGTGAGGAGGATCACTCTGACCAGTTTGAAGGATTCAGGTCAACCCCTAACTTCCTCAGGAGGAGTATAAACCCAACAAGATTTTGGATTAGCGAGCAAGAAAGTTTGGGGTGAGATGTGCTCTAAGGTGGGAGCTGGCTATTGAGGAGGCAACAATATTGAACATACATTGATGTAGGGTAGATCTATGAAGTGTGAATTAGTTTGCAAACGTTCATTGTGGCCCTAGGGATTCTAGTCTTTACAATAAGCAACATAGAATTTGGGCACCATGTTGTTTTATTATCTTAAGAATTGTCAGAAAATATTTTATGTTACAAAATTGTTTCTGGTCTCTCTTCTCCAATGGCAGGTAGGTACCTTGAGAGTGGAGACTGTGTTGGTCTTGGTTCACAGCTGTATCTCTGACATCTAGAATAGTCACCAGCACATGGTGGGCAGTCAGGAAATATTTGTTGAATAAATTATTTAATGTACAAGGAAGATACTGTAATCCCTTTCCAGCCATAGTGTACAAATTATGATTTAGAAATTATATGTTTTGATAATGCAAACCAAAAATGTAAAGCGCTCCACATTTCTATAGCCATGTGGTTCAGGTCCACCCTCTGAAATAGGAGAATAGCACCATAGTTACTGTTCATCCTTTCATTAAGATGGTTCTGTGACATGGTATAGAGAGAAGAGGTTTGAGGAGAACCCAAAGATGGAAGAACACAGCTACAAAAACACACCTGTTAGCACCACAGCCACATAAAAAGGCAGAGTGCTTACCTACATTGGGCCAAAGCTGTCAGAGACAAAACAGAAAAAATGCAAGTGCAGGAGACATTCAATTTCAGGCGAGTACAGACTGGTTTGAAAACTCTAAGATGATTCATTCTCTAAACTTTAAACAATTTCTGATGCTCCTGCAAATTATGTCATGAATAATTAAGGAAGATTAGGGAGAAACACTCTAGCAGGGTTTTTTATATGAACTATTGCAATTTACTTTGGAATTTATATACATGATATATTTTTAGATATATAACCGCTGGAGTTAGTTATTAAGATTTAATAGTAATTTAATAGCATTGAAATTTTTATTTATCTATGTTTTTTATAAAACTTATTACCCTTAAATTCTAAGTAGCAAAAGTATCCCAAAAATCATAATTTCTCTTTTTAAGTTTCTTACGTTCTAGAACAGATGGTGAGACATGCATGTGAACAATTATAATTCAAGGTAGTATGAGATAAATGTCTCAAGAATACTACAAACAAAATATTACAATAAATAAGGTAGAAGGAAAGAGATATTCTGGCTGAGAAGATCACAGAATGTTCCATGAAAGAGTGGCTTTGGGTCTGAGCTTTTCTGATGGATGCTGGGAGGCAGATAAAAGGGCACCCCGAAAGAAGTCCCAGCCACTGGATGAAAGCATAGTTCAGTTAGCTAGAGACATTAACTTAGTTGGTCTTCAAGTTCCACCAGCCCCTGCCCTTAGCTCTGTCCTGTTCAATGTTGTTATCAACATATTAGAAAAATAATTATAGTCTTTAATAATAAATTTATTAGCCTTTAATAATAAGTGTAATTATTCAGATTTGTTTGTAATACAAAGCAGGAAGGAATGGAGAAATAGAGAAATGATCCAAGAAAAATTTAACTGGCTAGAATGATTGATGAGATCTAAGAAAATAAAATTTGACAAATAAATGGAAAGCTCTTCACTTTGATTCCAAAAAATTACTGCCCAAGTACAAGATGAGAATTGCCATAGCTTAACAGCAATCTACATAAAGAGAGACTTGAGGAGGATTAGTTGATTATATGTGAAACTAGAGACCCGATGCATGGAATTCATGCAAGAGTAGGCCTTCCTTCCCCCAGCTGCTGGCACTGTTTTCCTTCTGGCACCAGGGACCTGGGCTTCCCTCCAGCTGCTGGCACCTGGGACCCGGGCTTCCCTCACAGAGGGAGGCCCTGCCGACCCACCACAGCCCATTGGTCTGGGCCTCCCTCTGTGGACTGATCATGGGGCAATGGCCGGGCCCCTGACCAATCACATCATACTCGCCTTGGCTGACCTGGCACCAGTGGGTGTCATAGCGTTGTCCCAGATGGTTGTCCGGATGGTCATTCCACTATTTAGCCATTCAGTTGATTTGCATATTATGCTTTTATTATATAGGACTAGAGGCCCGGTGCACAAAAATGTGTGCACTCGGGGGGAAGGGGGGTCCCTCAGCCTGACCTGTGCCCTCTAGCAGTCTGGGACCCCTCGGGAGATAACAACCTGCTGGCTTAGGCCTGCTCCTGGGTGGCAGAGGGCAGGCCCAATCCCTAGGTGCAGCCCCTGGTCGGGCTCAGAGCAGGGCCGATTGGGGAGTTGGGGCACCGCCCCCTGTCATGCACAGAGCAGGGCGGATTGGGAGGTTGTGATGCCACCCTCAGTCACACTCAGGGTAGGGCCAATTGGGGGGTTGGGGCACCGTCCCCTGTCACATTCAAGGCAGGGTCGATGGGGAGGTTTCAGCCCCACCCCCTGTCACACACAGAGCAGGGCCGAATAGAGGGTTGGGGCACTGCCTCCTGTCATGCCCAGAGCAGGGCCAATCAGGGGGGTTGGGGCTCCGTACCCTGCCATGCACAGAGCAGGGCCCATCAGGGGGTTGCGGCGCCTTCCCCTGTCATGAACAGAGCAGGGTGGATAGGGATGTTGTAGCCCTAGCTTTGAGGCTTGGCTCCAGCTCTTAGGCCTCCGCTGCTGAAAGCAGGTTTCTGGCCTTTGTTTACCTTTTGTATTTGAAACAACGTTGTGATCCTGCTGGCTGAAGCCCAGTGGACTAAAGCAGGTTTCTGGTGTTTTGTTTAGCTTCTATATTTGTAACATAGTTGCTTAGAGTTGCAGCTCAGAGGCCGACAGGCAGCAGCAGGTGGGGAACGTTGGAGTCCCCCGTCGCTGAAGCAAGCAAGCCTCATGTTCACTTTAAGCTGCCTGGCTGCCGGCCGCCATCTTGGCTAGCAGTTAATTTGCATATCGCCCTGATTAGCCAATGGGAAGGGTAGCAGTCGTATGCTAATTACCATGTTTCTCTTTTATTAGATAGGATGTTGACCCTAAAGCTATTGCAAACTACATTCATTTAGCCTAAAATTTATCAGTACACATTTTAATTAAGTATTCTGCACCAAGTTCTATATAAGGAAAAGGGGATATAATGATTAATAAATATGACCCCTGCCCTTAGGGACATACAGCTTATGATAGATACAAACAAATACATTTATAATAGAGTGCTGTAAATGTATTAGTAAAATATAGGCCTCAGAAATAGCAAACAATCCCATTGAACAAGTATTGGTCAGATTGTAGCTGAGTTTTGTGCTAAATTTGTATGCGCATGTTTTAAAAAGCTTTATTGATCTATAATTCATATACTATATAATTCACTCTTTTAAAGTATAAGATTGAATAGTTTCTAATATATTCACAAAATTATACAAACATCACTACCATCTGATTTTAGAAAACTTTCACCACCCATAAAAGAGACTCTGTAACCATTAGCAGTCATTTCCTATTTCTTCCAACTACCAACCCCAACCCCCATAGCCCTAAGCAACCACTAATCTACTTTCCATCTCTATAGATTTACCTATTCTGAATATTTCATAGAAATGAGATCATATAATATGCAGTTTGTCTCTGGATTCTCTCACATAACAGTGTTTGCTGGTCCTTTCATTTTGTACCATGTAATAGTACATTATTGAGTAATATCCCATTGTGTGGATATACCATATTAACTGATCCATTGCTCATTTGATAGATCATTTGATAGATATTTGGGTTGTTTTCATATTCAGCTATGATGAATAATAATCTACATTCAAATTTTTGTGCCAATGTATGTTTAATTTCTCTTGGGTAGTTCTAGGCATGGATTTGTTAGGTCAAATGGTAACTCTATTTAACATTTTGAAGAAATGACAGTTTTCCAAAATTGCTGCATCATTTTACATTCCTACCAACAATGTATGAGTTTTTCAATTTCTCTACATTCTTATCAGTTTCTGTCATTGTCATGTTTTTTTATTATAATCATCCTAGTGAGTATAAAGTGGTATCTCATTGTGATTTTGATTTGCATTTCCCTAATGACTAATGATGCATTTTTTTAAAAATATATCTTTATTGATTTCAGAGAGAAAGGGAGAGGGGCAGAGAGATAGAAACATCAATAATGAGAGAGAATCATTGATCGGCTGCCTCATGCATGCCCCCACATACTGGGGATTGAGCCCACAACTCTGGTATGTGCCCTGAGTGGGAATTGAACCTGGGACCCTTCAGTCCTCAGCCAACGGTCTATCCACTAAGCCAAACCGGCTAGGACTGTTGTGCATTAATTTATATACTCATTTCCTTTTGTTTGTCTTCTTTAGAAAAATGTCTACTTGGATGTTTTACCCATTTTTAATTTGGTTATTTAACCTTTTACTATTGAGCTTAAGAGTTTCTTATATATTCTGAATACAAGTCTCATATCATTTATATGATTTGCAAATATTTTCTTGTATTCTTTGAATTTTTTTTAACTTTCTTGTTGGTATTGTTTGTAACACAAATGTTTTTAATTTTATAAAGTCTGAGATATCTTTGTGTGCTGTTTTAGTTGTTTCTTCTTGTGCTTTGGGTGTGATATCTAAGGAACCATTACCTAAACCAAGATCATAAAGATTTACTTCTACTAGTATGTTTTCTTCTAAGAGGTTTATAGTTTTAGCTCTTAGATTTATGTCTATGATCCATACTGAGTTAACTTTTGTGTATGGGATAAGGAAAGAACCTACCTTTTTTTGCATGTGGATATACAGTTATCAGAGCATCATTTGTTGAAATGACTATTAATTACCTCCATCAAAAAGCAATTTACCATGCATTTTAGAGTTTATTTCTGGACTCTCAATTATTTTTCATGAATCTATATATCTGTTCTTTGGACAGCACCACACTGTCTTGTTTTGTACTAAATTTTGAAGTTGGGAAGTGAGACTCTTCCAACTTCGTTCTTTTCTAAGATTGATTTAGTTATTGTGGATAAATTGCATTTCCATGGTTAGCTTAGGACAACATATTTTAAGATGGATATTGGTAAAGTATAGAAGACCAGGGACATTAGAAGAAAAATGTCAACAATTTGTAGTGTTTAATTTGCAAGATGAAATATAAAAATGGAGCATCAGAGATGACTTTATAAACTTAAAACTTTGTTGTAATGTGGAAAATTATTTCAGTGAATTTTTATTACCCTCCAGATGGTGAAAATGACTGAGATGGGACCTCATTTCATTGTAAGGAAGAGCTTTATAAGAACTAAGCTTAGTCATAAATAAATCAGATTTTCCCACATGCTAATCCACCCATCCCTGAAGAGATTCAAGCCAAGGCCAGATGGCCTATCCATCAGTATTGCTGTAGAAGAAATTCCAGCATGGGGTGGACTATAATATGAATCTATGATATGTACTTGTGGATAGCAACAAGAAACTAGGCATTGTCACTGGGCATAATCTCAATTAATTCCCCATCATATAAGATGGGCAGTATTATTTTCCCTTTTGCCAGATAAAGAAAGAAGTTTAGGGAGATTTAGTAACTTATCCAGCAGCACATACACAGTTAAAAAGTGACAGAGTGTGCATTCAAATCCAGTTCTCTTTGACACCAAAGTCCATGCTCTTAACCCGCATAAACTGAGCATGAGTTATGGTAGCAGATATAAGAAGAAAACTAAATATGATTGATCATGTAATGGAACAGGAGCTATTGAATTTGCTAAATGTGGCCACTGAGGGAAAGTATGTTGCCAAGGATGAGTTTGGGGTTCTAAGCTTTAATAACTGGGGGCAGTAGAGATACTGTTAATAGGAATGTGGAAGTCAATAGAAGAATCAGGTTTTGGTGGATGTAAACAACAAGTTCATCCATTCAATAGTAGGTAATTGCTGATGCTCAAATTTAGGCTAAAGTCTACCAGAGACCATGGTTGAACACTCTGATAGGTGAGTCAAGGGTAGTTTTGAGCCTGGAATTCAGTGCCCCTAGGAAAACTAGCATTTAGTTAGTGTGTCTATGCAGGACTCTGAGCCTGGCACCAAGCTCAGAGCTGTTATGGAGAGTATATTATTTGGTATTTGTAACAAAGTCTAGTGCACATGATATTCTGTCCAGTTTATAGAGGAGGAAACCGAGATTCCAAATGGTTAAATAATCAGTTGCAGGCAGGGCCAGAGCAGAGATTGAAACCCAGTCAATCTGACAGGGAAGTGCATGCTCCTCCAGGTGCTCCAGGGTATGTGCTGTGGAATCCAGCTGTCGTTCCCTCTGGTCTGTCAGAGAAAGAGACAAAGCTTTTAGGCAGGCAGGAGCCTTCACCCACCCAGCTCTCACCTTTGTCCCTTCCTCCTTTCCTTCCTTTTATTCTCCCAGCCATTCAAATATCCATTCATATCTTTTTTTAAATATATATTTTATTGATTTTAGGAAGGGGGAGGAATAGAGAGTTATAAACATCTATGAGATTAAAACATCGATCAGCTGCTTCCTGCACACCCCTACTGGGGATGAGCCCGCAACCAAGCTACACGCCTTTGACCGGAATTGAACCCGGCACCCTTCAGTCTGTGGGCCCATGCTCTATCCACTGAGCCAAACCGGTTAGGGGTCCATTCATATCCTTTAAAAATATGCATTGTGTTTGTACTATGTACCAGTCATTGATGGCACAAGGAAGAACAAGAAAGAATAGATTCTTACCCTCATGGTACTTACAGACAAGAGAGAGATAAAAGACATAAGTAACCTAGAGAGTTAAACTATCTAAATGCCCCTTTATTTATTGATTCACCAGGAAGAGAAAATAATTTGCTTAATAACATTTGCTGCAAAATGAGAACCACTTAGGTTAATGGAAGGGCCCTAAATTTAATTTTAAAGTAAAATCAGATTCAATAAGAATTACTTATTTCAATTGAAATGGGCATTCCACATTGTAGTTTCTTTAAAACATCTTAACCAGTAAATGAGCAAACTTAGCAATCTTTTTTATAACTGATTCAAGCACTTTATAAGTTTGAATTTCATTGTATGAGAGAGAGAGAGTGTGTGTGTGTGTGTATTCATATTGAATATCCATATTTTGCTTCTGCCAGTGAAGTTTCCACAAGGCAGCTAGGGTTTGGCATGATCCTTGACCTCTCTCTGGCAATGTCTGTGCTTGGCTGAGTTAACTTGGGGTGGGGACATGAGGACAAAAGAAGATGGAGGTGGAGTCGAAGCTAGTGACCAAGTAAGAAAACCTCCCAGGGCCTGAAAATCCTGATTTGCAAGTGTTTTGGAAATATATGAAATATGTCCTAAAATTCACCCTTAATGGGTCCATGAGCTATTTTTGGCCCAAGTACAGTAGCATAGAATTCATTTCAGAGAATCTGTTAGCCAGCTCCTGGCAATGCCTGGGTTCTCTGTCTTCCTCACTCAGCACCTCTCCCATGTGATACAGGTTCAGACATCTGGTAAAAACAATGGTTCCCACCTCAGGGACACTTGCGACATAAGGATACATGTCCGTTTTAATCACATAACAGAATTCAATTCTATGAAGAACAAAAATTTTAAAAGGAAATTGGTGGATGACAAGGAGGGGGGTATAGATAAGTTAATAGGCCCTGATTTCGGACACTATATAATCACTAGAGGCCCAGTGCATGAACTTGTGCACAGGTGGGGTCCAGCCAGCCCAGTTGGGCATGTCAGGAGGAGGAGACAGTGGGAGGTTGGCCGGCCAGCCTGCCCCAATCGGGGCCCAATCAGGGCCAGGCTGGCTGGGGGGAGAGGCCGCAGGAGATTGGCTGGCGTGCCCCACTCCCGATTGGGGTGGGGAGGCCGAATGGGGGTGGGGCCGACCATGGGAAGGGGCTATGGGTGGTTGGCTGGATGACCACGCCTGTTGGGGTGGGGAGGGCAATCAGGGGCAGGGCTGGCCAGGGGGAGGGGCCACAGGAGGTTGGCCGGCTGGCCTTACCTCTTGATTGGGCAGGTTCACTGGCCGCAGTGGGCATCATAGCAACCAGTCATTCTGGTTGTTATGGTGTTCTGGTCGCTGGCTTTTTATATAGATAGATAGATTAGATAGATAGATAGATAGATAGATAGATAGATAGATAGATAGATAGATAGATAGATATGCTTAATCTGGTCAGCTGTAATCAACTCACCAAATGGAAAGACAAAATCAGAAAAATAAAATCTCTCTAATAAAAAAGAAATGTACTGTTACTATAACCCTTTATTATCCTTTTTGACCTACTCAATTGTGGAGGGATAACTAATATTACTGTTTTGTTTTGTTTTGTTTTGTTTTGTTTTGTTTTGTTTTGTTTTTCCAGCACAGTTATTTTCCACAGTTTATTCAGTTTACTTAAAACACAGAGGAAAGCAAGGGGGCAGAGATGGGGTGAGTTCATAAGGGTGAAGTGCAGGCAGGTAACAGCACCCCTACCTGAATTCTGGATGGTGAAGGTCCATATGCCCTGTCCTGTCTCTTTCTCTGCACTGATGGGATGGTTGTGGGATCAGAGTTGAGGTTTCATCAAGGGAGCCCACAGGTAGAAAGCCCCTGGGCAATGACATATACTAGTATTTGCTCTATTACAGAGATGCAGGGCCAGGGACCCAGGACCAATATCTGTAGCTTTCCAGTTAGCTGGCTGAACAGCCATAGATTTTCACCTGCATATTTTAAACACAGCTCTTGTGGGACCAGAATGGAACCATTTGAGGGTCACCAAGGAGTGGCTAATAATATAGGGGCAATGTGGCTATCAGCCCAGAGGTAGCATGATCAAGCCTGGTGACTTAACGTTTCCATCCATTTCTACCTATAGGTAGAATTCTTATTTGTTGCATAATGTAATCTATTTATTCTACTTTTCTTCAATATATTTTGCATATACTAAATTGCTTTCTATCTGTACTTCGCACATGCTTATATTGCCTAAGGAACTAGCTTACTATATATACCTCAGGTTTCTTAGGGATTTCATCATTCCACTGGTTTTCTTGTCCTCTAGAACTGAATTGAATATTCCAAATAATGTAGCAAACACATTGTAACGTGTCAGTCCTAATGGCAGGTTTCATTTCC
>NW_006288258.1:1232153-1237690 GCF_000327345.1 Myotis davidii
ATCTCCCTCATGGATCTCACTATCTATCAAACCCAAGTAGCTGAGACACAGCCCAACCACTTTTAGAATATGTGGTATCAGTAGTCACAAGCAATGCAGCTGTCTAAAAATGCCTTGTATAGTCAACTAGCCTTCCCACATAGCTAGGCAGAGAAGCTTGGAAATACCTGACCCCTGTTTTCTCTCTGACACCCCTACTCTCCTTGGCCTCTTGCTCTTCCCAGAATGCTCCTGCCTCATGACAGGTCTGCCATGTTTCCCACCGCAGACTGTTCATGACAATTCCAGTGGACACCATTGACATAGGGTACCATGAGGAGGACACACCCTAAAAGTGGGCATCATGCTGGCCCTACTCACAGCCTCTACACTTGCAGTTCCTGGGCCTGAAATGCTCTCCCCCACATGGCCTTAGGTATTGCTACTTTTTCAAGTTTTTGCTCAGATGTTACCTTCTCACTGAGCTTTCTCATCACTTTATTTAAATTACTTCCCACCTCAAATCTTCCTATCCTCTTTTCCTAGCTTCACTTGCTAGCAATTAACTGCCTTCTAACATACCATATAAAATTTCCTACCTATCATGGCATTATGTCTTACCTACTCTCATCTTAATCACACACACACCAAATTATAAATTCAATAAGAGAAGAGATTTTTATGAGTTTTGTTCATTGCTGTACTTCTAGGATTAGAAAAGTACCTGCATATAGTGGCTTCTAAGTCAATATTGTTTAATATATCTACTCCACCCCCTTATTGCAACTACATACATTTTCCTCCTACTGATTAAGCTTCCATAACAGGGTAGATGAGGATCAATCAATATGAGCCACCTCAAAAACAGCTCCAAAAAATCACTCAGGGAATTGATGCCATCTCTGACCAAACTAGCAGGCAGATTATAGGAAGCTGGGCAGGGTTAAAGTCAGACAGAAGCAGAGACACAAAATGTGACACTACAAAGGACCACGCATTTGACTGGTCTATGAGGTGGTCGTGCCAGGTGGTTGGCTCAACAGGGATATTAGTATTGCTCTGAGGGGCTTTACAACTTATGTGAGATAGGGCATTTTGCTTGCTGGTGCCAAACATATTTGTTGACTGAAAGGTTTTTCCTTGATCTAAGGTAAGAGCTGTTATTCTATAGGGACTCATGATGGCTAAATAATTGAGGGTGTTGCCATTTCCTGTAGGAAATGATAGTGTGGTCCTTCTGGCAGGAAGATAATAATACTGGCCCATTCTCACTGAGATGTGGCCTTAGGATGTTTCACTAGAGGGAGTGCTGGCTCAGCGCTGACCCTCCCACACATGCCCAGCTCCACGTTCTCCAGCCCCAGGACATGGATTTGAAAGAAGTCCGGCCAGCTGGGCCACAGCAGAAGCTGGTTTAGCTGTTTTAACCTTCTTCCTTTACAAAATCAGGACTCCCTTTCATCTTTGGGGCTCAGGAGCAAGTACCAGCATTTTGAATGCTATTCCAGGCCCTGCTCTAACTCACTAATCAATCAAAGCAAGCATTGTACCACCATCTTTGTCCCTTTTCATTTCAGTTCTTTCATCTGTAAAAGTGGAGCCTTGCTAATCGATCTCTCAGCAATGACAGAGAGATTAGCTGAAAAATGTGAAGACAACTTGAGGAAATGTTGTCCTGCTATATTAGTGCTTCTTTATTCTTTTCCCACTGTGTTCACTCTTCTGCCTCGCTCCTAAAAGGGAATACCTAGACATCCAGCAACCCTCGCCCCTGCTTTGACCTCACACAACCACTCATGCACACACTGCATGGGAGGAGACAGATGTCGGGCAAACAGTATGCCTGCACCTGCCCCCAGCCCTCACGCTGCCCCTACATAACCTGTGTCAGTTCAATCTCCCAGGACATTGACATGTTACAGTAGGACAGTTGGCTTATACCATGTGTCATTCTTTCCCATAGAAACTTAACCAAGTTAAATCAGAGAAATATCATTCAAATGTCCTAAACTAAATAATTTGTATATCTAATATGAGGAGTATTTTGTTGACTTGTTTTCTTTTTCTAACCTAAACCAGCGTCCCACTGAGGAAGAGAAATCCTTGTATGCTCAGAGCCTAGGATGGAACATTCCCCCAACACAGTGTCCGCCAACACTTGGCCCGAGGTCGCATTGCAGTTTTAGTTGTCTGGGTTAAGTGTAGGGTAAACTCAAATCCTCACTGTTTTCATGGAATAATTGCTAATGAATATAATCATGTTCCGATGTAATTTGTTGCATTTGCAAGTTGGCAGGAACCAAAAAGGCAGCTTTCTTTAGAAATGATTAGACCATGGTTATTAGGGTGAAGTCATTGGTTTACAATTAAGTCATTTTTTTCCCTACGGTTATAATAAGAGTGATGGAACCCAGAATCTTGTAGCTGACTCTTTGGCAAAAGAAGGAGATCAAATTTTCAGAGTTTGGGCTGCCTTCCCCAAATTAAAGGAATAGTTTCCCACACCCGAGGCTGCTGGTGGGTAATGGCCCCTCATTCCACAAGCATTACTCTCTAGCTCTGAGGGCCAAGGCCGCTCACAGCACTCCCCAACTTGGAGCTGAAGCCTTGGTAACACGATCCAGGGGAAGATATTTTAAATTTAAATGCCAGGTTGGGTTTATTGTCACTTGCTCTGTCCTGTGCTAATAAGCCGAAAGGCTGTCTTTAAAGGAAGAGAAAGAGCAGAGCCAACAATTTTGTGCTCCCCACATAAGAAAAATATCTTTCCACTTGGGGTCAGGAAAAGTTATCAGCGTCAGACCTCTCGGCATGGGATTTAATTTCCCATATCATTATTTTTGCCTGCATAGTCACTAATTTTTTATGGTTTTATCTCTTTTCCTCTCCTATAAACAAAACATGTTACCATCCCCACAGACCTATTTTTGGCCAGCTCGAAGTAATCCGTAAAATATTTAAAGCCCATCATAGGGGAAAAGTATCCACTGGAACGAAAACCATCAGATTCCAAGTAATTATTAACATTCTGTCGCTCCATTGAAGATTGTTTCTATCTGTTCTTGGGTTTAAGAGGAAGAAACACTTGGAAGAACCCTGAAATGGGAATTGAGACTTGGGTCTTTATCCTGATCATGTCGTTAACTAGTTGTCAGACCCTGAGCAAGTCATTTAACCTAGTGGGAGAGCTGGGTTATATACACATTTTAACCTCTCACAGTCCAAACACCCACATAAGTGCACATACTCAAGTGAATCTACCACACATTTTGCAATTGCACTTCTAGAATTTTTTCTAAAATACATGCTTCAAGATTAAAGCTACAGGGAAAATGGCATCTCCTCCTGCTTTTAAAACTTGAGATTTATGGACACCGTGAATTGTGTCTAAAAGAAATGCATAGGAATATGCCCAGGATACCTATTTATATTCTATACATTTTGAACACTACATAGTAATTAAAAGGGCGAATAAGCTGCAATATCATATCTCTTCATAAAGCAGTAAAGCTTCATGATTAAAAGTAGAGGTTCTAGAGTCAGGTGGCTGGGGTTTGAATCCCTGTTCTTCCACTTATTAGCTTGGTGACCTTGGAAAGTTGACTCAACTTCTTTGTGCCTCCACCTGCTCATCTGTTAATGTCTGTTGTAAGGATTCAAGTAAATAATACATTTATAGCAGTCAATTAAGATATTGACACACAACAAGTATTCAATAAATGTTAGGTATTATTTTTATAAACTGAGAGTTAGGTCAAAAAGAATGAATGGGACACATATCCATGGATTATTGCATTAAATCTTGCTTATGATTTAAAATCTGATAGAAAGAGTTAAATAAAAACAGTCAAGAGTGGCCTTTGTTAGTTTATTGATGCCTTAGTTTGTTAGTGTAAAGATTTTTTAAATATAGGATTATTCAGGGTTAACTGTAATCATCTGGGCTCCTGCCATGCAGATGAGGACTTGACTAGTAGTGCTAAGTGGTAGTTGGAAATGGGAACTTTTCTTCATGGAGTTATTTATAAATAAGATTGGAGGGGCACATGTTATCCATTTATCAACCTAAGCACCTTCATCATGGAAAACATGCTTATTTGACCCCATTAGACAACACAACATTTTTATGTTATTTACTGCCAGTACTTTTTCTGTGCATAATTTTTCTTCCATAGTGGTAGTCATGCAATATTATATTCTATTATTTTTATTAACCTTCCTATTTTTTTCTTTACCTGAAAACTGGCCATTGACCTGATTTTTAAGGTACCATTTTCTCTTCATAAATAACTAGCTAAAATAAAGTCATTGTGATTCAGAGAGACCAGAAAGGGTGGGAAAATATGTGAATGACTTCTTCATCCCAGTGGGAACCTGGATGGAAACCTTCTTTTTGGAAGCCAAGAAGGCAAAGTTCCATTTTTTTCTTGGCAAGACACTTTATGAGACACTGAGTGTCTTTGGACTCTGCATTTTGGTGGCTTGGAATGAGCCTGAGAACACTTTCATGCCCCAGTGATTTCAGAATCTCTCCCCTAACGACGAAGACTCCAGTTTCTAGTGTGCAATCTCATTTCTCAAGGCCAAGTAAAGCGTGTGTTTGCATCCATCTCAAGTTCTCTTTCACTGTCCCTCACACCCCGATGTTTGCTATAACTTTCACAAAAGAGGGCTTATCATTCACAAGGTGATTTACAAGTGTAGGGATAACCTCAATATCCCATTAATATTTCTCTCAAAAAAGGGTAGCTGCTACTATAAAAATTGCATATTGTCTTTTATTCTAATCTTTTCTCTTTGGTGGAATATATTGTGGGTGGCTCAGGATCCCATATGCCATTGGTTCACCTACAGGGAGACACAGTTTTTTGTTTTGTTTTGTTTTTTGCCTGGACTAGCCCAACTACAAAGAGGGAAAATAGTTTCTTCCTTAAGCACCATGAGCTCTGGCTATCTGCAGTATCAACCTGTGTTCTTTAGCCTGTTGGCACTCAATCTTTTACCCTTACTGATGATATAAATCCCATAAGTTGGCCACCCCCTGAAAACAGAATGTTTCAGCTGGCAGATCACATGGGAGACTTGAATGTGGCCTGGAAACTTGAAACTGCGCTGTAAAGCTGGATTTTAACTTTTAAAGCTCTAAACAATCATGACACTCATTGTTGAGCTTATCGGCATGTTAGTTACTGGGAAGGCGATAGAAATACATAATAAGAAATGATGCATGCCGAAACCGGTTTGGCTCAGTGGATAGAGCGTCAGCCTGCGGACTCAAAGGTCCCAGGTTCGATTCCGGTCAAGGGCATGTACCTGGGTTGCGCGCACATCCCCAGTAGGAGATGTTCAGGAGGCAGCTGATCGATGTTTCTCTCTCATCGATGTTTCTAACTCTATCTCTCTCCCTTCCTCTCTGTAAAAAATCAATAAAAAAAAATATATTTACCTGGCAGGGGAGATACCATGATCACGAAAAAATCAATAAAATATATTTTTTTAAAAAGAGTCAACATCTCTGCTAAAAAAAAAAAAATAAAACTAAAGTGAAAGAAACATTA
>NW_006288258.1:1238144-1247072 GCF_000327345.1 Myotis davidii
GGGCCTTCCGGCTGCCGGCTGGGACCTTCCTTCATTCCATTCTGCCCCCTAGTGGTCAGCGCACATCATAGCAAATGATCGAACTCCCAGTCTCTTGGTCTCACTCCCAAGGGGACACTTTGAAAGAGAGAAAGAGAGAGAGAGAGAGAGAGAGAGAGAGAGAGAGAGAGAGAGAGATTACAAGCTGGATCTCAGCATTCCTTTTGCAATCCCACATTCCATTACCCCATGTTCAACTCAGTTGGCTTCCAGGAGCCCTCCCAAGAGAAACAGCTGCTTCATACTTTAAGGAGGAAATGTTAAAAGCTCTTGAGGTTTAGAATTTTGGAATCTGCAGGGCTGATAACTTCCTCTCTTCTTATGAAAACAAACAGCATTAACTCCTCTGTTTCTCTGTACAAACACAATTCCCAAATGATTGCTTCTCTTCCAGACTCAACTCTGTCAAGGAAGCAGAGATGATACCAGGTAGCCTGGAATTAAGTTCTAGAGCTGCTCATGGAATCGCTTCTTGATATTACAGCCTGGATGCGGTTGATCGTGATGCCACAACTAAAAAGTGATACAGTTGTAGGAACCAGACGGTTTCTGCTCCAGCTTAAAACTTTCCCTATCTCAAAGGAAACCTTGGCACAAAGTGTCAATGTAACATAAGTGACAACTGATTTGGAAATATTAATTGTTAACTTAGAATAATTACTTGCCCCATGGTAAAAAAATACATTGTTGGTTGACTTTGCTATAGGGTGCCTTAGTAAGGCAAGTTACAGAACCAGCAGTATAGTTTATAATAACAAAGATTTTTTTTCTTTTGTCAAAAATTAAGTTGTGAAGCATATACTTGTCCCTAATTCTCTCTTTCTTTCTTTTTCTCTTTCTCTCAGTTTATTCTTTCTCATCCTCTCCCTGTCCCTTTCTCTCTTAGATTACCCATATCCTTGAAGGTTGAATCAGAATAAGAGCTAACAGGAATATATAGATAAGTAGAAGTCTTTTCATTTTCATTTTTCTTATCATCATACAGTTCATTCATTTTTCTCTAGATGGTCTTCTTTTTTAAAAAGCTATTTCCATTACAATTGTTTTCTTTCCCTCAACTTCTGCCTCAAAATTTTTATGTAATGGAATAGATAATGTTTTGTGTATGTGCTTTAAAACCAAAACTAGGTTTTTCTGGGTGATGAAAGTGAATCTGTAATAGCATCAGTACCATTCATTTGGGTTATTTTTCACACTTTTCAATGAAAGAATTCATCCCAGAACTGGTTTATTCTGGATATAACTACTAGTAACTTCTCATCACTAGATTTTAGTGTAGAGAACAAAATGATTTCCAATCCCCCTAAAAATTTGCAGATCAGATCAACATAAAGCAAGGGGCTGTTTTGTAGTGATAAAAAAAAATTTTAAGGAAGAAATTACTTTGTCAACCATGGTCAGGTTGGTAAGATATATCTAATATGACTTGTAAACAAACAGATGAAAGATGGTCAACCTTGAAAGCACTATGAATACTTTTGTAATGAAAAAAAAATAAATTAGTTTAAAAAACCAAGTGATTTGTAAATTAAGCTAAAAGTTTGCATTGCTACTAGTTTACAGTATCCAAAGAATATCACACACTTTTTATTATTCCATTCACTCATTTCATAAATATTTATTGAGTTTATTGGAACACTAATGGCTTCTGTTCTCAAGGAGTTTACAGTCTAGTAAGGAAACAAATAAACAGTCCCAATAAAGTGCTGCTGAAAATAAAGGAAGAAGGCCAAGGGCAAAGCCATGGAGTATTTGTCCCTAGAGGCAATTTGCCACACTCTAAAGTCTAGTTCCATAGGCTCAGAAGCCTTAGCAGAAATTGTGTCTCACAAGTAGACTCACATTGGCCAAGTAATTACAATAGTTACTAGTAAACTAGGATGCTAGTTTATTACTTTGTCCTCAGAAATAGGCGCCAAGGAACTAGGCCCACGATTTTCAACCGGTGTGCCACAATAATTTTTAAATCATGCAATACCTGGCTATTTCTTCAGGGACACTGACCTTTTCCCCCTGAGATTGTCAAATAGACAAATGACAACAACTAACACAACAATAACCATCCACTATGAATGAATCAAAATTACACCTATTTTTGTCAGATTGGCAAAAAGTGTATTTTCTTATGTGCCGCAGATTTTAGCAATTAGTTTCTGTGTGTCATGAGATGAAAGGGGTCGAAAAGCACTGAACTAGACCGCAAGTCCAATAGCCAGTCACCCTAGGCAGCCACAGTGGGAGCTAAGTTATAATCAGAAGGTCTGTTGTTAGGCATGAAATAGGAAAAAGGAATGTTTGATGAAAGATAATAAAATCTTTATGATTTATAAGAAATTATAATAATACCAGGTTATAATTATGATGACAGCCTAATGAATCTATCTCCTAAAGTGGGCAGACCCGACTCTATGGTGGGACAAAGCCGGGCTCTGGGCAAGAGCACCCTCTGCAGTGGCCGGTGAGCACCACCAAAGTTGACCATCCAGCCTTGATGGGTGGCTGAGTCACCAGGCCATACCTAGGGTCTAACACAGCCGTGGGCAAACTACGGCCCGCAGGCCGGATCCGGCCCGTTTGAAATGAATAAAACTAAAAAAAAAAAAAAAGACCGTACCCTTTTATGTAATGATGTTTACTTTGAATTTATATTAGTTCACACAAACACTCCATCCATGCTTTTGTTCCGGCCCTCTGGTCCAGTTTAAGAACCCATTGTGGCCCTCGAGTCAAAAAGTTTGCCCTCCCCTGGTCTAACAACACCTGGCTTTGTGGGGGCAAAAGCTTATACAAGTTTGTGGGACCTCTTAAAGAAAAAATACATCTTTATGAATAAAAATTAGGTATGTAAGTGAAGATTTAGTTGGAAGAGGGGCCCATTCACTTAGAAAACCCATCTCTGCAAACCAGCTGTTAAATTATGGAAATACTCCTATACTAGTGGATAAAGAACTACTGTCCTGACTCCTGTCTCCCTGACCTCCCTTACCCCTCCCTCCCTGGGAAACACTAGATCTTGCCACATTCTAGCAATGACAGAAGTAAGGCCTGGGACTATGGCATCTGTTGTGATCAGGGTAATTGGTAGATATTTTTAACAGGTCTCTCTTTTTAAGGCACTTTGTGTATATCTCTGTTCTAATGCATTAGATATTGATTTTGCCACTTACCTCCCAAGATTAATCCTTATTTCAAATTCTTGGCAGAAACTTCATGGTAACCCCTCAATAGTGACAGTTAATAAAGGTCAGAAATATTTAAAATTACTTTTATAATGCTATTTATTGCCAAACAAGGAGACTGAGTAGAAGCCTTTATCTCTTAAGCAATACTGCCTTCTAGGGCCTCCCCAACCAGAAACTTTAAGGAAGAAACCCAGTAAGGTAACAATGAGACAAGCTCCCAAAAGACCAGGGGAGAAAGCAAGAAGGGTATTTCCTGTTTGGTTGGCTTTGGTCTTATTGTGTTTTGTTTTGTTTTGTTTTGTTTTAATCAAGACTCAGTACAAACTTTTTCCCAGGGGAAAGTTGAAACATTATTAAAAGAAGAAAGAATGGATGCACAGTTGAACAATAAATAGCAAAAGCATTCTCTAAAATTATAGTTCTTTGGGGACATAAATTGAGAATTCATTCCATGGGTACAAATCCTCAAAATCTATTCCCTCCTGATTTTGGTTCATTTGGAGAGAAAAAAATATTTTCATATGTTTATTTTTAAAGAAGCAATTACTATGTTTGACCAGGAACTTAGTTTTCCACAAATCCATCATCAGCTTGGTTTAATGTTGCTCTTTAGAAATTTGCAACGTGCTCAACTTCATCAAGTTAAAAAGGATAGTTTATTAAAGCAGTCACTTCCCCCGCGCACCCCCTCCCCTGCCACCCGAGTCTCAGAAGGAGATTCATTTGGCTCTAAAGCATCTCCATATAATTTATAACTGTGTGTTTCCCAAGGGGGAAGATATACAGAGGACACTGTGAGAAAATATGCTTCTTATTTAAGCTATGAAGTGTTGATAGAACTATCTTCTGACAGTCAGTGACAACCACTGGGGGTGAGAAAAGCAAGCAAACATTGTCTTTTTTGCATTCTGTCCTTTGAAGCTCATCTGTGCAAGATCTGCAATTAAGACTTAATATTTTACATACTGAGAAAATATAATGTGTGGTTAATAAAAATTTAAGAATTAACCTGTTACAAAGCCTGGCTCACAGCGAATGTTTGATGAATGACTGACTGAATAGATAGATGAGTGAATAAATGATTAAATGAAAAGCCAGCAAAATAGCTTTCTCCCTGAAAAAGCTCACAGATTGACAAACGAAATTTAAACTTACTGAATTTTTTCCTTTTATAAAAATAATAAAATTAAATATGCAGCTGCAGAGAGGGCATTTACATATCAAAAATTCTCTAAAATACATGAAAAATCAGGAAATTTAAAAAACTAAATTTACGTCTTTTACTTATTACCTACCAAAAAGTAGAGAAGTTCTAGAGTAGTGGATGGCAACCCTGCTCACTCCATAACTGACAGTATAATTTCTATGAGAGGTGCTGCTGCTCAGAATGAATGCTAAGTGCAAACACTGCAGAGTGGTGTGTGCTCATGTGTGTACACACTCGTGTGCATGGGTGTACTGATAGGAGAGACCTGTGGAACTGGGAAGTAATGTTTCAGAGCTACACTCATGTGCCAATAACCTGTGTGATCTGAATCAGGGTGTTCAATGCTTCTACAAGGCATCAGGGTTCCGTGGGAAAAGCAAAGATAGGCTTTAGATCCAAGCACGTAGGGGTGCCACTCTGTAGCTTACCAGCTTTTGACCTTGGCCAATTTACCTTACCTCCCTAAGCCTGAGTTAACTCATCCTTAAAGTGGTGATAATAAGACTTACCTCTCCATGTTGTTACTGAGAAACTGAGGTAATAACAGCAAACACTTATATAACATTTGATACATGCGGGGCACGGTTCTAAGCACTTTATATGCATTACCTCGTTTACACCCCACAAGAGCCCTAAGAGACAAGAATCTCCCTTCGCAAACAAGGAAAATGGAGGCAGACAGAGGTTAAGTACTTGCTCAAAATATATGGCATTGGCCTGAGCATAGTAGATTCTCAGTTGATAATAATAGCCATTATTTACTCTCACAGTTCTAAGTGCTTTACATTCATTCATTCTCTCATTTAACCCTCCGAACAGCCATATGTACTGAGAATGGTGTCTGCAGATAGCGGGCATTTGATAAATACTTGTTAAATGAATGAATGAATCTTCACTATACAGAAGAATTAACTGAGGCTTAGATAAGTAAATTAATTTTCCCAGAGGAACACAGCCAGAATACGCACCTCGCAGAATAAGTCTGTTAACCGTGAATGTGGAAACTATGGTCTTGGCCTTTCTCTTGCTCTGTTCTGTTCATTCTACTCTTGTCATCTGCCTGAACCCTAAGAATCTTTGCTCTGCATCCCCCAATTTCTAATTCTGGTTAGCAGAGGGAAAATATTAGAAATCGTACTCTGAATTATCCATCACTTAGCTATGACTTCTTAAGAGTTCTTAAGTAATCAGGCATTTGAGGCTTAGGATTGTATTTGAGGAGAAGAGGGTGGTAATGAGATGGGTGAAGAAGCATGTGATCCATTTTAATATACAATTCTCACACACTGCAAATAACAAGGTCCAAGATATCTTAGTCTTCAAAGAGAACTAGTTTTAAAAAATTAACAAAAATGTTACTCAAAGTTTTATACATGGAGTTGTAGTTGAATATCAATATTGAATAAATTACCTTTACATGCACCATTTTACAATATTGATAAGTGGACAGTGTTTCCTACAACTATTTCTTTGATTTAGCAAGAAAGAATAATGGGTAATTGCTTCCAACTTGGTGGACTAATTATTGAATGCTGTCATTCTTGGTGTTTTAGTACCTTGAGGTGATTAAGCATGTATGAAAGCTGAAATTGAAAAGAAAACCTCATTACCAAATACTAAACAACTTCAGTAACTTCTTGCCAGTCTCTGAAGGACATTCATGCCTTATTATGACAAGAAATTATTCATAATGTGTGCCTCGCATATAGATTGCATCCTTTATTTGAAACAGTAAAAGAGTCATCCTTAGTAGCTGATGGAAATAAATAGACAGGCAAAATTTAAAAGGGAGAAATAAGACCAACCAGGAGGCCTCTATAATAATTGCTTGTCACTGTAACATCAAATAGTTCATCTTTTTAGGAACTCGCTATGTGGCTAGGCCATTATGTTCTCTGGATGGAAGAAAAAAACACACACAGTAATTCACAGAAAAGCACTGGCAGGATTCTGCTGATTTACCTAACAGCATTGACTAGACAGGAGAATTATGGCTTGCGAGCAAAGAGTGATTCTGTATTTCGAATTGTTTTTGCTATCTTTTTGCCCAATTAGAATTTTTCCCATTTAAAAAATATCAATAGCCTTAAAAAATATCAAAGAGGCTGCCACCAGTGTTTTGATCTCACTGTACGAGTGCACCGCTTTCAGATTCATGCCCAATTACTCACTGAAACCTCTGCTGTTGCTGGGAGGCGACAGGGAAGAGACGCTATGCTTTAGTGCCCCTTGCTGGTCAACCTGAAGAAAATGTAAGTGTCATGAATGGTAGAGCCCAGATTTCAACAAATGATGCGGCACACATTCTATTCAGATGGGTAAGAAGCTGAATTGATTTAACCTAAACATCTGTAGGCAGTCTTAAGGATCATTATAAAGAGGAGATGATGTGTCTGGAAATGCATACATCCTCCTAGAGAGGAAAAAGTTCAACATAAAGACTGAGACATGTTAAGTCTTAGTCTAACTTCAAAATAAATCCAGGTAAATACATAAACTCCTGTGACATAAACTCTTCCTAAGCCCACAGTTTTGCTTGATTATGCCTCCAAAAAATTGTCTGGTCTCTTAAGCCATAATAGAAACAGTAGATACCAAAAATATTCCTTAGTAGAATTCGCAATTCAAATTCCAAAAATGATACAACAACTTCTTTCAACAAAGGGAAAAAAAACATATCTACTACTACAATAATGCATTTGATCATTGGCAATTATATTATGATTTTAACAAGTACTATTAGGAAACTAGGCAAGCGGGGCACACATTATGAATAATTATGATTATAGTGAATTTTTTATCTGTTTTCCATTTGTTGAGGACGTGGCTATATTACTTTTATAATTTCAAGACAACAGCTACAAAATGGCTATACTAACCAGCTGGCCAGCAAAGCTAATTAATTCTTGGGATACTATAGTGAGCTATCAGACCTAACACATCAATCTTACTTAAAACATCACCAGAGCTGGTCTCAAAATTTGATCTCCTCCCCACATCAAGAATTTGAGTTCCTAAGACCCAAGCTCTAAGGGCTGGCAAATAGTCTATTCAGACAGACTGAACAAGACTGAGGCATATGGCGACGAGTCCATGTGGTCACTTGAAAGATGTGTAGGCCAACCCCAATGTCTCAGTCAGCAGATAGATCCTGAGAAACAGGCACCAGAGAGAAATGATCCTTCAGAACCTATGGAGCTTTAAGGGACCCAGAATAGCCAAAACAATCTAGAAAAAAGAAGACTAAGTTGGGGGATTCACACTTCTTAATTTCAAAACTTACTACACAGCTACAGTTTCAAAACAGTATATACATTTTACTGGCATGAAATGGACATATAGACCAATGAAATAGAATTGAGACCAGAAATAAACTCTCACATTATGTTCAATTGGTTTTCAACAAGATGTCAAAGACAATTCAGTAAAGGGAATGAATAGTCCTTTCAACAAATAATACTAACATTGCTGGATATCTACATGCCAAATAATGAAGTTGAACCCTTACCTCTTACCATATACAAAAAATAACTCAAAAATTATCAAAGATCCAAATGTAAGAACTAAAACTGTAAAACTATTAGAAGAAAACATGAGTACATCTTCCTAACTTTAGATTTAGCAATATTTTCTTAGATAAGATCCAAAAAACTCAAGCAACAAAAGAAAAAATAAATACATTGGACATCATCAAAATTAGAACTTTTGTGTTTTAAAAGACAGTATTAAGAAAGTAAAAGGACAGCACACTGAATGGGACAAATTGTTGGAAAATTATATGTCTGATAAGGAACTTGTATCTAGAATATATAAAGAATGATTTCAATTCAATGACAAAAAGCCAAATTAAAAACTAATTACTGATTTTAAAAGGAGCAAAGGATCTGAATAAACATTTTTCCAAGGAAGATATACAAATGGCAATCAACACATGAAAAGATGTTCGACATCATTAGTTATTAGGGAAATGCCAATCAAAACTGCAATGAAATGCCACTGTATACCCACTAGGATGGCTATTAAAAAGACAGACAATATCAAGTGTTGACCAGGATGTAGAGAAATTGGAACGCTCATTCCTTGCCGGTGAGAAAGCAAAATGGCATAGATACTTTAAAAAAAAAAGAGTTTGATAGTTCCTCAAAGGTTATACATAGAGTTCCCATATGACCCATAAATTCTATTCCTTGATATACCTGAGAGAAATGAAAACACATATCTACACAAAAACTGGCACATGAATGTTCATAGCAGTAGCACTCATAATAGCCAAAAGGTGGAAATAATCCAAATGTCCACCAACTGATAAATGGACAAACAAAATGTGGTACATTCACATCAATGAACTATTATTGTCATCAAAAAGGGAATGAATTACTGATACATGTTACAATGTGGATTAGATTTTGCGAACATGCTAAGTGAAAAAAGCCAATACAAAGTCCACATATTAAAGAAAAAAAGACAAAGTCCACATATTTTATGCTTCTACTTTTTCAA
>NW_006288258.1:1247102-1249289 GCF_000327345.1 Myotis davidii
GATGAAATGTCCAGAATGGGCAAATCTATAAAGACAGAAAGTAAATTAATGGTTGCCAATGGTTGAGGAAATGGGAGAATTGGGGTGACAGCTAAGGAATGCAAGGGTTTCATTTTAGGATGATGAAAATATTCTGAAGTTGATTGTGCTTGGTGAATAACACTGTGAATATATTAACAGGCATTGAATTATATCCAATAAAGCTGTTGTTGTTGTTTTTAAAGCCTAAGGAGCAGGAAGGTCATCAGTTCAGTTTCTTTATGTTTTTTTTCTTTATTGATTAATGTATTATATATGTGTCCTTTTCCCCCCATTGCCCCCCCACTCACCCTCCTGGTGTCTGTATCCATTGGTTAGGCTTATATGCATGCATACACGTCCTTTGGTTGATCTCTCCCCCTTACCCCTACCCTTCCCTCTGAAGTTTGACAGTCTGATCAATGCTTCTCTGTCTCTAGATCTGTTTTTGTTCATCAGTTTATGTTGTTCATTATATTCCATAAATGAGTGAGATCATGTGATATTTATCTTTCTCTGACTAGCTTATTTCACTTAGCATAATGCTCTCCAGTTCCATCCATGCTGTTGCAAATGGTAACAATTCCTTCTTTTTTACCGCAACGTAGTATTCCATTGTAGATATACCAGTTTTTTTAATCCACTCATCTGCTGATGGGCACTTAGGTTGTTTCCAAATCTTAGCTATGGTAAATTGTACTGCTATGAACATAGGGGTGCATATATCCTTTCTGATTGGTGTTTCTGGTTTCTTGGGATATATTCCTAGAAGTGGGATCACTGGGTCAATGGGAGTTCCATTTTTAGTTTTTTGAGGAAACTCCATACTCTTCTCCACAGTGGCTGCACCAGTCTGCATGCCCACCAGCAGTGCACAAGGGTTCCTGTTTCTCCGCATCCTCACCAGCACTTGTCATTTGTTGATTTGTTGATGATAGCCATTCTGACAGGTGTGAGATGGTACCTCATTGTCGTTTTGATTTGCATCTCTCAGATGATTAGTGACTTTGAGCATGTTTTCATGTGTCTCTTGGCCTTCCTTATGTCTTCTTTTGTAAAGTATCGATTTAGGTCCGTTGCCCATTTTTTTGATTGGGTTGTTTATCTTCCTTTTGTTAAGTTGTATGAGTAGTTCAGTTTTTAAGGTGTATAGAAGTCCACTCCTAAGCATGGAGTTCAGAGCCAGGAATAGGTTCCTTAAATATATACAAGGAAGAAAGAGCCCAGTTCTTGATCCTAAGCATTATACATTCAAGGAATTCGGGCAGAAGAGCAGGTATCAGACCTGGAGCATATGGTCAAGGCTGCCGTGGCTGCAAATATAGCTTGAATCTGAGTCACAGAGCGTTGGCCTGGAGCCCTGTAAGCTCCTATCCAAGGTCCTCCCAGCCTGGGGAGAAGAGAGTTCCTAATGCTGGGAACTGGGCAGGCTGTGAGGCAGGGCCTGAAGTCATCTCTCTTGTGTTCTTGACCTTCCTCTTCCGTTTCTTTAGAATTAGAATATTCAACTTTAGTGAGCATGTAATCCTTTTGGTATTCTTCTTCTCTCTTCTGCTCTCTTTTTGCACAGCATAGGTCTGCTAACTGCAGTTATTAAGCACATATGCTACACTGTCATTGTCAGCTTACTTACTGATCTGCTCCACTGGGCTTCATGCTCCTGGAAGATGGGAACTGTTACTTTTATCTCTGCACCCCAATACCTCACCCATTGCCAAGCACATAGCTCCAAATAAATGAATAAGTGACAACTGGCTTTCCCATTTTTAACTTGTTTGACTGTACTTACTTCCTGCTTATGCTAGATAAAGCCATTTTTGAGCTAAAAAAGACTCATTGAAGCATTGAATTTTTTTCCATCAAAGTTGACATAATAATGGCTTAATGTTTAGTGAACATTTCTGGACTGGGCCCATGTTAAACAATTTATATTCATTATCTCATTTGATCCTCACAATAACCCCCTGAGTATGTAGTATTACCTCTACTTTAGAGATGTGGAAACTGAGTCTCATAGAGATTAAGTGACTTGCCCGAAATCATTGTGTTAAAAGTGGAGCCAGAGACAGACCCAAAGACTGAGAAACAGTGATCAGGCTATCAATCCCCAGAAGGAAAGTAGGGGAGGGTGGGGGTAAGGGGAAGAGATCAACCGAAGGACTTGTATCC
>NW_006288258.1:1249305-1252511 GCF_000327345.1 Myotis davidii
GCCAGAGCTCAAACCTCAGTCTTCCAAACCCATGCACCCTTCCTCTACATAATTACGACTTCTTGATATTTTGTTTTGCCCAGTACCCTTGTCAGAGGTAAATGAAACAAGAAGCAAGAGTTGTGGTTTGAGATTATTCTTAAAGTTTTAAGGCCCTGTCTGAAGGCTTCCTGGCTTCAAAGGTTAGAGAATCCCTGGATCACACATAGCTTGTTCACAAATTCAGGCTGTAATATTCTGAGACTACCACAATCCATAGGCAAAAATTACTTCCCAAGCAGCCCCTGTGTGTCGAGAAGGGGACCATATAAAGAAGGCGTGCATGAAAAGTATGGGTGCGCCTCTCTCTGCCTTGACCGTAAATTCAGTCTATAATCAACCAAAACCAGAAAGCCTTTTCAGATTGTTTTCACTGTCTACTGACTCACAGCTCCCAGTTTCCATTTTATCCTCTTTCTTTCCCCTTCTACATTTTAGCTGCACTTCACAGAATCCTGCACAAAGAGAGAACTTGATCCGAGTTGAATGGTTACCAGAATGGAACATTCTGACATTTCAGAACAAGCTCAGCTTGAGGTGTTTCAAAAAGGCATGCATCAAATGTCGAGAAAGTTGTTATAAGAGATTCAACAGCTTTCACATTGACCTCAATAAACAACATTTAATGTTTGCTCATCTCATGGTTGCCATGTCCCAATGCAAACAGCCTGGTATTTTTCCTACTCACCTCTGTTACCTTGGCCATGTACATGTTATGACTGGACAACATTCAAGGATTGCTCTCTACGAGGGGGTGGGAGCTGTTCCTGCCTAAAGTGGGGCAACTCATGTTCCCGGAGAATTTGGAGTCACTCAAAACAATACCCGTGATTAGGAAAGTTAGAACCAAAGTTAACCCACCACGCTCAGGGTGTTTATTGTATCTAGCTAGAACTATGCCAAAATTCTAGGATGGGACAAGGTTGCCAATGCCAATTGTGTAAACTGTCCTCAAATTTCAAATAAATTGTATCAACAGATAGAGAGGAAGTTCAGACATCTACTTTTATAGCAAGAGCAAAATGCCCCCAACCGTATTCTGTCCTCACCAATTCACATGGGTTGTGAGCTGCTCCTGTTGAGGGCCCAAAAATAACACATCCTTCTCCCACCCTGGCCCTGGTTGCATTGCTGTTGCCTATCTCACTACCTGTCACTATCCACTCCACGAGGCAGGGCTAGGTTTGTCTTACTCACCACTGCGGCTCCAAAACCCTGCACACACCAGGCTTAATACATGATTACTAACTACATAAGTGAATTATAATAAAGTTGATGGAGAAGAAATGGCTGGCAAAAAGATGGCTGGGATTTGACGCTCCTCTCATACAGATCTTGGATCTCACAGAGGGTGCTCCTTACACCAAGAATGAGTCAACTTATCAGCTGGGGAGAGATTTTTGTTGGGATGATAGGTCTTTTCATCGCCTTAACACCTTTTAAAGGTACTGTAAAGTTTGACTCTTTCAATTATTCTTTCCCTGGTTTTTATTTCTGAACAAAGTAGCATATTAAAGAACCAAAATTTTTCTTTAGTTCAGGATTAAATATATGTATAGCTTTTTGAATGATATACTGCTTTGAAAATACAAAAAGAACAGAGATTGGAGGATACCATTTTCATAATGTTACTTTCACTTGCCAAAAAATTTGAAGAACTTTAATTTTTCAACTATGAAATATCATAGTTGGAAAAGATTCATTGGAATGGATTTCTATCTGAATCTAAATTATTTTTAAATATCACTTAATTTATCACATTAACCACCTTATAGTTGCCTCCCTCTTCCCCAAAATCTCAGAATAAAGTCTACACACTTGATATATAAATATAATAACATCAATCAGTTTCGTAGGTGCCTTGTTTTGTTTTGAATCTGCATAATAGTAACACTCCTAAAAGGGCTTTGTAAATATTAATGTGTTTTCCAAAACTTCTACCATTGTAAGCATCAGGAAGATTTCTAGCTGATTTCTGACAAAAGACAGGCAATGGTAAATCCCCGGACAGAAGGTCACGCTTCCATCGCTGTATTTCATCCAGACTCAGATCTCATGGGGGGCAGTGGGGTGCTGTACCACCCAGGCCTTCCCCAGTCGGAGGCATGTCAATGTGACATTTACTTTCTATCATCATCTGTTGACTCCGTTATGTCCTTGCCTTCCTCCCACTTCTGAAACATGTGTCTATCTGCCTGGAAGAGAGGAGAGGCGATCATAACAGTTCAAGCACCAAATGGAAATGCAAACTGAACAATTCCAGTAAGTGGAAGCAGGACCTGTCGTGAAAGCTAACCCTGAGAGAAGAGAGAGGATCACATGCATTTCACAGTCACGACGAAGGATTTGTAGATACAGGTGGCGGAAGCAAATTGCCTGTCAAGAGATTCGCTTCATAACGAGGCCAGCCATGTAGAACAGCCACCGCGCCAGGAAGACACCGCTGCTGGCCCGGATCTCGGGGGCTCTGAGCCAAGCTGCAGGGAAGACAGTTCTGGACTCCTCAGCGACAGCCACATCCCTGGGGGCAGGGACAGACAACAGGGAAAATGCCACCAGCTATCCCGCCATGCTGCCACTGCCAAACCATCAGTCAAAAAAGGAATAGGAATAAGGAGAGGGGAGGGAACTGAAGTCAGACATGGGAGGGGGTGTAGGCAGAAAGCACAGGGGGAAGAAGGGCACCCATTTATCTTCAGCATCCTCTGCGTCTATGGTTAACAGTCCAGGCTTACAACAAGCAAAAGGACAGAGGATTGAATACTTCTATGTCATGACCACACTTTTCTCATATTATCCTCAGCTGGGTGCTCTCAGATTCCCACAAAAACACTGCACACTTCAAGCACACACCTGCGCTCTCTCTCTCTCTCACACACACACACACAGACACACACACACACACACCACACACACACACACACACACACACACCTTCTTTTATAAAATAAAGGCATTAATTCCACCATGAAGGCCCCATCCTCATGACCAACTCTAACACTTATTATGTCCCAAAGAACCCATTTCCAAATACTATCACATTAGGGAGATAAGGAAATCAACATATGAATTTTGGAGGCACACAAATATTCAGTCTGTAGCAATATTTAGCTACGGTCAGTTAAGTCTACTGGCTCTTTCTATTCAAGCTCTTTTTCACTTAACAT
>NW_006288258.1:1252655-1274565 GCF_000327345.1 Myotis davidii
TCTCCCCCCCTCTCCCACACACCACCACAGACACACACACACACACCACACACACACACACACATGGACACACGGACACATATACACTTCCCAGTGTTTTACTTGTGTCCGTTCATCTCTGGCCTTGAAACAGAAATGAGAGCAGGGAAGTTGCAATGTGACCGGTGTACTGACCTCCTTTCTCACCACTTAACTCCTTTATAAGAAAGCAATTTTCCTGGACAGCAAGGCAGTATTCCTCTCAAAGTCAAGATCAAACGAAAACCCACTCCTTCTCAGGGAGGAGAACACTTTTTTTCTCCTTGAGCCACGGTTCTATTCCTGGTGGGTGACTTACATGGAGAGCAGAGGCAGAGGCAGTGCCATGTCGGCGACGGCCCTTTCGGGGGCCTTTCAAAGCCAGGTCTCAGCAGCCAGGCACCCACGCTGGCCTGGCAGTGCCAACATAGGAGGCTAGGCTAACTGCAGGACCCGCAGTGGCCAGCTTTAAGAAATATCTGCCTTCAAGTCACATTGGTCCCAGGGACCAAGATGAATAACAAAAAGCTCAATGAATGAGGGTTTCAAGCTTAGGAAAAAGGAAATGCCAGGGACATAAAGTTAGGTAAGCATCCCACTCTATAGGGAAAAAAAAACAACTATGACATTAGGAACAGCGCCTCGGGGAGAAGCAATGGGGACATGAATTTGGAGACACAGTTCTGAAGAAGTTGGGAGAGAAGATCAGAACCAGTAGAAATCCTTGCAGGGGGCCCCGGGACAAATTCCTGGGCAGAATCATTGACTCCTTCAGGGTACCTGGCACTGGGCAGGTGCCCAGGGAAAACTGGATGAGTCAGTGAGTGGCTGCGCAGTGGCTGAAGCTTCCACTGGGGAAAAAAAAAAAAACACAGAAAGTTGTGCACTGAGTTTCGTGTTCTTAAAAAGCCTGCTCTTGCCTTCTGAGAGCCCGGCCTTCCTGCATTCTTAAGCATGCCTTCTAAACCTGTGTCCTGGGGAAGCAGCAGGCCGTTCTCAGGTTCACTGAGCTAGAACGGCATTTCGATACAAACAGACCTGGGCCCGCTGAAAGAGTTATGCTCTTGGCAGGAACATCGCCTTGCGTTCAGACAGCAAGCGCATCTGTGCCTCGTTGATAATGTAATAACCTGCGTTACATTTTTGGCGGAGAGCACCTGTGCACAGCCCAGAAAGTCAGCCCAGGGCTACCATCGCGATGGAGGGGATATTAACAGCTCTCATTAAAACTGATGACTCCAGCCGTGCCCAGGAGTGCGGCTGCAGTGAGGCGTCTGTCTGCATTGCCATGACAAGCCTGTATGTGGGGAGTTCATAACTCAACCATGAAAACATGCTTCTTATTGAACTGGAACATGAAAATAAAACGATCGTGGGGTAAAGAGAGTTTGACATGTAGAGCCGTAAAAGTGCATCAGTTGTCCATTCGCATCTGTACGTGTTCAACTCTACATTATACGGAGCGTGACTGTTTTCCTGCCCCTGTCTGGACAATGGAAATAGAAGACTACATGAGGATGGAGGACTTACCTCTGAGCGGGCCCAAGGACAATTTGAGTGTCTTAACTTTTATGTACATCAGGGATGCTAAACGTTCTATTGGGCAGAGAAGTGACACTTGTATTCCAGTCAGTTTCCCTAGGTGTGCACTTCAATTCCTAGGGCTCCACCTGGAATCCAGCGAGTTCACACGTTGGCTGGATCTTGCTCACTTTCAGCACATCCCCTTTCTCTGATGAAAAAGAAACCTGAAGACATGGATTTCACAGACAGTGATTTGAAAGGACTGTGTTATCTTTTATTTTGACAAAAAGTGTTGGAAAATGCATTCCTGTCCTCCGCTAGGCAGGTTAAAGCTTGATCATCTAGATAGCTATAATCTAGATGTATATTTAGAATATAGACAAACCCTTTTCTTCAAAAATATGGGGGATTGTGTCCATGGAATAGTACACAGATTACTTTGTAATTTCTGCTTTTCTAACAAGTATTGCTTGGTTAGATAAAGGTCACCATTGTCTTCACTATCCTTCCTACATGATAGGAATTACATTAAGGCAAGAATCAGATCACACTACTCCTCTGCTTAAAATTCCTCAGCAGCTTCCTATTGGATTTAATATTATGCTCTTTACCATCACCCAAGGGAGCTGTGTGACCGGCCCCTGAAGAGCCTGTAGCCTCATGTCATAGCCGTAGCCTCATGTCCCATGCTTTAGGCACTCCACTTAATCTGACTTTTCCCAGCTCCTCAATTGCACCAACCATATTTCCCCACCTCAGGGACTTTGTATTTATGAATCTCTGCCTGCAATGCTTTTCTTCACTCCCAGTTGGCATCTTCATATTCTTCCAGCTTGTATGTCACTTCTCCTGACTACTCTGTCTGAAGTGAGTACCTCTCCCAACAGTTTTCATCTCAGGCCCCTTTGGGGTGTTTTTGTTGTTGTTTTAGAAACTTAGCACAATTGTTTTACTAACCTGCTCATGTACGGTCCTTTGTCTGTGTGCCATCTAAAAGTATGTTTCAGCCCTAGGCAGTTTGGCTCAGTGCGACAAGTGTCAGCCTGTGGACTGAAGGGTCCTAGATTTGATTCCGGTCAAGGGCACACTCCTGGGTTGCGAGCTCAATCCCCAGTGTGGGGTGTGCAGGAGGCACCCTATCAATGATTCTCTCTCATCATTGATGTTTCTATCTCTCACTCTCCTTTTCCCGTCCTCTCCGAAATCAATAAAAAATATATATTTAAAAAGTATGTTTCATGAGGGTAGAGACCTTTGTCATTTTTGGATTCCCAGTGTCCAGCCCATAGTAAGTGCTCAGTTAATATATGTTAAATAAATCAAGTCTTATATGTAAGATGATGCATAGTTTAAGCTTCTGTTGTTGACCCAGTAGCTTTAATCTCGTTGCAGTATAAACAAAAGAATAATTCCTCCTCAGTCTTGACATAACCTCACACTTTGTAGGAAGGAGTCTCATACCAGATGACAATCTTTAAAATTGGAGAGACAAATTCTGTTCTTTTACATCTTTCTCCCTCTTCATAGCATCATAAAATAGTATCTAATTTCTGTAAAGATTTTATATAACTAGACAGATCTTGTACTTCTAGGAGCCAGATACTTGGCTTGATTTACCTTGAGCTCTGGATACTGAAATAATAAAAATAAATCCTGTATGTGTGAAGAAGTAAATGTGCAGTCAGTGTCATCTGTTAATGTTTTTATAAGTTTTTCCTGCATTACTTGTGATTAATTATGATTCAGCAAATAATAAGTTTAATGATGAAGGTGGTGCTGGTGATGACGTCTAGGATTATTTACTAACTCTGTACCATTCACTGTACTAAGCACTTTATTTATAAGTTAAATATAATATATATAAATAAATAAAATTCAAATATAGTTTATTGTCTCGTGTCTACTATAACATATCTAATTTATATAGTAACAATAATAATGGTTATAAGAACAGCCACAACAATGGAAATAGACAGAAAAAATAAAGCTCACTACTTTGGAAACCTTAGAAAAATAGATATGAGAATATTGATTACCAGTAATGTTCCAACTGGGCCTGATTCTCTCAGAATGTTGAGCCACATCCTGGATGTGACTAGCTCAAGACCCTGAAGCTAATAAAAAGCATTTGGGATCCAAGCCCAAGCCTTCTGATGCCAAGTCAATCCACTGTGACTATGTCTGGGAAGGCAGGATTAACCTTAGTCACAGACAAACCAGGTAGTTACAAATTGACCTACAATTCTCCAGTTGAACTCCTCAAGTGCTAGATTGAATGGCTGACTCTAGAAATTTCTTTAAAAATCTGATCCCATATTAGAAGTGGCAACAGAATTCAGGAAAGCTGTAATTGTCCATAATAACTTTCCTGAGTTACTTTATCAGATACTTACATCTCTGCCACTTGCTGAAGTTTGGTTGTCTGCAGGGAACATAAGAAGAGATTTAGATGGGATAAGAAAAGTGTTGCATAGAAATGTGACTTTTGGCAAGTTACTCCCTAAGCCTCAGTTTTCTTACCTGTAAAATGAGAATAAAAACCTATCTTAAGGAGTCCTTGAGACAATTAAGATAATGCATGCAGAGCACTTAGCATAATGTATAGAAAGTGCCCAATGTAAGCTGCTGCTATGGTTGTTGTAAGATTATCCTATATAATAAAAGAGTAATATGCAAATCGACCAAACAGTGGAACGACCGGTCACTATGATGCGGACTGACCACCAGGGGGCAGACACTCAATGCAGGAGCTGCCTCCTGGTTGTCAGCATGCTCCCACAAGGGGAGCACCACTCAGCCAGAAGCTGGGCTGATGGCTGGTGAACACAGCAGTGGTGGCAAGAGCCTTTCCCACCTCCATAGCAGCACTAAGGCTGTCTGACTAAGCTGTCAGTGGGACATCCCCCGAGGCTCCCAGACTGCGAAAGGGTGCAGGTCGGACTGAAGGACACCTCCCCTTCTCCCCCCCCACCCATGCACAAATGTCGTGCACTGAGCCTCTAGTTATTAATAACAATTTTGATGTAAAAGAAGCTGTAGACAACCGAAAGTCTTGTTTTGCTTTGTTTTGTTTTTAAAGGGAGACTGGAGACCTAGTAAGTTGCAAAAGAACATAGGTAAGGTAGCAGAGTAACTAAAAGCCCACCGATTCCATAATTCTGGATAGAGAAGGGCCTCCCATCAAGCCTCTTGGCCTCCGTGAGCTTTGGTTGGCTTATCTCTAGAAGAAAGATAATACCCACTCTCCCCACCTGGACAGATTGTCAAGGACCCACATGAGACACGTGTTTGCAAGAGCACTTTCAAAACCATCACGGGAATGTTAGGTATTGCCTTCACACACGTTCCCCTTAACAGACTGTTGTTTCAATCAAGTCAGTGGTTCTCAACCCCGGCTGCACATTAGAGTCGCCTGGAAGTTTCTAAGAATCCAGATGCTCAGGCCATACCCCAGACTAATAAAGTCAGATTCCCAAGTGATTGCAACATCTAGCCAAGGTCAAGAGTCAGGGACTAAAGTATTTCCTAAACTTGCTTGATGATAAGGGGTCCCGGGGACCCACCCTACCTACAGAATCAGCTTTCCCAGGGAAGGGGCTGGGAGTCTGCATTTTCTTTTTCTTTTTTTTAAATATATTTTATTGAGTTTTTACAGAGAGGAAAGGAGAGAGATAGAGAGTTAGAAACATCGATGAGAGAGAAATATCAATCAGCTGCCTCCTGCACACTCCCCACTGGGGATGTGCCCGCAACCAAGGTACATGCCCTTGACTGGAATCGAACCTGGGACCTCTCAGTCCGCAGGCCGATGCTCTATCCACTGAGCCAAACTGGTTTCGGCCCCAGAGTCTGCATTTTCAACAAGCACCCCAGCTGCCTCTTCTCAGCAGGCAATTATGAGAAACTGCGTTAAATCATGGTCTGCGAGCTGGAAGGGATATTGTTGAAAGTCTTCACACTTGATTCATCTCTCAGCCATGTGAAACTTTGTGATCCCTTGAACGGAGGTGAATGCGTGTTAACTATTGAGCAATCAGTCACACAGGTGTTAGCCATTTCTCTTTCTGCAGGGATCATCCCTAGCCCCTTTCTAGGGCAGGAAATCTTGACTGCAGAAAAGGCTTTCAATGTTTTGAAACTTTCCTTGATAAACAATTTGGCATGCCAAGAGAGACATCGAAAAAAAGAATTGCTTCATTTAAGAATAAATGTTTGTATGTCATGAAATAAAATAATAAACTCAGGTTTGGTGCGCACAGTGGGAATACGGCAGACAACTACGTTTTTGTTTATTCCCCTCTAAAAAGGACATTTTGCAGAGCTCTGTAAAGCCTGCTTTCTGAGGTTTAGCTCTCATGGGAAAATTAGGCAGACCAGGTTTAATGTAAATAACATGCAGAGAAGCTACTATGAAACCTGGCAAGTATGAGGGGAGGGAGGAAGTTCCTTAACTGCTCATATCCAAGTTGCAAATCTCACCTCAACTCTGATTGGCCATGGCGACAGCTATTTCCACTCCTCCTCACTATTTTGAAAGCATCAAACTCAGCCAGAACCTCTAGTCTCGAAGTTCCCACTGAACAATCTAACATTCCTTTGAAACGTTCAGTCTTGCAGAATCCCAGTTTCTCTGGGGCCACATCCACTCGCCTAGGTGGTTAACTCTAAAAAAGCTTTCCTCCTTATTTCCTGCACTGTTTGGGCCCAGCCTTTGTCTCGGCAGTGTTTGCGTCATAAATATTGTCAGTATTTACAAACTGTGTTTAGTTCTTGCTTGTTAACAAGAAAGATGCTAGAGATGGATTTTAATAAATATACAGGTTCAGACCCGGCTGGTGTGCTCAGTGGGTTGGGCATCGTCCCATGCACCGAAGAGTTGCCAATTCAGCTCCAGTCAGGGCATGTGCCCAGGTGACAGGGTTGATCCCCTGTTGGTGTGTGCAGGGAGCAACTGATCGATGTTTCACCCTCAAATCAGTATTTCCTCCCTCTCCCTCTCCCTCTCCCTGTCTCTAAAAATCACTAAAAACGTTTTTTAAAAATAAATAAATACATACATATGTAGGTTCAGAACATTTGCATTTTCCTTCAGAGTGGCTTTTTGAATCGTATTCACTTCTGAACTTTGCCAGATAAGGCATTTTGTGAGTAATGATGCTGGATCTGGTCTGAATTTTATCTTTGGAAACTCCATCAATTGCTCAGTGTAATGAGTGCTTTAATGTGCATTCACCATGTCAGTTCCTTAGCATCACCTTTTATTGTTGATAAAGTGTTTTAATAGAGAGAGTCAATGTAGCCTAACTTTTTGTGATATGAAGTCACACATTATTTCTGTATTTGTTTTTATTTGGGGGGGAAGTCCTTATGATTAATAGGAGGGGGTATTGTAAATGCTTCAAGCGGGAAGCCATGGGGGAGCTAAGAGAGTAGCAGGGCTGAACCCAGCTCTCGTGGTGGGTGAGCACACAATATCTTGAATGAGGGCCATGGGCATGCCAGGGGCGGGGGTGCCCTCCCCATCACCTGGGTTCTTTTGGTTTCTATTTTCTATTTCAAGCACTTTGTTAAGTCATTTGTATTCTATATTGCAATGTGGAGCAGGGGGAACAGAGAGATGGTAGGAATTTTTAAAAAACAGAAAATACTGCTGCTGATGGCTTTTCCCCACTGTCAGCTCATTTCCCCCAGCTCTCACATTATTTAAGTCTAGTGTCCCTGGACTTGTGTATGCGGGTGTTGGACATTTAGTAGGATACACAGTGTATGCACAATCATTGATCAGAGGATGCCAATTGGGTTAGTCCGCTAGGGCTATGGTAGCAAAGCACCACAGAAGGGTGGCTTTGACCCCAGAAATTCATTGCCACACAGTCTGGAGGCTAGATGTCCAAAACAAGGTGTCGGCAGGGTAGGTTCCTTCTGAGGGCTGTGAGGGAAGGATCTGTTCCAGGCCGCTCTTCCTAGCCCTCTTTCTATTCACATGATGTCCCCCTTTTTGTAAGAACACCAGTCATATTGGTTTAGTGCCCACCCTAATGACCTTATTTTTATTTGATTACCTCTACAGAGATCAATCTCCAAATAAGATCCCATTCCCAAGTACTGGAGTTAGAGCTTCCAGATATGAATTTGGGAGGGGGGCACAATTCAACCCATAACACCAGTATTACACATGATTAATTTTTTTTAAATGTTTATATTTTTTATCAAATCATAGCTGAGAAATTTAAATAGGTTTGTGGGGGTGGGGCTTCATTACTTTGATGGTCTTTGTAACCGTACTTCACTGGTTTATCTGAGTTCCTTCTGCAAGTTGGTGGGACTCTCCCACAGTTCTGAAAGAAAGCCTATCACGGGTTAACTGGAGATCGTTGCCAGTCTCAGGTTGTTATTACCTGGTATATGCTGAACGGCTGGTTGTAGTCTTGATTCAATGCTCCTGAGAGGCAGACTCTAAAACAGAAGCTACATCCCATGGGAAATAATTTCTCTTTTGATTATTGGGCAAGTAAGAGGATGGAGAGAGAGAGACCTACCTTGTATAGACGAGGAAATAGAAGCCTAGAAAAGGGAAAGGAGGTGGCCAAGGCCACAAGGCTAATTAGTAGCAGCCCTGGAACTAGGATTTGGACCTCTGAACTCATAATACCATGCTCTTTCCCCACACCCCGTGATCTGTCCTCCACACCTATCCCCCATCTATCAAAATTGCCCACTGCTCACTGACAACATCTGACTGTCCTCATGCCACTTAATTAAAAAAAATTTCAACTATTCCTAATAAATTTGTTAAGTAAGTACATTATTAATGCCTGTGAGCAGGGTGAGAAATGTAGAGTAATTGTTTTTCATGAAGCCTATCAAACCAAATATATGTCTAATTTGTATAAAATGGTAGGTTTCTTTAACCTTAACATTTTAGCTAAAACTTGCCTTATTAGTCATAATTGTAAAAGACGTGCTTTAAGATGGGGGGAAATGTTGTCTGAGATGTCAGCTAATGTCAGTTAGTGATTACTCTTGAAACCAAAAGAAAGGAAGGACCTTTACATTCTGTTCTACCAGGTGTTGGTCATTGCATCATAATTGATATTTGAGGCCTGAGTTTTAGAAATCACCTACCTAATTCGGCCACTCTACAAACAAAGAAACTGTGGCCTGGGCAGTGGCTTGCTCAGAGACACTCAGTTAAAGAGATCTGGGGACAGAGAGGTCCCTTCTTGTCCCATCCATAGCTCTGAACACCCCATATAATACTGCCAGTGGTTATTTATTTAGCCCATGTGAAGTCCTAGAAGTTTAATCTGGCTTCCTCATGAGGATAAGAGAAACAGTAGCCCTAGTATTCTTTGGTGGGTGACTTAATGTTTTCCCATGTCATGTAGCACTGTTAGTCGCATTTATAATATTAATTTTAAAGAATTGACTGTGTCTTCTAAATATATAATTTAATGTTACTATTCTATGACTCTTTACTAAGGTTACTTATAACTAAACTTACCTGTGTGAACTTTATGGGGAAATGGCATGCATGCTAACTTTTAATATTTTAAAGTTCTATATAAGAGCTTTTAATTAAGAGCAAAGTTCTATTTTAAAATCTTAATTTTTTCCCTTTAGATTTCTTACAAGTTAGTGGTGTTCAAAAACTCTTTTTGGAGTTATTAAATTGAGTTAAACTAGATTAAACCCCAGCTATGATTTGGGGGCTCTAAAATCCTGGCCAATAAGCCAGCCCTACAGAGTGGTCTCAGAGGTGCTCCAAGCTGTAGGTTGTCCGTGCCCTGTGAAAGCTAATTCTGCAACATTAAACTTATTGTGTTAAATTGATTTCTGGATGTTTCTCTGCGGATGTCTTGGAATAGCCCTCCCTTTCCTTTCCTTGAGCCAAGAAAACTCTGAAGCAGAACAATTCAATTTCAATTTGTGGAAAAACTATATTCCGTGTTCCAAACACAGCGCTAAGAGAGCTGTGAGGGGGGCGGGAGGGAGCCAGGGACATTGTGACCACTTTTGTATGTTACTAAAAACATCTGAATTTCTATGCAAACGCTCTGCGATGAATTTACAAGCTTTGTTCCTGCGGAGGATTTGCCTGAGAACCTCAAGAGCAAAGCCTGCTTTTGTGCCATTTGAGCGATTGTGTTATATGGTAAGCATTTGGAAGGAACCCCAAGCAGGCCTCAGGAAGCAGTTCCTGCCTCCTGACTTATCATCCCGAAGGCGATTTGTTTTAGGGTTGATAATCCCTGGGGCTACAAGAGTGTCCCACATCTGCCCCAAATTGAAAACAGATTCCCATTAAGAGCCTTACATCAGTGCTGCGGATTCATTCGATCTGAGTCAGAAAGGAAGTCGGAGAACATTCGAACATATGGCCTGATAGCAACACAGCAGCCCCTTCATGGAGGACCAAGACTGCAGGGTATGTAGGCTGTTTGTTCTCGGTTTTTCAGGCTGTCTTTCTGTAAGGAAATGTCCTTCTGCCCCTCAGGCAGGAACACGTGGGAGAGGAGATCGTGGCTTACAGGTACAGGCACTGTCCGTCTCGGGGCTTTTCGGGGCTACCCATGAATTGATCAAGATTCCGAGAGGTTAGGAGGCCTCCGCTGCTTTAAAATTTCTCAGCCAGGTTTTGCCGGGTTTTTTGTGACTTATCATTTACATACGATATATTCACATAATTATGTAGATATTTACACAAAAGTTCCCCCCTGCCAAGACTCTAAAACGGTTTTTGGGAGCCAAGAAACGTTTTTACTGTTACACAGCCAGCGCTTTTCCACCCTCTGCTTATCTGGGAAGTGATTTGAAAATATTTTCTGCACATGCTAAGAATGAAGGATGTAACTGTGGACTTCATATTCTAAGCCTCCGGGGACCAGGCTCTCTGATTAACTATTTAGCATTTAATATCCTACTGAAGTTGTCTTCTCGGCTTGCGGGACCACTTTGCTCCAGCTTCTCTGTTGCAGTATATTAGAGACTGTGAAGTTCTCTTCCTTTTTAATTGAGGAGATTAGATTCGCTCATTAAAAATGATTAGATAAAAGAAAAAGGCAGAGCGGTTATGAACCAGGGTCTGCGGTCCAGCAGCTTGAGGCAGGAGGCTGAGCCCGCAGCCTGGCTCCTGGGCCCTCTGGCTCCTCTCGCTTCTGGACTCGGCTTTAGTGAGTGGAGGCCTTTCGGGGATACTTCCAGAAGTCTGTTCTGCTCACCGTCTTCTCAGAGAAGCTGAGAAAGTTGATAGCCGGTAGATACTTGTTGAATGAAAATAAAATTAGGAAACAGAATCCTAGAAGAAACATCTGAACATATTGAGCTAGCGAGCCTCTCTTTGGGTCAATTTCCACTCACCTTCTTGGTAAGGTTGACACCCTAAGTGGAGAATAGAGGGCGATGGGTAATGGAGAGAAAAATGCCAGTCAGAGTGACTGCATACAGTATGTGATTGCATGGCTGTGGTGTTCATGGGTGAGGGTCTCTGAAAGAGGAGTGTTGAGAGGTCGCAGGCATGCCCTGCCAGCACGAGCAGGAGGCTGAGGGAGGCTGGTCCCCGAGAAATGGGGCAAACACAGCTGGCCGCCCTCCCTTCCTTTCGGAGCAGCTGTGCTCATCAAAACTGTGCTGATGCTACAAAGCCTGTTCTTGCGGCCTGTGTTCCCCCTGGTTTCAGAAACAATACATTCAGGACAGCCCAGTTGGCAGGTAAGATCCTCAGTCCAAATGCCAAAATGCTGTTCCCTCTTGACGGGTTGCCCACAGTTCTTGAAAGAAGGAAGGTTTTTCAGATGCCAAAAACTGCCCGCAAACTGTGCCATGGGACTCTGCCCTCTTAATCCCAGCAAAACAGAGGCTTCCTTTTAGAAAAGGAAGCACATTTGGGGTTTTGTGCTGCAGGATGCAAAATGATGTATTGATCAACTCAGACAGAAAGGGGAATTATCAGGCTTAGAAACGTCGCTTCTGTCCAATCTAACGAGACGGGCAAATGAGCCTTGAGATCTATGGAAACGGTTCCAGTTCCAACCAGCTTCCTCTTTGGGAGGGTGTGTGTGTGTGTGTGTGTGTGTGTGTGTGTGTGTGTACACATATATTTAACTAACCTTCTTAATCTCAACCCCAGATGTGAGGGAAGAAAAAAGTGTTGCAGAAATTGCTACGGTGAAATCCATATCATAAATTTAACTATTACCTCAAATAAAATCCACCTCCAAATATCCCCCTGCCACATTTTGAGTACCAAAATACACGTCTTCATTTAGAGAATGTCCTCTTCCCCTGCCCCATTTTTGAACATCAGGCGTGTCGCTGAGGGCAGTGCCACCGTGCCAGCTCACGGCCTATTGCTCTCCACAAGCTTTGTAAGCCATTGTTTGGGATTCAGAACACACTGTCCCTCAGAAACAAGGTTGGGCTCCCAGCTCAATTCCTGAATGCAAATTTATCACCAAATACCCATCCTCAGTGCTTTGTCTCCTTCCTCTCTCTCCCACAATACTCTATGGAGTCCCAGCAAATTATTTGCATATACTCCTCTACTTGTGCTTTCTTTTACCTGGAATGTCTCCCTCCACTTCTGGTTCCTGGCAACTTCTTCATTAGTTCAAAGATTAACACAATTAAAACTCCTATGTACTGTCTCAGTTAAACTCCCACCTCTCTCCTCCCTTAGCCACAAACTCCCCATAAGAGAATTTTGGACACAACTTCAGGTGGTTTCTTCACAGGCCTTCCACAGTGCCAGGATTCTGAGTTTAACATTTTTCCCCTAGGAAATGTTAGCAATTTTCCTCCCACCTCTCTGTAACACCTTGTAAGTACCATCATGTATTTCATTTGAGACATTATATTATAGTGTTTGATTTACATGTTGTCCCCTTTCCGAGGCTGAGAACTCCTTAAAGATGGAGATTTCCTCAGAACTTATTACAGTGCCTGTAACATAGCAAATAATTAATCAAAGAATGGATGGATAGATGATTAGATGGATGTCTTTGAATGGATGAATATGTGATTGGATGGATAGATCAATGAATAGAGGGATGACTGGCTGGATGTATGGATGTATGGATGTATGGATGGATGGAGTGAGTGAATGATTGTTGTAGAAAAAGTTGGTTTCTTTACAGAAAGGTGAAGAGATATATAGACATTTCTATGGAATTCTGAATGAGAGTTTTAAGGGCATGCTATTGTTGGAATTTGAACATTATTACTGCTTCCACTGTTATGTGATGATAGAATTTTGAGCAGTGGGAAGAAAATTGAGTTTATGGAAGAACATCTGGGTTTTAACTCTATCTCTCCACTTTGTAGTGATATGGTCAAGGGAAAGGTACTTACCTCTCCATTTTGCTTTTCTCCTTCTGTAAGATAGGAGTTATATGTACCTTTGAGGAATTGTTGTAAGGATAAAATGATAATCCATCTAAAAGATCTAACCTAGTGCTTCACCCATGCAAGGCAGACGATCGGTGGTAGTAAAATATTTATCTAAATCTGAAATGCCAGACATTGGACTTTGAGACCAGAAAAAGGAGGGCCCGTCTGTCCAGCTCTGGATTCACTCCCATTGCAAGTTGCCCTCTTCATTGTGACACAGCATGTCAGTAGCATGGCTTACCTGTTATCACCCACTTCCCATATCACTTGGGTGATAAAAATAAAATAAAATAAACTTAGGTGTGTGAAAGAAAAGAAGAAGAGGGTTCCAGAGATTTGTGGGTAAATATAATAAACAAATTTCCCAGAGTAGAATTAAGTAATCTGTGAAGGAGGAAGAGAGAACGTTGGACATACAAGGGGAAAAAAGAAAGGAAAACAGGAACAGAGAAAGCTATTTGGTGGCAGGTAGTGGCAAAAGGGAAGGAAGAGAGGAGAACTCACATTGTTGGAAAATTGCACTTCCAGGATTGTAAAAGGAGCAACTATTAATTTACATATATATTGGCAAGTGCATGCCTGTGCACCTGTAACCCAAAGAGTGCCTTGTATAATTTCAAGCACTTCATATAAGTAATTGTGATAGGACTCCATTCCTAACTAATGCTTAATATCCCATGTACCAGGTGCCAGGCACTGCTCTAAGCTCTTTTCACAGATTAACTCATGTTATCCTCACAACAACCCTGTAAGGGAGATACACAGGATTTTTATTTTACTGACAGGGACAAAGGGCACACAATTTGTCACATCACTGGGACATGCGGGAGCCAGTGTCTGAGCCCTGGCAGTCTGGCCCCAGAGTCTGCACCCTTCACACGTCCACTAATGCGGATGTCCCCACAGCACTGTAAAGGCCACTTCAGTGAACGTCTCTATGGATATAATTTACAAAGTACAGTTTTAATGCCTGAAAAGTTAGAATGGTGGAATTTAATGGTGTGGGGGGACACTTGGTTCATTATACCCCCCACCCCCAGCCCTTCTGGGAGTGTGCAGGGCAAGTCAGCCTCAGGATCACTAGTCAGCAACTCTGGGATAGACACGGGGCGGGGCCAGAGATCCTAGCCCCAGGCATAGCACCAAGGGGGCATTAACCCCTTCCCCGGCAGAAACGTGTACACTCGTTTTCACAAAATGTTCTTTTTCAGTCGTCGACGAGTATACTAAGAAAATATGGTAAAAAAAAATATGGTTTATAGGAAGACGAGTTACAAACTGTTTTCATAACCAGCATCAAAAATACTATATAGAACCAAAATAAAAAAATTAGTCTGAAAAAGAAATGGAATTCTAAAAAAGTTATTCCTGAAAGTTTAGACATTATTATGTTGACACTCCAGTAGTTTTCCAAATATGAAAATAGGATGGTTGTACTTTGTTTTTTGAAAAAGAATCCATTGTTTCCCCCTTTTTAAAAAGAAAAAAAGAAAAAAAAAGGCAGTCTTTGAGCACTCGTGCCCTGTTTCCTAGATTGGGTGTGACACATCCGTATGTTCTAAAATAATTACTCTTACACTACCCCTGAGCTACACTCCTCCCAATTTGTTCTGAGCAAACTGATTGCATTTTCTCCTATCAAAAGGAGAGACATGTGTAAATAGTTGGCACACTTCACAAATTTCACAAATTCTGATCTGAGGAGGTATTAGGCAACCAGAAAGAATGTCAATTCCCCCCTCTTCTACCTGTTTGAATTATTACAAGTATTTCTATAATTAATACAATCACTATGCAAGTGCTACAAAGTTATCTTAGTCTCTGGCTATTTTAGCCATTCCTATTTTGAGCCATTTGCATGCACCACTGATGTTCAAGGGCATGGCTTTTGAATGAACAGGTAGGTAGGCTCATTGGAGAGGTTGTCAGAAGTTGGACCTGTCTCCGGTACATCCCCTCAATGACCCACCTTTGACTGTGGAGAACAGGAAAAATAGTATTTGACACCAAAAATCATAGACATTAGGAGCCACTAGGAGCCCCAGTCTCCTCCTTGGATGGCAGTGGAGGGAGAGGAAGGAAAGGAGGGAGAGGTGGTAGTAATTGGATTGGCTAGGTCTTTGTCTCCACTTTTTTCTCATTACAGTCTGGCTGGAGAACATCTCACCCAAAAGCCTGTTCATGTAAAATTCAATCCCCTTTGGAGCATTTCTGCATCTGTTCAGGTGTCCTGGAAATAAACATTAAATTCAATTAAATTTTAATTTCATTTAAACTCTGAATAAAGGGCTTTACATAAACTGACTAAAAAGAGCTTAATTATCCAAAAGTAGGTCAAATAGAAAAAGGCCTTTTCAAGTACCCAAATTAATCCCATCATTTTTTTAAACCCTGCAAGTTCAATAAATGCCTATTAGAAATACAAAATTGAGTTAGATGTGCTCTTAAAGGAAGTTATATTTTTAATTATTAAGCTGTTCCAAAATGTCAACAAAAAAATGGGGCACTAAATTATGTCCAGATTCTTAAAAGGAGGTTGAATTTTAAGCAAGTGCTTACAATCTGATTTCTGGTGCCTCTATCTTAAATAGGAACAAAGGATCATCAGACAATAAAGAAAGCTGTGGGCATGAAAGACAGATACCTACACAGATGAGTGGGAAAATGAACTCCAAGGCAACAGAGACAACTCATGGGACAGAATTGCATCCAAAATATACAATGATTATTCTATGAGATACAATGGGGGGGAAAAAGTAAAAAAATACAATAAAGCCATCCAGAGAGGCTCAGTGGTTGAGTGTTGATCTACGAACCATGGAGGTCATGGTTCGATTCCCGGTCAGGGCACGTGCCCAGTTTGCAGGCTCAATCCCCAGTGTAGGGTGTGCAGGAGGCATCTGATCAATGATTCTCTCTCATCATTGATGTTTCTATCTCTCTCTCCATCTCCCTTCCTCTCTGAAATCAATAAAAATATATTTTAAGAACAACAAAAAAAAAGAATAAAATAAAAAGGGAATATTCTGAAAGCAAAAACAACCAATAGAAGGCTCAGAAAATACAGCTAAGGAAGTCTGTCCGAACCAAGTAGGAAACAGGTCAGAGTCGGTTTCACTCCAGAAATTAGATGACCAGGCCAATAGATCAACTGTCTAAATAATAAAAACTCTAGAAAGAAAGAACTGGAAAAAAAAGCAAAATGAAAGAAATCAATGAAATAATACAAAATTTCCCAGAAGTGAAAGGCATGAGTTTCCTGATTAGAAAGACCCACCTAGCACCCAGCATAGAGAATAAGGCACATCATTGTGAAATTTAAGAACACTGGAATGAACTGAATATCCTCAAAGCTGCCAGAAACAAAGGAAGGTCACATAAAGCCTCAGGGGTCTGGGTGCACTGACTTCTCAGTAGGAACATCGGAAGCCAGGAAGCAGTAACTTCCAAATTCTGAGGTGCACATGATTTCTGACCTAGAAACTAGTGTGGGGTGGACGACACCTATATGAGATCAAAACACACATATCACTTGCAGCCCTTCTCAGCAAGCTCTGGGAAGATGTGCTCCACCAAAATGAGGGAATAAGCAAGGTGCAACCAACCCAGAATGGGGCTCCAGAGGGAACAGCTCCAAAAAGGAAAGAAGTGAAACTGATCAATGGATGGGTGGGTTCTACCATGTTGCAGGGTGTTTTATATTCTATCAGAAAGTTTTTAGCAGAATAATGGACATGTACACAGAAAAGGAGGCAATTAAAAAAGAAAACTCTAAGAAAGAGCAGGTCTTTGCTGCCTAACGCAGGACTTCTCCAGAATTCTGACCTTGAACTTCTCAGAACTATCCTTCCTAGCCCTCCTTCACGGTGTCACATCAGCCCTGGAGCTGCCTTTTATCCTTCACCAGCCTCTGCTCCAGCATTCTAGCGCCTGTTTCTCAGAGGACCCAAACTAACATGGACATTATAGCAGGAGGATAGAAGAAGGAAAAATGGGGTGGATAGGGGGTCCAGGATGGAATGGTAGATCATTATCTTTCATTTTAGAAAGCCAATAATAATGTCTACATGTCCATAATGGGGAGAGGGAGGGAGCATAAGAAATAGCAGGATAAGCACATGATTTAGAAATGAGGAAGACAGCCCTGGCCAATTTGGCTCAGTGGATAGAGTTCCGGCCTGCAGACAGAAGGGAGCCAGGTTCGATTACAGTCAAGGGCATATGCCTGGGTTATGGGCTCCATCCCCAGTGTGGGGTGTGCAGGAGGCAGCCAATCAATGATTATCTCTCATCATTGATGTTTCTCTCCTTTTTCTCTTCCTATCTGAAATCAATGAAAATATATTTTTAAAAAAAGAAATGAGGGAGACAATGCCACAAACAAACAAAAGCACTAAAAGAGCTAAGAGTAGTTGTGTCAGAGAAGGAAGATGAAGAAACTGTGTGTGAGAGAGGAGAGTAATGCCTTGAGTACTATTTGACATCAGAATTTTTGCTTAAGTTCTGTCTAAATATAAGTATGATAGAAAGCATAGAGGTGCTCTTTATCAAGCATAGATATATCAAACTTTGATGTACGTATATTTTAAATATATTTATTTTTAAATTTTTATTGAATTTATTGGGGTGACATTAAAAGTATATAGGTTTCAGGTACAATTCTATAATATATCTTCTGTATATGATATCATATGTTCACCACCCCAAGTCAAACATCTTTAAATATATATTTTAAAATATATAAAGATATATATCAAACGTAGACAAATACCTTTATATATATATGTATATATATATATATATTAAAATTTTTATCTGCTTTAAATATGTATTTTTTTAAATATGTTAGTACATATATATCTACTTAAAGGTGTTTGATCAAGATTGTGGTGAGGAGTCGGATGTGGTGCCTTTTCCTTGGGTGCCTCCCCCTGAAATCTACAGCCCGAGGCTGACCCCCCTCCCAGTTCCCCTCTCCTGGTCCTTAGAACCTCGTGCAGCCTCGGCTTCAAAACACAGCTCGTTTTTCTGCAGAGAGGACACAGCTAGAGTTGTATCCAGGGAGCACCAGCAGACAGGGAAAGACACCCGAAAAAATCCAAACCAACCGCTTCCCAACTTTATCCAGGGACCCCACTCCACTAGGCTTTCTGGGCTTGCAGCTGAGCCTGGTTCACTTCTTCCTTAGACATCAGCAGCTGGTTAACTAGTCCAGGACTTTCCTCCTGCATGACTGACTAGGCTGAATAAAGACGAGCAACATTTAGAAGAAAGAGATGATTGCAAAGCAGCTCCATCCTCCTCCTCACCCCCACCCCACCAGCAGCTGTGGCTGCTATCCTGCAGCCCCCTGGGCCCTGCGACAGCTGCCACCCAGGCCTCCTGGACTCCTGCCACATACCTTCCGCAGGGAGCTCGGAATGCAGACAAGGACACTGTGGGGAGGCAAGTGTGTGTGTGTGTGTGTGTGTGTGTGTGTGTGTGTGTTTATACACACTCTCATCATTTACTCACATAATCATAGCTCTTTCCTACGTGGTCAGAAGCTTGTGTATCAACCTGGGTCTCATACTGGGCTTTCTTGATCTACATCTAGTCTTGGAATAGATGAGACAACCTAGGAAACACTGAGTTGTTTGGAGGGGAAATTATTCTCTCTACATATTTTTTTAAAGTGCAGTAAAAAGTGGGTACCAGGATGAACCATGAACTCCAAAATGCCCAATAACCTGTGGGTTAACTACATTTTTTTAAGGAATGGCAGTACCAACTCAGGCCAGGAGACAGAAGTCATTCCAATTGCAAATATAGGAGCCTGCCAGATTTTCCATTAGAAGAACCAATAGGCAGGCTATTTTTTATTATTTTCCCATTATATAAAAGTAATCCACTTTGCCCTAGTTGGTTTGACTCAGTGGATAGAGTGTCGGCCTGTGGACTGAAGAGTCCCGGGTTCGATTCTGGTCAAGGGCACATGCTCGGGTTGGGAGCTCAGTCTTGAAACCAATAAAAAATATGTTTAAAAAAATAAAAGTAATCCACACTCAATTGTATAAAATTAAAACTTGGAAACAGGTGCAAAGGGGCCATAATTGTGCAACACAGAGGCACCCACTATTTGCTGTGTTTTCTTTCAGTCGTTTTTCCCAGCTTTTCCAAAGCTTTGAAATTTTTTTATTTTATGGACAATTTCATAAACTTTTTCCAATTAAAATTTCATCAAATGCACTTCCTCATACTATTAAAAAAACTCTTTGTAAGCATCTTTTTTTTTTTTAAGACCGTGTAATACTCCAGTTCATGGTGTGGCATAATTTGCCCAATAATTCTTCTTTGTTAGGCTTTTAAAATGATTTCAAGATTTTCAAATTACAATGTTGTGATGAACTCTTAGCATATAAATTTGTCCTCATTTCAGATAATTTCCTCAGAATAGATTCCCAGAAATGGAGCTGCTCAGTCAAATGATATGAACATTTTTAAGGCTAAATAAATATTTTTAGGCAGATTGTGAAATTTTTGGTTCAATGTTTAATAATATTCAGATTTTGTAGACCAAAATGTATAAACCATCAAGTGCATGCCCATGGTCCAGCTTAAGAAAGCATATTATTTCTACATCTAAAGCCACTCCACACCTCTTTCCTATCATATCTCCCTCCCTCCCTCCCCTTCAGAGTTACCTGTTGTTCTGAATTTGTATTGTCACAGATTTTTTAAGGAACAGAACTTCAAGAATATAGAGTCTTTTGTTAGAGAACACAAGAGAGGAAGATTTAGAGATAGAGGGGAAAGGAAGAAGAAGAGGAAGAGGGAGAGAGAGAGGGAGGAGAGAGAGAAAGAGAGAGAGAAGGAGAAAAAGAGAGAGAGATTGAGATTGAGATTGAGATTGACTTGTTTGGCCTGAACCATATGCCCTGGAGTAATGTTCTGAGGAAATAGGAGGCAAAGTCAAGCAGCTTGGTGTCTGATCTATCTTATATTTGTGGGACGCCCATAGGAGAAAGGCCATTCACTCACAGATGTGATGTTACGTCCTCCCCCACCACCCACCCTTCTCCATAGGTTTCAGACACAATTGTTGAGCAACGTAGCCAGGCCTTCGATACGGCAGCCTGCACTTGAATCCAGCCTCTCTGGCCTTAGAAAACTCACCTAACCATTTCTAAAGTCCCTGGAACATGAGGATGAAGCTAATTTTGTGGCACAGGTTAGGTGAGAGAGGCATCTAGCACCCTCCTGAGTATATAATACTACTTTATAGTGTGTGCCTGATGTTTGGGGGCCCAAGGAAAGTCAGTTCCCTGAGTGGAATCCAGCGAACCCTTTACAAGTTTTTGCTGAGGGCGTGGTATTGACATTACACTTGTTGTTTTTCAAAAAGCAGTGAGAAACTATGTTTTTTCTTCTTTCCACAATTTTCCTTGGGTTCCAAGATGTTCAGGGTAGGGTTTCATACAGGTAATTTCAGCAAAAGTTTTTCCCCCCTTTCTTTACTTTTCAACTGAAAAGTGAAATGGTCTGAGCATGTATCATATCGACAACCCTGAACTTACTTTTCTTATGTTCTAACCATTTGAGCAAAGAGGCTCCAACAGTTCACAGTCCAAAACACCTAATGAAGGTGGTCAGATTCTGGATAATGGGTTTGGTGGCCTATGATGAGCAGCTGCCTCAGATTCTTTCTCTAGTACCTGAACCTCTGCGTGCTTATATGGGCGAGAGCTTGGAGGGGGTGTATGAGTTAGGGTGAAGTTTAGCTCTAGAAGAAACCTTCATAATAATCTAGTGCTAGTCCATGATGGTTAACTTTCTTGCATCAGGAGCATCTTTTTAACATGATTCTCTCCTGAAGAACATGTCCTCCTTCTAAAAAGTGCACATACGTACATTCACATAAAATGTTAACAAACATCAAGGGATCTGAGACCTCCCCAAAGCCGACTCATGCATCCTCCACTGAGAAATTCTGGTCTTGTTAGGGGACTGAGAGATCCAGGGACATGCCCATGGTCACACCAATGGTTAACAGTAGAGGCAGCACTACAACCCAGGTGTCCTATGCCACCTGCCTCCTTTCCACCTGCTGTTAGAGGCAGCATGCTGTCCTGAGAGCCCACTGGGAGGTCCAAGGTCAGATTTCAGGTCTGGCCATGAGTGCAGGTGCTGGCCTTGCCCCAGTCTCTGGTGCCATCAGGATGAGCTGAAGTCCCAGGGCACACTCCTTTCTCCTCAAGGTGGTGTGGCCCACCCAAAACCATTCCTTAAGAAGCCTGTCCCTCATGCCTTCTTAGGATGCGTACGGCAATGGTGTGGTGCCAGTGGTCCAATGTGATCCTTCCTCCACTGCTGAAATCACCAGTGTGGTTGGGGTCAAGGGCTCCTGAACCCCTGAAAAACCCAGCAGGGTAGGAACAAATATTTAGAATCTGCTAGCCCATTACCATCAAGTATTCTAATCGCTGCTCCCATCTTTGGTGTCCACCCCACCCACCTTCTGGGAGTGCTTTAGACCTTTTCCAGACTCCTTTGGGATGTGCACACCTGCTGCCCCCTGCAATGCCCCATAACATTCATCAGCAAGGCAACTTGCTATTCCTGAGTGGTTCAGTCTGTATGAAGTCAGTGGTAATGCTTTCTTGAATGTCTGTATTAGTATTTAAAATTGTTTTATCTTGGGTCTGTTTTTCAAACGGAATTTTCCTTCATTTCCTGCTTTGTGTGCATGTGTGCATGTAATTTGTGTGTGTGTGTGTGTGTGTGTGTGTGCGTGTGTTTATTCCTCTGTTGTTTGCAACCCTCCCAGTTGGGGATCATTTGTAAATTTAGTTAATGAGCATTTAACACATTCTCTTTGATGAAGCTGTTAAAGCTGGCATCCCACCAGACACCTCCCCCTCTCCCAAGCATTTGTGTTTACCTATTCTTAACTACTTAGTTATGGTTTCTTCTTTGTTGGCACAATATCAAACTAAAATTT
>NW_006288258.1:1274595-1281380 GCF_000327345.1 Myotis davidii
GTGGGGGGGTGAGGGTGGATGGGAGCAGGGCTTCAGTTTGGTAAGAAGATGCTTAAATCTGTATTCAAGGCAATTCTATGTTGCTGGTGGGCTTTCATTTTCCCTGAGCAAAATATGCTGCAGACAGAACAAACATTTTATGATCACCCTAGCTGGTCATGCATGTGGCAGCGGCATAAGCTATAGCTGTGGGCTTTTGCAAGAACAAATACCGAACTCAAAACCGGCGGGCTCCAGCTGTCAGTTTTCCTGGATTTAATTATAACTCCAGCTCTGAAGAGGGCGTGTGTGTCAAGTGTGCTTTTTCAATCACTTAGAGCAAAGAAGTGGCAGAGCAGCCCTGGGATTTGCCTATGAGATGAGCCCTCATCACCGGCCCCTAGAGTAGAGGATCATGGGAGCACACTTAACCCTGTCACAGTCACAGAAACATACTCTGTCCCCATATGATGTATTTTAAAAGAAACCGCACACAGATGTCTCCAAAATCAATTCTTTAAAATGGATTCCAATTAAAAATATAAAACAAACCAGGGATGGATTGAATGATATATATCCATCTCCCAGCTTAGAAAAATCCTTCCATCGCTTTATTTCTTATCTACCCTATATGCGTTCCTCACCTTTCCCTGAATTCAGGAATGATATTTTAGTTCTACAATTTCATACCTCTCAGCAAATCCCATATCCCATGTCAACCCTAGAACTGACACAGACATACACAGAATAGACACACACACACACACACACACACACACACACACACACACCTGTTCAGGGCCAGCAGAAATAAGGCCTGGTAGTAATTAGATTGAGATTTCTAACCTGGTTCTCAGCAGCTGGCCCAGAGTCTGTGCTTCTAAATGTGAGCACAGCATGTTGCCCAAATTATTTACATCAAAGCTCTGGCTACTGAAGGAAGCAGGGGCCAGGGCGATTGTCCCTTCCAGCCTCTAGTCTAGATTACTGGAGAGGCAGTTATCTGGAGGCGGCTAAATCACACGTTGTGCAATTTTTCTATTTTACTGTTGGGGGAAAAACAAGACAAGGTCAGTTTTAAGGGATTGTTTGGGTTGATTCCACCCCAGGTCACCTGACCTGATCCATAGTTTCAGAGGCATTTTAAACTTTGAACAGCAGACAAGAAAAGAGGAGGGAGGGAACCACTGGTGTTGACTCAAGGAGGGGAAGGATGGCTGACCCTGAGCAAACATGACCATTGGTCCATTCATGTGTGAAGGTGTGATCTCACCCAATCCTACCTGGTTTCAAATGCCTCACAGCCTTAAGCCCAGAGCCTCTCACCTCATTTTTGTCACTGTTTTCCTTTCCTGTTGACTCTGGGGTAAAAGGCAGTGAAGTGGGTAGAGTCACCAGGCCTGTCTGGTGGATTTGTCTGGGTGGGGCCACCGGGGAGGTCACAGCACCAAGTGGTAGCTTTTGCCATTGTCCAGAAGAGGCTTAAAGAGAGGCTTTTCGACAAAGGTTTCTTTTTAAGCCTGATTATCTTCAGAGACAAAGGTCGGTGTTATTGATATGGCTGTGGGATTTGGAATACATTTGAGAAACAGGAACCTAAAAACAAGCACAATGAGTATTGCATGTGGGGGAATGGGAGTAGGATCCATAACCAGACACTGGTTTGATTCCTATCCTGCCGGCATACACTCCTTACCCAGCAACTCTGAATGAAATGAAAGCCACAGATTCTGGGAGGAACTTCTATGTTTCAACGCAATGTTCAGTTTCTATCTGTGATTACAAGCAACACCCTTAGATTTTTAGTCTCTGATTCCCAGAAATGCAGCAAGTTAAGACCTCCTCTAGTTAAGAACTGGGGAATTAATTTAAAAGTTATTATTACAGATCTTAAGATGTTTTTATAAAAGAAAAGGTATCTTGTTTTCCAGACTTCCTTTTTCCTTGTATTATCTTCTCCCCTACCATTCCTGACATTTTCCTTTCATTCTACTTGTGATGTCAGAGCCAGTGGCCCAGAAATGACGATCATATCACTACTCTTTTCAAAGAACAGGGTAACTCATATATATATATTTATTTGTGGTGTTTTGTGGTGTTGACTTTATTGGTGTTTTTAGAATATTGTTTGATCTATGTTCATGTTCTCTCAAATATTTCTCATGTTGAAGAGTGAATATCTTAAAATCCCTTGTGACTGTGAGGTCACTTTTTTGGCCCTCACATTACTGGCGCTTACTGGGAAATCTTCAGAATATCTTAATGTGAGTGTTCGGGCCCATGTGGAGCCAAGTCACTGGGAGGATCAGCCTCCCAAACTTCAAGCAGGATGGTATCACACGGAGGGGAACACCACATGTCATTTTCAGTGTCTTTTACATATTGAATAAACCTGAATTTCTGCAACTTAAGAGCTTTAAAAGGTTATCAAAGCTTGGTCTATTTTTTTTCTCTACAAATTCAAGATAGTTTAAGCCCTGCTTAGCAAAATTCAGATTACATCAGGAAAGAGGGAAAATGTCTCACTTTATTGAGCCTCTTGATATGGCTGCGAGCCCATGAGTTTCTCCTGTGGCCTGTTTTATCTTGCATTCTTCTCACTAGTTTGAATTATGACCTTACTGGGCCAAGGCTACTGAGATTTCTCAACCAAGAGCAACTACTAAGTATGGAAAGTTCGGTCCTCATTCAATAAACTAGGAAGCAAGAGATCCCAGTAAAGGTGTCAAAAATGATCCTCTTTCATACTCTTTTTAAATCTCATTTTTTTAAAAAATATTTTTATTGATTTCAGAGAGGAAGGAAGAGAGAAACATCAATGATGAGAATCATTGATCAGTTGCCTCCTGCATGCCCCCTGCTGGGGATCAAGCTCACAACCCAAGCATGTGCCCTGACCAAGATTCAAACCGTGACCTCCTGGTTCATAAGTCAATGCTCAACTACTGAGGCACACCAGCCAGGCTTTAATTCTCCTTCTTTGTCAAAATAAGAAATATGGTATTTTTTTTCTATTTTACCTTATGATGCAACTTATCCATACCACTGTATTGCCTTTGTTGGCAGTTGAACTGAAATTCATTTTCTCCATTTCTAGAATGAAGGATTTTTTTGTGGTTAAAAAGTTTTTCAAATAACAGCATGTAGTTGAGGAAAATGTTTTAAGGGATAGAAAAGTAAAACTTATACTCAGTTTAAGGTTTTAAAAGACCCGCTTAGATAGAATGTGTCACTGATATCATATTGATTCCCATTTCTTCCATTTACCTTAATCCTAACACTTCCCCTTCTCTGAGCCATCTCTCCCGGATATGGGGGCTCTGAGACCATTGTACCTGTGAGCATTTTACCTCTGCTTCACCGGCTAAGTGGGCATCTGCAATTGCCACTGCTGAGCTCTCTTCTCCCTTTTCTGATAACAAGATCCAGGTCTCCTTTGCAGCCCACTGATGCCTGCTATCAGTCTCCACCTTCAGCTCTAAGGTCACCCTGGGGTGAAGGCCTGGCCACTCATAAGAGCTTCAAGTTCCCACCACCCCTCTGCTGAGCTCAGGTAGGGACCAAGCAGATCAGAGTTAATCTCAGGGTTTTTTCTGGAAGTGCTGAAAAAGATGTACTTTCTCCTATGGTTTCTGAGATGGTTGATTTAAGTCTGGAGCCACTGATGGCCATCCGCTCACCATGCAGAGAATGTCTGTTGAAGATTAAGTCAAACCAGGTAAAAGATTAGGTTAAGAGAGACACAGATAACCAAAGACAACCCCAAGCACTTGGATCCACCACTGCTATTTCAGTTATGGGACCCAGTAGGTTCCCCTTAGATTAAACCAATGTAAGTAGGGTCATTTACAACATGGAAATCCCACACTCAGCTGACAGCCCAGGCATAAGCCTTTTTCCAGCTGTGTTTAGTTTTATAAGACCTATGATGGGCATCAATATGGTGTTAATAATTCCCCTTCCTACAGCTGTTCCATCCTCTTTCACACTAACGCCAGCACCACTCCCATTCACAACACCAGAGCCCAGGAGTTAGTCACAGCAAGCCTTCAGCACCCACGATGTCCAAGGAGGAAGAACAGCACAGCTTCAGTAGCTGCGGAGAGAGCCCTTCAGAATGCCAGTTTGGGTGAAGCACAGCAGGCTGGCAGGTGTGAGGGGCACGGCCACAACCCACGAAGCAGTTATCCTAGGCTGGGGCTGGAAGAAGGAGAGGACAGGAAATCCTAACTGTTGAGGAAAAGGGTGCAAAACCCCAGGAGGGGCTAGTCGCTACGTGTGAGGATGACGATGATGGTGATGATGATGATGACGACGACACAGAGTAGAATCAGAGAACGCTATCCATACTACTACCTATTATAGGTCTTACAAAACTAAATGTGAACAGGGGAAAAACACCTGAAACTTGGCTTGACTGTGTACAAACCAATTACAGTCACTTACATGGAATGTGTCCCATTTATGCCCAATTACCATTAGACGTATAATGATTATGTACTTCATTAAGTATGTGTCAGATTAATTTAATTTCTCAGATTGTATTTGATGGCATCTATAAACATGATGTATTTGTGCTCTGGCTTCCAAATATTTTTATGACACGTGCAAATTAGTCATCTGCCTACAACTTTTTAAAAACTTATAATGTCCCGGCCTGCATAGCTCAGTGATTGAGTGTCGACCTATGTAACCAGGAGGTCATGGTTAAATTCCCAGTCAGAGCACATGCCCAGGTTGTAGGCTCAAACCCCAGTAGGGGGCATGCAGGAGGCAGCTGATCAATGATTCTCTCTCATCATTGATGTTTCTATCTCTCTCTCCCTCTCCCTTCCTCTCTGAAAACAATAAAAATAATTTTTTTAAAAACCTTATAATGTAGAAGTATTTCTACTTGAGGAAATGAAGGACCACCGATTGATAAAGAGCACTGTTCCTTACCAACAGGGAGGCATCACCATCGTATCTTGTGCATTTCAGACCCCGTGAAAATCAGGTGGTGGGTAATTTGCCCATATTTGTATCAGGCAAAATTCGTTGAAAGGGAATGTTAGGAAAAACCTTTAAAAAGGATGAGAGCTTAATGCAAAGAGGAGGCCATATGGTAGAGGGGGAAATGCAAGGAGTAGAGTGAGGCAGACCTCCCTGAGCCTCAGTATTCAGGTGTGTAAAATGGGAGTCATAATTCCCACCTCACAGAATTGATGTGAAGATTACACGTGCAGGACTGTCCAATAAGTGCTAGCTATTCTCATATTTAGAAAATTGTGGACTTCAGCCTGAAGGTAGTCTGGGAAATGGGGGGAGAAAATCTTATTCTCTCGGTCTGAGAAGTGTGGTTCCCTGTATGAAAATGAACATCAACTCCTACATATTAGGTTAAACCAGTGGTTCTCAACCTGTGGGTTGTGACCCCTTTGGGGGTCGAACTACCCTCTTTCACAGGGGTCACCTAAGACCATCGGAAAACACATATTTATTTACAATTATTTACATATTGTTTTTGTTATTAATCACTATGCTTTAATTATCTTCAATTTGTAACAATGAAATTGGGGATCACCACAACATGAGGAACTGTATTAAAGGGTCACGGCATTAGGAAGGTTGAGAATCACTGGGTTAAACCAGGTGAAGTTATTTTCATAGGTCAAAAATGATCCAATATCATCAATTTTGTTAAGAGGAATAGCAGTTGTATCCTCATATGAGTCCATCCTCATTACTTTGAAATCATGAGAGCCATTCACCTCCTCTGATGAGATAGACTGAGCTTCCCCAAGAAGGCTAAGCAAAACAGGCTTGGGGGTGGGGAGTAACAAGAGATGGAGAGACAGGTAAGATGTGACTGACCCATTACATACTGCAATACTCTTTTCAACCGAAGGACTTTTATGCATGCATAAGCATAACCAATGTACATAAGACACTGCGGGGTAGGGGAGGCCGGGGGATTGTCAAGGGGGGCAGGAGGAAGGAGACATATGTAATACTCTTTGTAATACTTAAAGAAATAAAAAAAAGGAAAAAAATAAAATGAAATAAAAACCAGCACTGGCCAATGTTCTCAGTGGTTAGAGCATCACCCTGTGTACTGAAGGGTCTCAGCTTGATTCCTGGTCAGGGCACATACCCAGGTTGGGAGTTCAATCCCCAGGCGGGACACATGTGGAAGGCAACTGATTGATGTTTCTCTCTCACATCCGTGTTTCTCTCTCTCTCCCTCTCCCTCTCCCTTTCTCTAGAATCAATGAAAAAACAAACAAACAACATATCTTTGGGTGAGGATTAAAAACAATCAAATTAAAACCAAAAATAAGGGCTAAGAATAAGGAAGCCACAGCTTGGGGTATGCAATTCTTACTGTAATTATTTTCCTTGTTGCTGGCTTCCCAGGGAGCAGTTGGCGATCAGTAAAGGGGAAAGGACTGAAAAATCCAGATGTGGAGAAGAAAAGTTTAGAACCAAGAAAAATAGACACTAGTATTTCAAAGAATTTGGTGTTTTAAGTTCCTCCTGCAAAAGAGCAGCTAGCATCTTTAACACTTGTAATGAAATCAGGCAGAGGAAAAACACTGAATAGGGAATATGGAGCAGGAAGGAACTGCCTTTGTAAAATGTACTTAATGAAGTGTTTAAGTGTTACTTGAGATGAGAAGGCACACAGAACTATCTTCCATGATGATCTTTTCATAAAAATCACGCAGCTGAAAGTTTAGTCTTATTTCCTGCCTCAGGGAGCTATATTACTAAGCCACCCTATTTGAACAATTATCCAGTTTGGTTTTTAAGGTTTTAAACCACGC
>NW_006288258.1:1281420-1298444 GCF_000327345.1 Myotis davidii
CCCGCCACTGGCCGAGGGTGACACCCATGTACCCCAGACCCCCACCCTGCTTCATCTGGGATATGGGCTAGGACAGCCTTCCTCAGAAACAGGACATTATTACAGATGTTCCATCCCTCCCGTGCGTGGCTTGTGGGCTCTATAACTCATGTCTAGTCTCTAGAAGGCTCTGCACCTGGAAGAGAGCTGGGAAGGATGTTCCACTCAAACGCTGAGTCTGGAGGAAGCACAGTCACCCAGATGTGGCTGAGTTTTGGCAGCTCCCTTCTCTCTCTGGCAAGTTAGCATCAGGGCAGAGAGACAAGGCAGATAATGTGTGAATTCCAGCAGTCCTAGGCTCTGCGCCACTCCGTAAAGGGGCTATTTAAACCAGCAGCAGCACAGAGAGGTACATCACATCTACCACAATCCATAATAACCTGGCAGGGCTCACTGAACCTGCATGGAGGTCCCTACAGAAGACCTCTGTGATCCAAACCTTGTAGGTGTCAGTTGTGCTGGCAGTGCCCCTTCAGATGTGCTCAGGACCAGAGCACCCCTGGACTAAAGGTGTCTCCCCGGGAGTAGCTCCTTGTGTGCTGCAAGGAATCAGCAGCCTCTGAAATGGCCCCGATTGGTTTACAATCCTGTCAGAGACAGGCCTGGCTTGAGCAAGGGTCCTCGAGCTGTTCGCTTTCCCTCTCTTCAGAAAGGAAGTGCTGTGGTTGCCTTGCAAGGGTTTCAGAGAAGGACTGGGATTCCACTTGGCTGGCAGGGACACTGGGCAGCGCTGTGAGCGGCGCCTGGCACCCCTGCCCCTCTCCACAGCTGCTCATAGACACTGAGCTCAGAGCAGCAAGTCCTGGAGGGGGAGGGGAATTTGAGATGCTCGTTTATGCCACTGACACTAGGATCCAGATTTCCTAAAATCTGCGTGCCCCCACCTGGTAGCCTGTCCAAGGGCACAGTGAGTTAGAATCCTTAGGGAAGCCTTCAGCTGCCATCTTCCCTTGTCGCAAAGCACTGTGCTCCCGATCCCTGCCAACTGTTGTTATACAGTCCTTACCTGAGTAGAGCCATGTCAGGGTCCTGGGAGGAGGAAAAGGAGGTTCTAGTCCATTATCAGAACTTGGGAAATATGTGTTATCCTTGTATACTCAGGGAGCATTAAGATTCATCAGGGAGCAAGAGGAACCTGAGAAAGAGCCCTCGGCCTAATTTGGATGGCTGAATGTTTCCAGGAAAATCCTGTGAATTGCAATTGGGCCCTTGGCATGGCTCTGAGAAGACCGAGGGTTCTCAATTCTCTGAAAGGCCTGGCGTGTCTGTGTCTGCCAAACCTGGGCGGCCCCGTCAAAAAAACAGTGCTCAGGTGGTGCTGGTCGCTCATGCGTGTGTAAGTGGGGTTTACACTCTACACAAAGAAATGCCATTTCAGGGGCGATGGATTCCTTGGCAGATGTGTTTTTGGCAGAAAAGCTTACATACAAATGAGGCCACACTGCCAGGAAACTGCCACGGGGTTCACCATCAAATGGAGATCAGAGGCAGAATCCAGGAATGGTTGAGGGCACAGACTTTGGGGTCAGGATTAGAGAAATCGTGGATCTTTCCCTTCCTAGCTCTGAGATCTGGGCAAATTACCCAACCTCTCTACAGGGCTGGGTGGTAGGTCTCTTGGGTCAAAAGAGATATAGGAAGACTAAGTGACAGTTGGTAAAATGCTTACTTACTAGTATAACCCTGCCTAGAACATAACGAAACACTTGATGCATGGTTGCTTTTTGTATTATTCTTACACAGAAAGGATTCCATAAGGAATGGAGGTGCTAATGCCCGACCACTAATGTCCCATGATTTAAGTAATACTTGATAAATGGCAGTGCAGAGCTATGAACCTCAACTTCTCTGATCAAATCCCAAGCCCTTACTTATAATGGAGAAAGAGGATGATGAGGGGGAAAAAAAAACAACTTGAAAATTTTCATTGCCCTTATATCTTATTGGGTGGGAAAAACTCCAATTTTCTTTCTAAAATGGCTCAATAACAGTACAGCGTCCCAGCCTTGACTCTCTGCTACACATTGACATTTACCTTTTCCAAAGACTGGGAGTTAAGACCCACGAGCACAGCCATTTTGCTAAAATGCATAGAATCTGGTTCCCACCTTTGAAATAGGCAAAGAAAAATGTCGTGAATGCTGAGTGAGTCTTTGGACTTAAGACATTTTCACACATACACACAGAATGTCGACTTTGCATTGCTGTACATTGGTGAATGCTAGTCTACTGTCTCTGTTTCAACAACATACTAAGAGAGAGCATTTTAGATTTGGAAAGGTCTGAGATTGCGTCTAATCCAATGTCTTCATTTTACTGATGAGCAATCAATGGCCCAGGATGATGAAATCAATGAATCTCAGAAGTCAAGGTGACCCACTTTGGATTAAATATAGCTTTGGGGGGAAGCAGCCTGAGTTCTGGTGCCTTAGGCAGCAGGCAGGCTCTTTACAGAGGCATTTTGAAGCCTTAGATAAAAGAGCTCTCTGTTTACACACATGGGCTCTCTCTCTCTCTCTCTCTCTCTCTCTCTCTCTCTCTCTCTCTCTTTCTCTTTCTCTCCTCCCCTTGCTCCCAATTTTGCTTTGTCCCCAAAATTCTGATCCTCTCCTTCAGAGAAAGAGCTGAAGTAAAATCAACAATCAGGGCATTTTTTTGGAACAGAATAGATCCATTATTCTTTGGGTGAGCAGCTTCCAGATTCTGATTTCTGTTCTTAACTCAGCCTCTTCTCCTTGGAGAGAAGGAGAAAATGAAGAAAAACGGAACCAAACAATACCACTAACAAGATCTCCTCGGACTCCTTTTTGAGTGCGATCCACCAGGCCGAGAGGTGATTTCTCAGTGGCCAGAGGTGGAGGCAGGCGGAAGTGAATAGTACAACGTTGTTCCCTGCGTGACTTTCTGCGTCAGACAGCAGCACTTCACCACAACCGCTGTGTTGCCCATAGCTTGCCCCGTAGTGAGAGGACTCACTCTGACACGGGACAGTCTGTGTCCCTCCCAGGCAGTCCTGCAGTGGAGGCAAGGGCGCTGTGCAGCGCTGGTGACCTCCTTATAAGGAAGCCAACCGCTTTGAGTTCTTCTAAAACAATGAAGTTCAAAGCTCCTTTTATTCTAAAACCACTCATTGAATGTATGGACTCCATTAAGCCATTTCTTAGTTGCCTTCAGAACCTACTGAAAATCCTTGTTCTTGTAAAGGAGAGAATACTTGTTAAAAAGCAAATTCCCATGGAAATTTGCACATCCTGAAATACATTTTATATTAAATAATGGTAACATTTACTTAGTATTTACTGTGCTCCTAGATGCTTTACACGGCTATCTCATGTGACTGATCCTATGGGCTACATGGTATTCATAGCCCCATTGTATGGATGAGAAAATCGAGGCTCAGTGGGGTTGAGTAATGGACCGCTGCTTCGTCAAGCTCTGAAGGTAGCACAGTGGGACCTAGAGCCTCCCTGAATCCTACACACGTGGCGCTCAGTGCCCATTTGGTGGTGGTTTGGAGAAGGGGGTAAGGCAGGGAAGGAAGCATGCTGAGAACAGAGTCACTGCATGGAGGCTCCTACTTTATGCCCTGTTTAAAGGATTTGGGGACTTGAGCCAAATATTGAAGACACATTTCTATCCTTATCAAGAGTCTGGTTAAGAGCCAGAGGTCAAGAAGTCAAAGGTCGGCAGCAGTAGGGAAGGTGTAAGGTTCACCTGAGGGAAGAAAGGTTTCCGGGAAGACAGCTGCTTTGTGCTGCATTCTTAAAATGTCTAGCATTTTCCCATGGCAGGGCTGCTCCTCCACAGCGGGAAGGAACTTCTGGCAGAGGACGCTGATCCCAACCTGTGATGTGAAACAGAGTTCACTGGTCGCAGAGGGTAGGACTCCGGCCACTGATCTTAGGGAGCTACAAAGGAGAGGCCCCGCGGAGCATCACGCCCAGCCATCACTCTGGAAGCCATTTTCTCCCCTAGTTTATTTATTTTCCTGAAGAAAGGCCAGGGTGAAATAGCTTAGACGAAAGGCACTGTTTTGAACGCAGTCAGTTACGGGTTTATGTAGTAACCGACTTTCAGTTGATTGCGACAACGCTTTTAAGATGAGAGCAGTGATACTTACTTTGAGGAGAGGATTGTCAAATTTAGAAGAGAAATAAATGAATGGTGCTTAGCTAAATTTAAATTTCAGATGAACAATGACTGATTTTTTGCTATATGTATGTACCATGCAATATTGGGGACATATATACTACTAAGTCATTCATGTCTGCTTAAGTGACCCTATTGAAACATCAAAGTAACAGTATTGCTACCTTTGGTAAAAGTTAATACATGGCTATAATTTACAAGTTGTAAGGGAAATAACATTTATTAAAGGAAAACACAATGAATTGTTGACTTGGAACAAATTTTCCCATAATTTTTAATTGGGCAATTTCCCACTTTAAATAAATCTATACATTTGCTAGCAGAGACCCAATAGATAATCAATCATATTTGATCTTGGGTTGAAATATTAAGTAATTCATAAGTAAAGCATGAAGAAAACATTTTAAACATCTAGATTACTTTAACAGTACACAGGATAAATGTTTAGGTGTGAAAGCAGGGAATTTGTTCAACAAATACCCACTGAGTACTCACTCTGCTAGACATCATTGAAGGTGTTTGAATTTCTTGGCCGGCTGGTGTGGCTCCGTTGGTTGGAGCGTTGCCCCATGTACTGCAGGGTTGTGGCTTCAATACCTGGTCAGAGAGAGTCTGATCAATGTTTTCCTCTCAATCTTTCTCTCCCCTTCTTTCTCCCTCTCTCTCTAAAAATCAATAAAAACATACACTTGGGTAATGATTAAAAATAAAGAAATTTAAAAGGAAAGCGAGAAAATGAACTTCTCTATCCTCTTGGGCCTTACACTCTAGCAGTGGTTCTCAACCTTCCTAATGCCGCGACCCTTTAATACAGTTCCTCATGTTGTGGTGACCCCCAACCATAAAATTATTTTCGTTGCTACTTCATAACTGTAATTTTGCTACTATTATGAATCATAATGTAAATATTTGATATCCAGGATATATTTTCATTGTTCGTGACCCACAGGTTGAGAACCACTGCTCTAGAGAATGGTTTCATGAAGATGTGTGCATTTTAAACTATAACCAATTCCAAGATGCTTAGTTATATTCTGTGGGGCAATCTGACATTATAAAGATTTCTTTCTTATAATTTAGATTTTAGAGATAGATATTTATTTTTCAGCATTTATTGGAGCTTCAAGAATGATACATCCTGATATCATTTCAGTACATTAAGAAGTTCTCAGGGGGTGTATGACTGAAAACGTTATAAACATAAGAAGCCTTTGGGATAAAAGGTCAAACTGAATTGAGAGGGCACAAGAAGCAAAACATTAGTTACAAAGTCTCAACTCTTAAATTTGAATGTATTTATGGGGTGCCTGTCATCTCTTCCCCGCACATTTGGGTGGAGAGTTCTAGGAACAGAGAATTTTGGCAAGATGTTGGGGAGGAAATGAAACTTAAGTTCCTAGGGCCTGTTTCCACTGAGGCATGGATATCAGTTTAGCAACACATTGTTGTTCGTATTCTACACTTGAGAGATAGTAAATTGCTTTTGGATAGAAATGAATTAACTCTTTCCTGTGACTACATTACCATAACATACTGTCAAAAGTGATTTAGCAAACTGAATAGGGAAGGCCAGAAACATTAATATAGTTCCAAGAAATAAATTGATTAATGTGTCCTTTTTTCATTAGTATGATCAGGTTCACAAGATGATTTTATACTAATATTTATTTTCACAACCTCTATTGTCTATCTCAGCAAACTCAAGGTTAGAAGGACATTCAAGGTTATCTATTCTAACCTTCCTGCACCCATCAGATGCTTATTTTCCCCTATAACATGCTCACCATGTGTTTCCACATTTTAAGTGCCCCATTTTTTAAGTTTCAGAGGTTCTGATTTTTAAAAAATCACAAAAAGATTTTTTAAAATGCCTCTTTGTCTCCCAGAAATAAGATTTCTGTTTCTATCATTTAAAGCAAGGAAACAAGATCAGTGCAGAGTTTCAATAACCCTAAAACACATTAAAGAAGCATTCCCTGTATCTTTTACTTGAAAGAAGAAAAAGAACTGGTAAACCCTTCTTTAATAGTAGTAATGGCAATTCCATATCTAAAACAAAATAACCTGCTATATCTAAATAACATATATATCTAAAAACAACTAACATAGTGATTATTATGTGCCAAATACTGAGCTAGGTCGTTTTCATGTCATTTCTGGTTTAATTCAAAATTTGTCATTCAATTTTAAACAAGACCCTTAAAAAGCTAGTGCTATGATGATCTTGGTTAATAGAGATGATCAAAGTGAGAGGCAGAGAAGTTAAGTAATTTGCCTATCATATTAACATTGGAGGGGATCTCAGGATCATAGAATCCACTCTTAATTTTCTCCCATTTGCCTTGTTACTTGGGTCAAAAACTCAGAGTTTGAACTCTTAGATCCATGATGTTGCGATTATTTCATGCTTCCTTATTCTCAAACTCATATCTCCATGCTGCAGGAATATTCTATATCGCCATATGTCTATGTATCTACATCTATACTAATAAAAGGGTAATATGCTAATTAGACCAGGCATCTCTCGACGACCTTCCGGACGTCCTTCTGGACAAAGCCATGTTGGCGGGGCCGAGGCAGAGGAGGTTAGGGGTGATCAGGCCAGCAGGGGAGAGCAGTTAAAGGGATCAGGCCTACAGGAGAGAGCAGTTAGGGCAATCAGGCCAGCAGGGGAGAGCAGTTAGGGGGATCAGGCCAGCAGGGGAAAGCAGTTAGGGATCAGGCTGGCATGGGAGAGCAGTTAGGGGAATCAGGCTGGCATGCAGGTGAGTGGTTAGGAGCGGTCCAGAATTACAAAAGAGATGTCCAGCTGCCGATTTTAGCCCAATCCACAGGGATCCCTGCAGGATCGTGCCTAAACTGGCACTCAGACATCCCCCAAGGGATCCCTGATTGGAGAGGGTACAGGCTGGGCTGAGGGACCCACCCCCCATGAATGAATTTCATGCACTGGGCCTCTAGTATAGATATGTAATAACAAATGATTGCAACTATTTTCTTCTCTCAGTTTGACCATGGATAAGGGGAAGGAAATGAAAATGCATTTGATTCCAGGCACCTTTGTACTTTAAACTTGATTAAAAACCAAAAGCACAGTGCCAGCCAACAGCAGCAGAATACATATTCTTCTCAAGCACAAATGTAGCATTCTCTGGAATAGTCCAGATGCTAAGCCATAAAACAAGACACAACATAAACGATGTAAAGTCATACAAATTATGTTTCTGATCATGATGGAATTAATTTTGAAATTGACAACAGAAGGAGGATTGGGAAATTCACAAATACGGAAAAATTAAACAAATTTTAAATAACCAATGGATCAAAGAAGAAATTACAAGGAAAGTTAGAAACTGTTTTGAGATTAAATAAAACAAGACTACATCACATCAAAACTTACAGGATGCAGCTAAAGCAGTACTGAGAGGGCAATATATAGATGGATATCACCATTGGAAGTAGCCTTTGGATTATGATTGATACTCCCGCCTTGTTGTTTTTGTCTTACCGCCCAAAAGAAGACTTACATGGGGGCTGATCTGAGTTCATTCAATAGCGCCACAAACAGTCAACCCACAGAATGTCAGAAACCAGCTGAATGCAAGGCTTTGGAGAACTTCATCCTGGCCCCAGGACTCAGTCAGCACCTCCAGGGACCCACTGTGTGCAAAGCGTTCAAGGGGATGTGGCCAGATGACCACACCTTGGTATTTTTAAACATATGTGGTGACAGTGTCTCTTAGTTGTCCTTGAAAGCCCCAGAGAGCTGGCCGCTTATCACATTCTCAGCACAACCTCATAGGCAACTAGAGAGGCAGCTGGGAGCCCTGCCCTGAAAAAGCTCACAGCACAACAAGCTGCCCAGCCCCTTTAATGATGGCAGCCTCCTGGAAGAGGATATTCATGAGCCAGGGTCATGGCCGCCCAGTGCCTCATGCACCCTACTGTTTGCTGATCTCAGGCTTCAAAGTATGGCACATGATTTGTCCTAAGAATCCAGCCCTACCAGAATGACCTGTCATCTCCCACTTGCTGCTAATGGAGCAGCTGCTTTTCGAATTATGTTGTTGCGATTTTTGCTCAGCTCTTAGTCCAATAACTTGACTTTATTTTATTTTGGTGAAAGGCAAATCACTTGGCTAGGAGAATTTTATTTAATTGGTCACTTGGCTCAAGGTTTGATGACTTTTCCATTAATATTTATTCAACAAATAAATTTTATTTCATTTTCCCTGAATAACCCAGCTAACTCTGAATGTTCATGATATGCAGAAGACTGAAGATCCCAGAATTTCTATGATAACATGAGAATAGAAAACATGGAAGAGACACAGTCTGAAGGCTCAGAAACTTAGCATGGGGATAAGCAAGATGTACAACCGTCCACAGTGTTCCCACTAGGTTTTATCTCTTTCTTTGAGACATATATATAAAGACCCTAATCTCTATGTCCTTTTCTATTTCTCATTCTATTGTCTCATGTGTGCTTGTGTGTGTACATATGTGTACATTTGTTGCACCTTGTATAAAATATAATAGCATCTTACCACAATTTAACAACCTGTAAAAAAGCAAAAATGTATGCTAATGGCTAACAATATGGCATTTCTGAGAACTTACTCTAAATGGGCACTGGACAAAAAAACCTTTCTTGTAGTATATCGATTGTTTACCAAAAAATTTGTAGCACTTTTTATTTTATTTTACATATTTTTATTGATTTCAGAGAGGGAGGAAGAGGGAGAAAGAGATAGAAACATCAGTGTTGAGGGGAAATCATTGATTGGCTGCCTTCTGCACGCCCCACACTGGGGATTGAGCCCACAATCCAGGCATGTGCCCTTGACTGAAATCAAACCCAGGATCCTTCAGTCCATAGGCTGACGCTCTATCCACTGAGTCAAACCGGCTAGGGCAATTGGTACCACTTTAAAAAGTATTTCCTGCTTTTCTTTCTTGCTCTCCAGCTTCTCACATCTACAAAATGGAATTGTTCCTTTCCAGTCTGAGATTCTGTTCCACTACATGGTCTCATAAGAAAAGCTTTGGTGCTTATAGTTATATTAACCTGGACAAGAAGGTATGTGGAATATTGGATGAAACATAAAGGTTATTATTAAATGAAATTAGTGATGAGGGTAAAAATACAAAATCTCTAAGGTGGAGTTTACAAGGCCTTCTTGCCTTTTCAGTGGCAAAGGCCAAGCATTGCTCTGCTGGCCTTGCCCACTGTGAGTTTCAGAAAGACCTTTGCTCATAAATCCATGGAGTTGAAGGTCATGCAAAGGGCTTGCCCACACTAGCTTATTTTCTCTAGGATCAGAAGCAAGACCTCAGCTAATCCCAGTTATACTGGTGTTGCACATTTCCCGCCTCCACCCACCTCCACCCACTAGTTCTGGCCCCAAATTGCTTCTGAGCTGACCCTGCCTATTGGCCAGAACAGGCCCACGGACGGTCATTCCTCAGGGCAGCCAGAGCTTGTCCAACAGCCTGGAATGCTGTCATAAGAAATGCAATCATCCTCATGCCATTAGTAGACTGAGACTCGTGTTGCTCTAAACAAAAGACTAGTTCCTCTTCCTTGAGTTTAAAGTCTTAGAGTATAGAGGTCAGTTGTAGATATTGGACATGTGACTTGTGCCTGCTCTCTGATGGGTCAGAGCTCTACTAGTAAACACATAGGCACTGTATACCAGAGACTGTTCCTTTGTTGGGCAAGGGAAAATAAGAATTGGCCAGTTTTGAGTGATTATTATTCCATCCTCCATTTAAATAGTCGGTCCGGGGTATTCAGTGAAGGCATAATATGTTCAAGGCACTGTGCAGTGGGGTGTGTGGAGAAGTCTGTCAAAGAGTATAGAATCCAGCAGAGGATTAAAAGTATACATAAACATAATACAAGGAAGTACATGGTAAGAACTTGACCTCTGGAATCAGAGGTACCCGAGTTCAAATTTCTGCTCTGTCTGTTTAATAAAGGGTGCTATAATAATTGGAATCTATAAGTAATAAATAAATAAATAAATAAATAAATAACTCTCTCTCTCTCTCTCCCCCCTTCCTCTCTGAAATAAATAAATAAATAAATAAATAAGTAAACCTGAAGTCATACATCATATCTTACACAAAGGTGAACTTAAAATAGATAATAAATCTCAGTGTAAAATCTAAAACTAGAAAATTTTCTAGAGAAAAACAGAAATAATGGTGACTTTGCTAGGCAAAGATTCCTTAGATAAAACAACAAAATAAGATCCTTAAAAGAAAATATGGATTAGTTGGATTTAACCAAAAGCAAAAATTCTCCTTGAAGGAGAAAATAAAAGGACAGCCACAGACTGAGAGAAAATATTTGCAAAGCATGTGCCTGATAAAGGACTTGTATCCAGAATACATATTCAGATCTCGCAAAATTTAATAATAAGAAAACAGCCCAGTTTTTTAAGCGTGACAAAGTTGGAACAGAGCACTTGAAAAGGTACTCAATATCATTCATTAGTTATTAGAGAAATGCAAATGAAAGTCACAATGAGATACCTCTAGGTATCTATTAGAATGACTTAAAAAAAATAACTGATAATTCCAACTGCTACCAAGACTGTGGGGCCAAGGGAATTCTCAACATTGCTTATCAGAATACAAAATGATACAGCCACATCAGAACAACAATTTGGTGATTACTTATAAAATTAAATACATACCTTGTGATACATTGATCCCCCTCCTAGATCCTTACACAGGTGAAATAAAAGCTGATGTCCACACAACACCTGTCTGTTAATGTTTTCAAGTGGTTTTGTTCATCATGAACAAAAACTAGGAAATATCCAAGCCTGCTGCACATCCAGACAATGGAAGACTGTGCAGCAATAACAAGAGACAAGCCACTGATACCCACAACCACATGGATGGATTTCAAATGCTTCATGAACTTCAAATGCTAAGTGAACTGATCCAGACTCAAAAGGCATTTTGGAAAAGGCAAAACAGAAGGATGGCGATCACATGGTGTGTATTCCAAAACCTTCGGGAATGGGGGTAAGAGTCGACCACTTCAGAGCATTTCTGAGAAAAAAAATCTGAGATGATGAAACCAGTCTATATCTTGTTCCTGGTGATGGTTACATGACAGTAAAACCCAGAGCACTGTCCCGTAAAAAGCATGAAATTTACCGTGTGTGAATTATAACTCTATAAATGTTAATGTGAGTTAGAAGGAAAAGAAGTCATACTATAGACTGTACTTAGTTGTCAAAAATGATGAAGGTGATGCTGAAAACAAAATAAAACTCTGTTCTGGCACCTGAAGCTGAGAGAGTGCCCTTAGCCAAGTTCCTTCACTTTTATTAAGAGCCATTTCCTCATCTTTAAAATGAGAAAAAAATAGCAATAGCACCACATAAAAATATATATGCTGATAGTTAAATGACAGACCACATGAAATATAATTAGCGGATCTTTTCCCATTTACTCTGTCTCAGGCTTTGGATGTACCTTTATATTCATTATCTCTAAGTCTATTCTAAAAACTTTAGGAGGTAGGTTCTGTGTTTAACATGCTGGGTATATGGTATATGGCATATAGTATATGGTATATGGTATATGGGAAGGATACCATATGTGTTGACTCATTACTCTTCATTGAAAGTCTCGATGTCCAGGTACTAAGAATAACCAGGGGAAAAACTCATGGAGTTCCTGCTCTTGGGCAGCTCACAGTCGAATAGACAGTGAAAGAAGAAACAATTAACATGCAGTGTGAGCCCAGCTGGTGTGCCTCAGTGATTGAGCATCAACCTATGAACCAACAGGCCACGGTTTAATTCCCGGTCAGGGCACATGCCCGAGTTGTGAGTTCAATCCCCAGTGGAGGGCATGCAGGAGGCAGTCAATCAGTGATTTCTCTCATCATTGATTGGCTCTCCTTTCCTCTCTGAAAAATACATTTTAAAAAATACATTTTAAAAAAAGATGCAGTGTGATGAGTGCTAGGTGAGTGGGGTCTGCAGGATACTTGTCTTGGGACATGGAGGAGGAGAAAGAGGTTCTTACTGGGGGAGATGGTGGTATTGTCAGCTGGCATCTGATCAAGTCTTGAAGGACAAGAGAAGCATCAGCAGATGGGTATACAGTAATTTATGGAGTGACTGAGGAGAGAAACACTCCAAATAGTACCAGAAAAACAAACAACACCCCTCTACCCTGAAAAGAAAACTGTCTTTGGAAATTAGTGGCAGAGGAAGGAGACACCAACTGCACCAGATGTCAATATCGGTCTTAGCTATTGCAGAGGGCAATCCACATTAGCAGAGGCTGGGAAGCTCACATCAGCTAATGTGACGTCCTGATTTTGACGTACCGTCCTAATGTCCAGATCTTTGGAAGAGGCTTTCATAGTCTCCTCTGCACCCATCCCAGCATCTTAGCCCACCCTGCGAAAATTTGTCTTTAGCTCAAATGTAAAACCTTTTAACTGCAGTTTTTATTCATTCTTATTTGTGAATGCGTGAGGAGAAAGGTTCAAAAATAATGTCAAGCTGTTGGTTTTTCTACTATGTGAGGTTTTAGCACATATTTTTCAATGCCCCGTGCCTCTTGGGAACAGGGTATTTAAATAGAACTAACACTCTTCTGGGTGTAAAATATACTACCGTGAAACTATTCGAAAGATTCCTGGCAAAGAAGGGGACGAGAGGGTGGCAGTGAGAGGAACGCATTGAATGAAGTGGCTCTTTGTTAGTATAAACATACAAACCTGTGTGGAGACTCTTTGCCCTTCTGCTGTCCCCTCAACCCCTCAACAGGTGGCACGAGCTCATTGACATTTGTAGAGCAGATGGGATGTCATTTTAATGTTGTTTCTAATTGACAAGGGCCTCGGGGGCTGTGCATGTGCGGCTGCATGCCTGGTGGAGGGTGGGCCATGGAATTAGAAACTGCTACCTGCTCCTTCTGGCAGGGAAGTGAGAGCTGAAATTGTGTCAACTGGCTAGAGCACACTGTATTAACTCTTAATCAAAGGCCTTCTTTTGCTGCTTTTATTTCCCTTAACTTGCCAATCCGTCCCTCCTCCTTGCAGAGCTCTGAATTTTGGACCACTCGAACAAGGAAACCTTGTTCCTCTGAAAATTACCTTTAGCATAAACTGTGCTCTCCTGACTACATTTTCAGAAGCAATTCAGGTTACGTTAAATTTACACCAGAAACGAGTTGGGTGCTTCCCAGAAACGGTCTAAAGAGGAAGTGAAAAGGACTGGGAAGTAGCTGAGGCAGTCCCTGGAGCCTCCCAGCTATTCTAATCAGAGTACAAACAGCACAGAGTGGGAAGGCCTGCCCCTGGACAGCCATGGTTTGCAGTTCTCATTTTAGAAGCCATATGGTGGTAGACTCAGCCCACTTCCTGCAGTGAACACACACAGTGCCAAGACGGCAGCCTCACTCAGCATCCACGAGGACCCTGCACACTAATTGGAATACTTTTGTTCATACACAACAAAGCAGAAAACACTTTCTTGATCAGTTTAGGGATGGTCTTTTAAACTGCCTTGGGTTCCCTTCAATCATTCAGCTTCTTGGAAGAAAACAGATCCAATTATTCATCATAAATTATTAGATCCGACGTGAAAACAATTTATATGGTAATGAGGAATTTACTGGGCCCACTGAGTGTGTTATTTTGTGCCCGAGTCTAGGGGTTATTTCTAAGACATTCATGGTCATTTCCCTCTAATCAATGGCATACGTTTTCATTTGGGGCCGTCAAACACATTTTGGAAATAGATTTTCTTCTGTTTTTCTTCTCTCTTCTCCACCCAACATCATTACAATGTCCTTAGCTCAAGAGGAGGGACAAGAAAGGGAGGTCGTATTGAGAATACCTCAATCTTTTCTCAGCCCCAAGTCTGTTAATGAAAAATAGTATAAATGATTTTTTAAAAAGCAGTTAATGATCTGCAAATATTTAAGGGATTAAATGGGCTACTATTTATCATTAGTCTTAAACAGAATTGAAATGAAAATCTTAACCACTATTATTTATTCAAGTAGATATGGTATTAAGTGCTTTTCCATACAATGATACTAAAGTAGCTAATATGTTTTTATTGGTCATTTACTATGTGCCATCGTAGTGTCAAGCTCCTTTATTCCTCTCGTCAACACTGTCACAGACAAGATCATTAACCACATTTTACAATAGAAGAAAGTGGGACTTAGAAAAAAAGTGCTAAAATTGAACTTGGTACATCTGAAGAAAAGGCCCATGTGCTCAACTACCACCGTGGATCCTTTGATGAAACCCTAAATGGACGGTTTGGGTTTTTCTGATGTATGTAACTCCACTGATTGATCAGTTTTATATAAAAATCAAACTATTTTTTAAATTTCAAGAATTTTCTTACCTGGGTTGTAGGAGCTTTCTTGGCCTGTCAAGGTTTGTAGGAGCTTTCTTGCCTGTCAAAATCTCAGAACTAAGAATAGCCTGCCTCCACTGTGGATTTCTGCCCGCCTGGACCAGTGGATTCATTCCCTTTACAATCGGAGGATACAGTGACCTTCGCTCAAAGATTTCCTGGCACACCAGGATTTTTGAACCAGAATCAAAACAGTCCTAACATGACTTCTGCCCAACCTGACTTTAGACTTTCGTTATTTTTCCAAGTGATTGACTTAAAATATAACATTATCAGAGTCAGATCACCATGTTTACTATTTAACATCCAGCCTTACTCTTATCTAGGTTTGTCCAGTTGGAAGCAGCTTCCACGGTCTTCCCTCTGTTCCTCTCATTTTCAGATGGGAGGGGCTGCGTGAGAACCCACCCGAGTCCTGGGCGGGGCAGCCTCTTTTATTTTTTTATTCACTGAATATGAAGGAAGCTGCTCTGTAGCTGTTTTTCAGTCTAGACAGGATATGATGATAATAGCACAAATAAAAGTTTATGTATTCTAGCCAGGGACAAATTAAGTGGGTACAGGGCATAGATATATGTCATGCTGTTATTAACATCGAGCAGCACACGGCCCACTCCAGGGCACGGAGCCCAGATTAATTGGCTTGCCCAGAATGCATCTCTGATTAGAAAAACGTTCTCAGGAAATGCTGGGCAGTGTGCATTTGGACTCTCGATTTCCTTCTCCTAGGCACTGAAAGTTAGACACTTTATAGACTAAGAGACCGAGTGGCATTTGACACCACTGGCTTTTCAAAATGTTTTGCCAGTGTTTCTCCATAGGTAATAAATATTTCTGGGAGAAACCTGCCACCACGTGTTGGATTGAGTCGGGTGGTATTTACTATTGCTTTTCCGAGGTGCCCAAGCTCTAGTACAGTCGGGAGCAGAGAATTATGGCAGAGGTGTGTACTTTGAGGACTATGTATGTGTGAAAGATCAAAGTGAGACTCTTTCAGTCACATGAGCTACAGAAATAAAACCCCCAAGGTTGCTGTGCTGAAAATTACTGCCCTTTGTGCCTCGGGGAGTCTAATAGTGATCAGGCATAGCACCTGGCTAACCGAGCGCCCTTCCGAGTCAGCCAGGAAGGGAAGGAATCCAGAGAAATAGCCAATGGCATAGAGCAAGTTCAAAAATAGTGTCTCTCGGTGGAAAAGCTGGAGATAAAACAGTAAAGAAGGCAGAGTCTGTATCCAAGAAAAATCAAGGGTGAAATTGCTTGTGCTGCTGACCAAAGAGGAAACACTTCTCTTGGATGCAGGCGAGCAATTCCAATGGCCTCCACAGAACCTGGCGCGCATAAGCCAAGGACAAAATTCGGTTCGGTAAAGAGCTCTTGCTAACCTGTGACACCCTGTTTACCACCAAACCTGCAAACCAGGAGAGCTGAACACTATGGGTGGATCAAAAGAGGTGGGTCCTGAATGTTTGTTATTGTTAAGGAGGTTTGGGGAAGTATTGAGAAAACCTTTCTTAAATGTGACTCCTAATAGCTCCTGCTTGCTTTCATTGGATGCTGAACCCACTCAGGTTCCATTCCTTAAAAACTGGCCATAGTGCATTCCTGTTCCTCTTTGGAAATACTACAATATGTAAACATTTCACAGCACATTCCATTGCTTAACAGTGAGGCCTTCAAGGATTAGCATAAGTAATGTAAAAGGTTACGCTTTCTGAGACAGGGCTTTGAGAAGAAAGAACTCTTTCTTTGTCTCTCAGCTTTAGGAACTTAGTTCTTCCAATTCATGCAGTTAGGTACGTAGAGAATCTAGGTTTTGAGTGAGTACTGAGAAGTCCTGCCCATGCCTCACACCAGGGACCTTGTGGTCGAAGGCACTGTATCATGGGCTCCAGTCTCTGCCACTCTCATTCACTGAGGTATGCATCCATCCATCCTTCCATTCATTCATTTGAACTCTTAGAGCACTTCTGTGTCTGGCTCATATTAAATTGGCTCCATGAAGACTTGAGTATGGAGGTAGAAAAGTAGCAGACATATTTTGGAAGGTGATGAATAGCATAACAATAAATAATATATAGGATAGATAGTGTCTATGCACAGTAAATACTTAATAAATGTTAGCTATTAACATTAACTGTGTTTATCATTAAACAACATAGGAACAGCAGAGAAAGTTTTTTAAGGATAATTTAATTCAAAATCCAACCATCCTAATGCATCATCACCAGTTTTCATTTTATGTTTACTTCTTTATTTGTTCAAAAACTATTTCTTGCCCTGGCTGGTGTCACTCAGTGGTTAGAGTGTTGCCCCATGAACTGGAGGGTTGCTGGTTCGATTCCCAGTCAAGGGCACATACCTGGGTTGCAGGAAGGCAACCAGTTGATATGTCCCTCTCACATCGATGTTTCTCTCTCT
>NW_006288258.1:1298621-1307367 GCF_000327345.1 Myotis davidii
TCATACCTTGGTTGCAGGTTCAATCTTGGACCAGGTTGGGCTGATGTTTTCTCTCTCTCTCTTTCTCTCTCTCTCTCTTCCTCCCTCCCTTCCTCCTTCTACTCTTTCTAAAAAAAAAAAAATCAATGGAAAAATATCCTCAGGTGAGAATTAAAAAAACAAAACAAAAACATATTTTTTGAGCTCATACTATGTTGCAAACGTGGGCATAGCCCATTTGCAGGTTCTCTTCTCACCTTTGTACATGTATACTCCTAATTTCTGAGTAAAGTTTCTCATACAGAGGATATTTTCCCATGCTGTTAAATGTTATGTATGTTAACATTTTAATCAATAGATATTGTTCTATCAATATCATCATTTATTTGACCATTTTCCTCTTGTGGAATATGAAGCTTCTTTCCACATTTTCAATATTATTTTTAAAAAATGCAATAATAAACCTTTGAGGTGAAGGGATCAAGAAGTATAGATTGGTATTTACAAAATAATCCTGGAGATGTAAAGTACAGCATAAGGAATATAGTCAATAATATTGTAATAACTATGTATGGTGCCAGTTGGGTACTTAAAATATCAGGGGGGGGGATACTTTGTAAAGCATATGATTATCTAACCACTATGCTGTGCACCTGAAAATAATACAAAATAATATTAAATGTAAACTATAATTGAAAAATAAAATGAAATAAAAATAATAAACCATTGAGCACAGAGCTACTTATTGCTTTCTAATAATTTACTAGGCTAAATTGCCAGAAATCTAAATACTGTACCAGAGGATATGAATATTTTTATGAATTTTGATGCAACCTGCCAAATTTCTCAATCTTGTACCAATTTACAATTATAATTTTCTTTACATCAGTCACATGCCACTGCTGCCTTTGTGAAGATACTGCTTGATTTCTAGTTGGAGTATCAAGAAACACTCTAGTCTCAGCAAGAATGCCTGCATGATCATTTCTTACATGGGTTATCTTCCAGATGGCTTACTCCATCCATTATAGAGATAACTTTCACTAAGTGGGAAAGGCTGTCTCCAGCTCCCCACATTTTTAGAGCCTTCTTCCTTCCTTATTTTTATTCCTTAAGCCAATTCCTATACCTAAACGCCCCCTTTTAGCACTAGAGAACGTTACAAATGGAAGAGACCACAATGATCTCTTATCATCCTCTTAATATTCGTGTTGAAGATCTAAGAGCCAAGAAGATTGTGAATTCCTCCAGACCCCAGAGTTAGTGGGGAGATCTGGGATGCGGTCTTCTGTATACAGCCAATTGGTACTGCTGCTAGAAAATACCAGGGGGGTGGGGGTTGTCTCATAAGTACTAATATTGGAAAGACGAAGACAAAAATGAGCATGGCCTTCAGGGACATTTGACCTGCACATTAGTGACATGTTGCAAATGTTACCCCCTCCCTAATGGGTCCATGGCTTTTCATATGCATGCTGTCATTGTAAGCTGTGGAATTACCTACTCGGCCCAGGGAATGTCAGTGGTACATGGCGCACTTGGAAAGTAAAATGAAGGTTACCACCTCAGAAAGGAAACTGGGAAGCATCAAAATACAAAGTATGAGCAGCATTAAGACTAACCTCTGTGGCTTATAGTAGAATACAAGATGCAGGGTGACTGACCACCTAGCGCTTCATAAAACAAAGGGCTTCTAGTCTTTCCATCACATTATCATTTTATGTCTGTGTGCCTTTTCTCCTGTTGCTCTTACAGCTTAGCTCCCGCATGGCTGGTTCATTTCAACTCTTCCTTCAAGACATTAGTTCAGAGAAAGCCTCTTGCAGGAAGTCTCCCATGATGACTCTAGGTTGCAATGACTCCCCAGTCTTTCTGTTCATCAAGAACCTGTGTATTTGTTTATCACACTGATCTGAGCATCTTGTTTATGTCATTTGACTAAGCTCATCAAGATATCAGTATCTGTGACTTATTCTTAGTACAGGATAGATATTTACTATAGTAAACATTTGTTGAACTGAAATATCTGAAATGTATAAATAAGGATTTTGTGAGAACCCTAAAATCCATTGACTATGGCCTGGATATGGCTTCAGGTAAATGTGACTAGAATATAATTATAACTTTGAATGCTTGCATCTGATTCATCTTGTTGTATTATTGGGTAGAAAGAAAGTATTAACAGGAAACGGATAGTCTATTTGGCCCCAAAATAATAATCTTTAAAAAATGTAATTTGTGCCCTAACTGGTTTGGCTCTGTGAATAAAGCGTCAGCCTGCGGACTGAAGGGTCCCAGGTTCGATTCCGGTCAAGGGCATGTACCTTGGTTGTGGACACATCCCCAGTAGGGAGTGTGCAGGAGGCAGCTGATTGATGTTTCTCTCTCATCGATGTTTCTAACTCTCTATCCTTCTCCCTTCCTCTCTGTAAAAAAATCAATAAAGTATATTTAAAAAAAATAAAAATGTAACTTGTTATCATCACCATCATTTCCTCTGGGATCTTATTCTAGTAGTACCTTCTTTTAAATTTCATATCTCTCCTTCTCTACTAGTTCTTTTCTGCTTAACCAATAAAGTTGTTCAAACCTTTCATATCCTTAAAAATCCTTCTTCAAGCCTTGTGACTCCCCTCTGACTATCATCTTTTTCATCCATTTTTCTCCCATCATTCTTCACTCCCCTGCAGTCTTCTTTCTACTCCTTCTCCTGCCACTGAAATTGCACTGGCTAAGTAAGGTTACCAGTGACCCCCAAAATGAGTATTCAGTTGATACTTCTGCTGACTTTTCTATCAGTTGGACACCGCTGATCACTCCCTTCTTCCTGTAATTCTTTCCTCCCTGGGCATAATGACATCATGTTTCTCCTCCTACCTGTGGGACCACTTTCACTCAGACATTGTGTCCTTTCCCATTTCTCAAGGCCTGTCTTCCCCAATTTTCCATTCTTACTTACACCATGGATTTTATTCTTTGCTATTATAAATGTCTGTGTCTCTTTCAAAAAAAAGAAAGAAAGAAAGAAAGAAAGAAAGAAACCAAGAAAAGGGAAGTCTTGTACACTGTTGGTAGGAATGTAAAGGGAACTACGAAAAGCATGATAGAGATTTCTCCAAAAATTCAAACTAGAGCTACTATATGATATAGCAATCCCCTGGACATATGTCTGAAGGAAATGAAAACAGGGTCTCAAAGAAATATCTGCACTACCATGTTCATTGCAGCATTATTCACAACAGCCAAAGGAAATCCTGCTATTTTAGACAAGTATGGACCTTGAGGGCATTATACTAAGTGTAATAAGTCAGACATAGAAAGACAAATACTGTATGATATCACTTATATGTGGAATCTAAAACTGCCAAACTCATAGAAACAGAGTGTAGAATGGTGGTTATAAGGGCTGGACGGTGGGGAAATAGGAGTTGTTGGTCAAAAGATAAAACTTCCAGTTATTAGATGAATTACTTCTGGGGATCTAATGAATATAGCATGGTGACTATATTAACAATACTGTATGATATCTTTGGAAATTGCTAAGAGAGTAAATCTTAAATGTTCTCACCACAAAAAAGAAATTGCCATTATGTGATATGATGGAGGTATTAGCTAATGTGATGGTGATGTGATGGTGGTAGTCATTTTGTACTGTATCAAATCAACATGTTGTGCACCTTAAACTTACACAATATTATATGTTAATTATATCTCAATAAAGCTGGGGGAGAGCAGGAGTATTTCAGGAAAAATGATAGGCTGAACACAATAGAGAAGCAATAGGAAATACAGGAAATGTGGGGGAAAGTAGGTGAGAGCCTCCCAGAGTAGTTCTACGTTGGACCATAACAGAAGATCGAGCTAGAAAAGCAATGTGGGATCAGGCAGGAACTGATATGCAAGTGCCAAAGTGCCTTGTTATTAATCTGCAACCATTGGCCTAAATGAACAGTATGACTCTTGAAAATCACCTTGTCTCAAATTTCACCCTCTTCTAGGCTCCAAATTGCCATTTATCTTATAAAAGGCCCGTGGCCATAATGCTGTAATGTCATAACAACCAAATGACCAGTCACCAGGAGGTACATTGATGGGTCTCACAGCGCAGTGGGTTTCTGCATCCCGCCAGCAGGGTGGGTCTGGATCTCATGCGATTTTGCACGCTGGGCCTCTAGTTAATTATAACATGTACCTAACTTAGGCAGCTTAACCCTTCCCTGCTTAAAACTTTCAGTGGTTCCATTTTGTTTATATCAGCAATGTAATTGGTAAGAAATAATCAAAATTTACCACACACTTGCATTTCTACTCTGCTTTCTTGATTGGAAGAGAAAGGGGGTGGAGTTACACAAAGCATTGTGCTGAAAGGAACTTAAGTAATAAAATCCTGCTCTTAGCTTGGCATACAAGATCATCCATTCATGTTACTGCTTCTTACCTCTAACATCCTATCTCACCCTCCACAAAGATGTTACCCACTTATTTAAATCTTTCAGGCTTTTTCTTCTGCCTTGAATGCTTTTTCTTTTATTTCCTTGACTGGCCAATGAATTGTGTGGTCTTTAAACCATGGATAGGAAGCATGTCCTATGTGAACTCTTCTCATTTTTCACCAGGTTGACCATCCTTTCCTCTGAGCACCTCTTTGTTGTGTCTATATGACAACTAATTACTTTTCTAGCTCTGTTACTAGATAAGATGTTCCTGAAAACCAAAGCTGTCTTTTGTCAACACTTAATATGATGTCAGACACAATCAGCACCCAATATTTGTTGCAGAATGAATGAATGAATGAATGAACATGACCAAAAGTAAAATAGTAAATCTGGCCCAGTCTGGAATGAGTCATAATGAATTGTGCTTAGTCGGTCCAGATTAAAGTTGATTTACTTATAGGTTTACCAGTAAATGGCTAATTTGTCTCTTTGCTACCTTTTAGCTTCAGCCTCTTGTCTTTTAGTAATTATTACAGAAATAAATAAATGTTTTTTACTAATTTTATTTGTTGATCACTAAAGAATAGCTACTTTTTTGAGAATTCTTATTGTTTATGCTACTGTTGAAGAATTCTTTAGCATATGAAGATTGGTATTTTTCCTCTTTTTCTCTTTCATGTGTGTTCTATTTAGACCAGGAAATTGACATTTCAGCCCAGAAGACTTAGGCCAGATGTTAGTCTACTGGCTGAAAGATGGATTTCCTGCCCCAATAGGTGACCTCTGAAGCAAAATAGGCTTTTTCTTAATGCGTAGACTGTCCAAATGACCTCATTTTCTAGAACAAGCATCCTTTGTGAAGCACGTCTTTGCTATTGAAATCAACATCATCTGATTTTTGAGAACATTCATTAGATGAAAAGTAACTAGCACCCAGTTGTTTCATTTATAAGGCAGAGGAAAAAATTATGTGTAGACAACCCATTTTTTTTTCCTTTTAAAAATATTTGTGTTCATTGAGAGGGAAATGGTCCAGAAAATCTGGTGTTTGCTTTCCCATATTAATATTTCTTTTAGATTTATTTCAAACCTCATTCAGGTCAGCATTAACCAAAGGAGCATGTTATGTGCATCCTTAAACAGGGAATTGTTTCAATAAGCTTGACCAAGGCACTATTTAAAGAAGTAGCCATGACCCCAATGTCCAGCCACTCACACTTATAGCTCCATGTGTGGGAAGTTCATTGAGACATTCCCATGAAGCCACCTCTTTTGATGAGTTCTTCACCAAGTTCATTTATTTATAACTTCAATTGTATAAGGCAGCACAGAGAAACGGAGATAACTGAGCCTTTGTGTGTGTGTGTGTGTGTGTGTGTGTGTGTGTGTGTGTCTGCGCACGCACTGTGCTGTGTGTGCACATACGCCCATGACTCTGTGTGTGTCACAGGAAATGCAATTTCAAAGAAAGTACCCAGGAGAGGAAAATGGCCTTGAATGACTGGGGGAGACTATAACACTATGCATGAAAAGAAGGGGAGTTAGATTGCGTGAGAAGAAAAATGAATGTTTCAGAGATTCTTAAATGATAGAATTTTATAGCTGAATGGAAAGTGAGGGGTCCCCCCACCCCCACGCTCCCCCACCCTGCCCCTGACTCCCAGGAACAGGAATGAAAGAGAGTGTTCTTTTTAATAGCTGACCGAAATTTTACTAGTATAAAAATCTTGTTCACTGATCCAAAATGTTAGCTCCTCCATGAAAGACCAGAACAGAATGAAGCAGAGCCATATCCAGTGTTAACATCAGGCTGGGCACGGCCCCTCAGAATCATGGCTCTTCCTCAAGCGATTTATATAGTAAATATGGGACTCCTTTAAAAAATGGGCAGGAAAAGGATTTTATACTCTCCTTTGTTTTAATGAGTTAATACATACTTTCCCCAGAATGCTATACTCAGCTCAATACTCTACTTTTTTAAACAGTTATTTGCAAGTGTCATTAATCATAAAATATCTTGGGGGCTGTTGTTCAAAGTATTCTAAAAAATATTCCAACTCTGGGGAAGACTGTAATCATCTTCTACGGCTCCCAGGATTGATGTAAGTGAGATGCTATTATTGCCTGTGCATAATATTGCAGCACCTCGAAGAAGCAGAGCAACAGTTTTAACTGGAGCTTTTCAATTAAATGGGGAAAAAATATTTTCACAAGTATATTTAAGCAATAGCAACAGCCAAGGAGCACTCTCAGAGAGTAGCATTCATAAACTAGACAAGATTGATGAAGCAGTTTGGTTGGTGGGTACCTCCCAGCTGTGCTTTTAACCCCCCCTTTTTGCATAATTTGGAAACATTTAACATAATCTCTGATCTCTTATTAGCACTTTTTTTTTTTTACACTGTCTCAAGCTGAAAAGGTAAATAGCAGGGAGCAAGATTCCAAAGACGGTTCCCTCTCGGCGCTTCCTTCTTTTCTCTCAGTAAGCGTCAGGCTGCTCTCACACAACCTCACAGCTCTCCATAGGAGACACTGCCCTCATCTTAATTCGGAAGCAATTTTATGGTGAGTTCCAGTCTTCTGGTTCTTTGCCTTAAGCATTGTGAATTCAGTGTTGGCAGCCCACCCAGAATTTTTTTGTTTCTTGCCTATAGTGTGGATTACTGACTAGTTCAGAATCCTTATATTTCAGATTTAGAAGCAGGCTTCGAAATGATCTAGTCTCATCCTGCTATGTGGTGTGAAGTATCACTCAAGGCAGTGTTGTACCTGAAGAATAATTCCCAGGCAGAACCACGGTATCTACATAGTAACAACATAGATGGCAGCTAACTGGCGAGGCTGGTAGGATTCCTCTCCTAGTGAGTGGAATAAGAGTATTTATAACCCTGAATCCTCATTTTGCTTATTCAGCTTCTCTCCGTAGCCTGTTCCTGCTATCTTCACTTTGTTTTAATCTCTCTTACCTCTTTTCTGATCTCTTATCAAATACTCCATAATGAAGAGGCTTTTAAACAGGTAATGCCTTATCATGGGCTTGGCTCACCTTTAGGGCATTTGTGATTTGTGGGAAAATATTTCTTTGGGATTGTCTGGGAAAAAATATTTTAGGCTTTCATTCTCTCCTTGAAGTTAGTTCTTTGAGGCATTGTGGAACGCCCTGCCTTGAAACGCCAGAGAGGGTTGCTGACGGTTGGCAAAAATTAAATGAGCTGATCTATTTCTATTGCTCAATTTCAGATGGGAATGTAGTAAAAAATAAAAATAAAAAAATTGGATTATTTATAATTGTTTAGATCTAATCTCTGCTTAATCACATTTTCTCTGAAGAGAATGTGTTGTCTTTCAAAAATAAAAAGTATTAAAATGAAGCTGTTTTCTTAAAACATGAGCCATTCTTATGGGTAACACATTTTTATTCCAATACAATCATGCATGCTTTGCTGAACCTCCGGAATACATCCTGAGGAATGTGCCATTAGGTGATTTATCACAGAGTGCACTTACGCAAACCTGGATGGAATAGCCTACTACACACCTAGGCTTTATGTAGCCTATCGCTCCTAGGACACAACCTGTTACTGTATAAAACAACATGAAATTAAATCAAATACAAGAGAAAATGACAGAATCAAGGGATGCAGTAAACATGAGATGTATTGAGACTGCTGCCAGCATAACACAGCAAACTATGTTTTTATAAGTAGAATAAAATACCGATAAATGATATAGTCTAGTAAAAACATAAACCAGTAACAGTCATTTTTAATCATTATCAAGTATTATGTGCTGTACATAATTGCATGTGCTTGCTTTTAATGACTGGCAGTGCAGTGTGTTTATTTCCACCAGCATCACCACAAACACACACATGTGAGTAATGCACATGTAACATCGATGTCACGATGTCACCAAGCAAAAGGAATTTTTCAGCTCCATTATAATCTTACAGGACCACGGTCGTTTATGTGGTTCATCGTTGACTATACCATCACTTATGCAGCACCTGACTATATTTCATTGTCTGCTTTTATTTTTTTTTAAATATATTTTATTGGTTTTTTACAGAGAGGAAGGGAGAGGGATAGAGAGTTAGAAACATCAATGAGCGAGAAACATTGATCAACTGCCTCCTGCACGCCCCCTACTGGGGATCAAACCTGCAACCCTGGCATGTGCCCTGACCAGAAATGGAACAGGTGATCTCTTGAGACTACGGCTAGCCACTGGCCCTCAAACTTTAATGTAGAAGAGTGTAGAGGGGCTAAAACATTTTTCTTGATGTTGTTAGGGTTCCTGGCCAGGTCCGAAAATTAAACTAAAAAAGCACA
>NW_006288258.1:1307672-1311186 GCF_000327345.1 Myotis davidii
TGACAGGCAGGGCCTGGCACTTAGTTAAGAGGTTTTATTCCCTCCCTAACTTCAGGGGAAAATCCCTATCTGGTGAAACAACCTTTCTTGGAGAGGTGACTTTGGTTAAAACACAGCGCCAAGAAGGTGAGCAAACATATTAAGAACAGTATGCCATATATGCCAGGTCCCTTGAAACAGCAAGGATGGACCGGCTCCCGGCAATTGTCTGCTCTTTAAGACCAAGTATCTCTGAACATCTGATTTTGCAATCTCCATTCACTTATCTCATGACAGTTTCTTTTATTAATTAACTTTTAAAGCAATCTACTGGTATAGTTTTTCAATATGTTATATTATAAAACAACATTTCTTCAACAATGTGTTCATTATTTTTCCTATTTTGACATTCTCATAGTTCCAAGTAGCTCTCAAACTTGAGCAGATATCACGGTTACCTGAGGAGGTTGTTAACATGCATATCACTCCTTCCACCCCCAGAGTGTCTAACTCAGTAGGCTTTTGGGGCTGGTGGTGGAAATTTCCATTTTTAACAAGTTCCTAAGTGATACTGATGCTTCTGTCCTTGAGCCCACACTTGAGAAGCACTGATCTAGATAAAAATTGTAAAAGATGATGGTAGTATGGACTAAGGCAGTGGCAGTGGAGATGGAGAAAAGTAGATGCACTTAACATACAAAGGGTGTCCCTCAAAATGTACACACACTATAACAGCTAATAGCTCAATTTTGAAAATGAAATGTATTTTAATAAACACTTATAATTATTCAAAGAGTAGGTATACATTTTGGGGGGATACCCTATATTTAGAAAGTAGAATCAATAGGGCTTATTCTCGGTTTCGGTGAGAGTGATGGTGTGGGAGGAGAAGGAACCAAGCCCATCTCTGAAGTTGTTAGCTTGAACAAATACATGGATGCCACTGAGTAGTACTGAAATGGGAAGTGAGTGAGCAGGGTGGGAGGTTTGGATTGTAGTGAAAAGTCATATATTCTATTTAAAGTTTAAATAAAATAATTTTAAAATGTCAAACAGTATCATAGCATAGATGTTCAGTAAGTGACAGATATTGATATTACTGTTATTATTATCTTTACCATTAATACTAAATAGTTCTAATGATTCCACCCTACTAGAGATAACCTCCTAAATTCATTATTCAACAACCACATTCCAGAGCTAGGAATTACTCCTTTGTGTAACTCAAGACATTTAGGTATAAACAAAGAAATTTTATAGATATCTTCATGGTCTCTGTGGGTAAAGGAAGGAAGAGTAAAGGGAAGGAAAATGGGAAAACAGTTCTAATTCAGAGAATTATCATTTGCCTTATCACTGGCAACCATATTAAATAGGTGGAATTATCTCATCATACAGATGAGATAAATAACTTGCCCAATAAACCACTTGCTCTTTCACTCAAGTCATAAAAACCTGAGTAAAAATTTAAACCAGCTTTCCTGATCCCATTAACTTTGTGCTTCCTACTATCAAACTCCACCTTGACTGCTAAGTAACTGGCGGGTTACCTTCCTTATGTCGGAATGATGACCTCATGAGGTTACAGGCAACACTCTACAATGTCTGAATTAGTGACTTTTAATCTTTAGTTCTCCTGACTCAGAATAAGATCACTTTTTACAAAGCATTTACATGTATATGTACACGTGCGACTATATGTACATGTGTTTTACACATATATATGCAGCAATATGACTCAGACTAACTTTCAAGAAATAAGTTTTTGTGATAAGTGCATTGTCAATATTTACACTCAGCGAATGCACTCTGATAGTTTTCTTCTCATTCATGGTAATGAAAGTTTATCAGGACCCACAGAATTGATTTCACAATTAATTTTGAGTCTCTAGTAGAAGACTGGAAAATCTTCTAGATCCTTTTCTAAAAGAGGATTTTCTAGAAGAGGATCCTTTGGAATTCCTCCCCCAACATCATAACAATGCCAATGAGCTGGATGCGACGAGTCCCATGGAAAGGGAAAAAAAGGAGAGCAGGATTTTTGTATATTTTCTGTACACACATCTTAAATGGAGCATCCAAACTTGCCTACCTTCCTGAGCTTTGTGAGAATCAAATACATTGCAATCTAAATGAAAGCACTTTTAAAAGTAATCAGGATGTCTGCCTTTGATTTTGCTCCGTGTAGCTGTGCTCACTTAGACTGATCATGCAAGTCCTCTGGAGACCATTTCTTCATCTGAAAAATAAGGGATTTGAACCAAGATCCACTCATGGGTCCTTTCCCACCTATGCTAAGAGCTTTTTGTAAATGGTACTCCCTGGGACTCTGGAATAGTATGATGATGATTGTGATGTTGATGATTATTAGTCTTTCATATTTTGTTAAAAAGTCCCAAAGGAATTGTTGGAAATAAAGATGGGCATTAACTAAAGAAAAAATACTAAAATTTGGGAGAATAATCAGACTCATTTTGAGAGGTCGTTGAATCATGAAGTTGATGAGTAAAGAGGTTCAGCTTCATTTTTTAAATGGTCAGCCAAACTATTCATGTTCAAGAAGTAAAAAAGTGGCTACTCAAAATTTCATGTTCCTGTACAGAAAACAAAATTATTGTTATCAAGCTCTTCCCAAAAGTGGCCAGAGGTGACCTCTGAAAAGTTCACTATTCACTTTACCCAGAAAATCCCACAAAATCATGCAAATCAAGAGGTTCAAATCTTCATGTTCACTCTAAGAACACTCATGAAACTGCCCAGGCCAGCAAGGGCATGCATATCAGAAAAGCTGCCAAGTGTCTGAAGGATGTCACTCTACAGAAGCAGTGTGTTTCACTTCTCGGCCTTTTGGCTAAGATCAAGTGCAGAAGCAGTGTGTGCCTTTCCATTATTACAATGGTGGCATTGGTAGGTGTACCCAGGCCAAACAGTGGGGCCAGATGCGGAGTCAATGGCCCAAAAGAATGCAGAATTTTTGCTTCACATGCTTAAAAATGAAGAGAGTAATGCTGACCGTAAGGGTTTAGGTGTAGATCCGCAGGTCATTGAGCACATCCAGGTGAACAAAGCTCCCCAGATGTGACACAGAGCTTACAGAGCTCATGGACAGGTTAACTCATACATGAGCTCTCTCTGCCACATGGGCATGTTCCTTACTGAAAAACAGCAGATTGTTCCTAAACTAGAAGAGGAGGCTGCACAGAAGAAAAAGATATTCCAGAAGAAACAAAAACTTATGCCCTGGGATTTAATTCAGAATAAAGTAAATGCTAATAAAAGAAAAAAATTATTGTTATCAACATTCTCTCCCACCCCCTCCCCCAAACATTACTTATCTCATTTTTGTATCTATTTATTAGGGAGCACGGGGTAAAGGAGCCTGATTATCTAGGGTGGATGGATTTCTATAGGTTGAATTATACCGATGTGTGTTGTTGCTAAAAGGTGACCCTGCAATATAATATCACCTCTGAGGAGGTAAGTGGCAATGAGTGTGGTCTTGTCTCTTCTAGGATTGGGAAACTGCAAACATCCC
>NW_006288258.1:1311247-1313315 GCF_000327345.1 Myotis davidii
CCCTGGCCCATCTGATGAGTTAAGGGAAAGGCTGTTACTGGAGCCCTTAATCCCCCCCCCACACACACACCTCCATTTTCTTGACTCTGTGCTCAGTCACTTGCCAGAAAGTATTTATGCAGAGAATAGGCTGCCTGCTGGCAGAAGCAGCACAGTTCTTTGTATTTTCTTGAGTTTAATAAAGTACCAAATGGCTAATACTGTACAATGAAATTCTTAAATATACCAGTAAAATCAACTCTAAAAGGGTATTTTACCTGTTCCCATCATTTACGTACTTTCATGTCTTTATAGATGTAATAATAATAATTTATTGTAAGCCAACCACTGCTTCAACTGAATTTATTTGGATTCCGGGCATCTCTGACATCAGCACAAGAAATACTAGGCCTGGTCATGTTGATTCAGCTTTCTTTGCTCTTTCTACTTCAACACAATACCACCTTATTTTCAAGGGAAAACTTTCTCATTCCTTTTCTTTCCTTTCAAAAAATATTGTCATGGAGGATTATGTTCTTACATTGAATTATTTGGACTTTTCTGTAAGTGCTATTCAGCCATTTGCATTGATAGTTATCCCAGTAATTAATGCTTTAGTAAGGGGATTTCAAGGACACATCCCCCCCCCCCTTTTTTTTTGTGTGTGGGCTCAGAAGAAAAGAGCAACACCAACAGAGGCCTCTAAAACCAGCAAGGGCTCCCTCTGCCTGGGGCACCTCACCTGTTTTTTTGTACCACTCAGACCTTTCACCAATGGGCAGGCTCCTAGTGATTTGACTGTTTCACAAAGTGATCAATCACCAAATCAAAGGTGACATGTACTGTCATATCCCAGGGAAAATTCTCTGAAGTTTTTTTCTTTTTCTTTTTCTTTATGATGTACTGTTTCTTTTTTTAAAATTTTTTTTTTTTTTTTTAGAAACAGAGGGAGAGGAACAGAGAGATACAAACTTCAATGAGAGAGAAACATCAATCGGATGCCTCCTGCATGCCCCCTACTGGGGATGGAGCCAGCAACCCAGGAATGTGCCCTGACCGGAAATCAAACCGTGACTTCCTGGCTCATGGGTTGATGCTCAACCATTGAGCCACACCGCCCAGGCTGTCTGAGTGTTTTTTTAAAGAAAGACTCACAAAAGGGGAAATACCTCTACAGGGCCATTTCCCTCATAAAATAAATCTGCCACGAAACTTGTCCTTGGAAAAGCACACACAGGGCCCCCAGTGTGGACTGGCTAGATGGCTACAGCCATCACATTTCGTTTTGAAAATGGCCCTTCCCTCTGTCCTTGCTGTGAGTGAAGGAACCATTAAAACCCAAAGGGCAACTCCCCTCATTAGCGGAAACCCCTAGCAGCGCACGGCATTGCGGGCACCCAGGGACCAAAATGTCCCCACTCCCAGTGAAAACGCCACAAACAATGGCTCGTGCCCACGCTTTCGCACTCGTCTTTCAACCCAGTCTCGGCCGACAGAGGCCGAGTTGTGATTCCCGAAGTCGCTCGACTTCCCGAAGGGCGAGGTGCGGGCTGTAACTGACGACTTGTGCGCGCTCCCCGCGCCGGTCGCGGGAGGATGGACTTTGGACTTGCGGTGACCAAAGTGTTTCAGCGACTCGGCGGCGTGATTGGAAAGCAGTGCGGGCAGAAGGCTGCGGCGCGGCTGCTCTTTCAACAGGCGATTTGTTCTCCTGGCCGTGGCTCATTTCCATGCAAAGAGCCCGACATCAGAGCACCTTTTGTTGCTAAACGCTCTCTGTCGCGGGGAGGGGAGAGTCATGTGGAGCTGGAAGAGCTCATTCTGAAGAGAGGGGTCCGGGGAGCTCCTGCCGCGCCCCGGGGGCACCGCGATCACCCGGGCGGGAGCCTGCCCGGACTTGCTGGCCGGAGTGAGTCGCGTGCCGTAGTGCGTCGGGCCTCGTCACAGGAAGAAACGCCTTGGCGGCGGGTGTAATTGCTCCTGGGCTGCCCCGATTCCCCGCCGGAGAGCTCAGTGGTGCAAACTTTGCCTCCTGCTGCCCCGTGGCCGCGCGCGGCCGGGGTGGGAAAGTTTGTGGACTTGTCAGTTT
>NW_006288258.1:1313515-1357386 GCF_000327345.1 Myotis davidii
TCGCGGGCCGGTGGCGTCAGGCAGCCCCTCGGCAACCCGGGGTTCCCTGTGCGCGCGCCGACCTGGCCAGCTAGCACCTGGGAGTCGTCCTTCTCCGGCTCCAGTTCTGAGGGGGTTAAATGCACACGGTATAGGATTTCAAACCCTAATTAAAAAATAACCAGCCACAGATCACATCAAAGATATTTCTTAAACAATCGGGGGGTAGTCCACAGTCTAATCTGGGACACCTGCTGGGAAGCTGGGGTGGAAAAAACTGGAAAGAGTCCTTCAAAGAGTAAATGTAAATAATTAGTATTTGGCTGCTGTACTGTCACAGTTGGAGCTGGGAAGAGGCTGAGGTTAACTGATGTTTATCTCTTCACCATTTGTTGTCTGGCCAGGAGAGAAGAGCAACCATAGCCTTACTCAGCACCACCACCAACTCACTTAGTGTGTTCGCAGATTTTCAACTTGTAGAATTACAGGGTATTTGTTGTTACATGTTTGGGGCTAAAAACAATGGGACTTGTTTTGCTAAATGTCTTGTCACGTATTTTGAAATGTCCAGTAATGTTTTCAAACCGCCCTTGGACTTGGCATAATTTTTTAAAAATAGTTCTTCTGCATGGAGAAGGGAGCTTTACTCGAGGAGGGTTCATGCCTGGGGGTATTAGATTTACTTTGATGGAGCTGTTGGTAGGCAGGTAGACACATTACCTGGGTGGGGATTTTGAGAGTCAGACACCTTAATATACATGTTAAAAGTCAATTTTTGCTTAAAAGGTTTGGAATTGGCAGTTGTGTAGATCATCAGAAAAGGCTGTGAATTTACTCTGGGATCTTTAATTTTTCAAGTGAAAGGTATAGTTTTGAGAGAGAAACTCCCCTTTCAGGATGATGAACCATGTATCCTTTTTAGCATAGTAATTAAGCTCTTAGGCTTTAGAGTGAGTTTTAGCATCCGTCAAATCTCACCTCTCCCATCGACTGATTATTTGACCAAGGTATTTAGTGCCTCTGATCTTCAATTTCGTCACCTGCAACGTGAGGCAAAGGAGCCTTTCTTCTTAGTTTTTTTGAGGTTTAGCTAACTTGAGGTATATGTAGTACTCAAGATATTGCCTGGCATATAGTAGTTGCTCAATAAATGATAGCTCTCTCACTCCCCACCCTCCCTGTGTTTCATTTTTTGCCTCAAGGTCCTGGTTATTCCATTTTCAGGGGTCCATTGGTGTTAGGATTGTCCTGTACAGAAAATCAGAGAGGGTTTGTCAAAGATTTCTGTCTGCTCTCACTCTCTGATATTTTGTAAACAATGTATATGTTTTAAAATATAAAACCGCCTGTCTTTGCATTTTCTGAACATTGCTAGTGAATGTAGTCCTTCAATGAAATCCCAGAAAACCCAATGAACATTTGAAAGTTATGGTGGCAAATGGTTTTTTAAATTTGCCAAGGAGCAGGAAGCTTATCTTATTTCTTGCATAGATCTCACTAAATTATCAGTCACTGAGAAAATGAGTTTGGTAACATCACTGGTGTCCTTACTAGGGCATAGGCGGGGGAGGCGAAAGTTGGAGGGGCTCACTTAAATGTAAGGGGGGGCTCAGGGTTGTTTGGACGGGAGGGTTGGCAGGTGGCACTGTCTGAAAATTTATTCTCCTTTCCTTGGCAGATTCCAGGGTTGTTGGGTCAATTGCAGCAGAGTGTTCTCAGGTGGAGTTAAGAGGTGGGTGGGGCTTGGGAAGCTCAGAGCTGCTACTCAAAGGGCAGATGCAGGAGAAGAGAAAATATGTACTTTTTACAGAACTAGTTCAGTGTAAGGCTGGAAAAGAGCGTAAAGATCGTCTCGAATAGGTTATGCTCATGTTTGTCCATTTCTTTATACAGTATTATTTCTCTTTGGGGTAACCTTGAACATCAGAATTGCCCCTTACTAAAAACCAGAAGACATGGGTTACCTCTCTTTACGTGCCTAGAGAAAGTTACGAGGTTTAAAGGAAGGAACTCTTTTCCATGAGAAAGCTGTCATCCAAGTGTTTGTAGAAAACTGCATCTTTGGGGGACTGTATCAAGACACTAATAGTTGCCTTTCTCTGTTCTTACTAAGATTTTTTTTTTTTAAAGACACAACTTCCTTAATTTTTGTATTTAAAATAAGGGAGTGAAATGACTTGACCAATGGCATGCATACCTTATTAGCTGACAATGTCAGACTACACCTCAGGTCTCTGACCCCCACCATCAGGAGCCTGATGCCACGATTCTCCAAAGCGAACCATCCCAGATCAACTTGGTAGAAACATAATGACATCGAGTATTTTAGGAAAATGCTATTTGAAAGATTGCTTTTCAATACTGAACTTGAAGAGGGGAGTAGAGCTAGTGGGGGAAATACACATCCAAACATTCTAGCAAGGTTTCAGGCCCGATTGCTACTTTATTCATTTAGGTTCAAAGGTGTAAAAATCAAACCTCAAGGCCTGTGAGGTTAAAACTTTTTTTAGGTGAATGAGCAGTTTCTGCCCCTGAGGATTTTGTTGGTGTGAATCCTGGGAAGGGTGTTCCCCCAGAGACTTGAATATTACTCAGTAAATACGGTGGTTGATTTTATCAGGACACATTTTGCATTTAAATTAATCTAGTCCAGTACAGTTCCTCAACAGGTAGTTGCTTTTAGATAATTGTTAACAAAATGCTTATTTAGAGAAGAAATAATGGTATAGTTTATAGCATGAAATTGTGTGAGCCCTGCTTGAATGAATAAATGCTAATAAGTGAATATGTAAATAGATAGGAGAAAATGAGTTTAGCAAAACACTATCAATAGGGAATGCCTGGAGGGCAGGGCCAGTATTTTACTCATTTTTCTATCTCCAGAGCCTGGGACTGATCAGGTGCTGAGAACATGGTTTTATTGAATAAAAAAAAAAGAGAAAAAGGATGTGCTTCCTTTGATGTGCAGAAGCCACATCAAAATTCAGTGCTGTAAAGGCTCATGTACCTGCTGTAAGGGGTAGACATTTTAGACATTAATAAATGATGCTCGTGCCAAAGCTACCTCTTGGTCAGCTTCATCATGCGAACTAAAATCCTGGTGCTTACTGGGAACAGGAATGGCCAATTGTGAAGTGTGCTCTTCTGTTCTCTAACTCGGCAACATGTGGTCTGCCTGGGTTTTCAAAGCATGTCACCTTCCACCATGACATGCTTAGACTTCTGCTGAGAAGTGCAGAACGAGTTAATGGGGGTTTACTCTCTATCATCTTTACTGTGTGTTGCAGACTCAACATTCCTTTTTTGTGGGGAGGCCCTGAGGATAAGATGTTTTTGAGAGAGGGAATTGCTAAGGTAATGAGATGTGTTTAGAGATGGTAGATCAGTTTTTGACTGCTGATTTATCCATTGGGTAAGGTCTGGTTCTTAAGTTTTTCCTCTAGAATTTCAGGGCCTCTTAAAGCTGAGCCCGGCCTTTAAAGCTACTTGTTAGCTGGGAATGGTGGGGAAGAGCATTTGTTAAGTGACTATTGTTTTCAAGATCCTGCTAGAGGTGCCTCCCCCAGCCTTATACTTCCTCTGTTCCCTGCTCTGTTCCTACAGTTTACGCCCATTTCCTAGCCTTTCTTAGAGAATATCCTTTGTACAGAGGTACTCTGGGCCTCTTCCCTCCTCGGAATCCTTTGCAATCCTCAGAAAAGTATGTAATAGGCTTCAGTCTATAAATGTTAGCTTTATCCTGATTTGCTGTTGTTTTCTTTAAAAAAAGAGACCCTCCTTTTTCTTTGTAGTTTTAGGGCAAGTGTGGGGGAGGGGAGCTGTTAGCGAGATCCCTAAGGGAGCTTTTAAAATGCAAACTCCTTTGAAAGCAGCAATTTACATATTCCTTGCGTGGTGTATTACTCTGAAGCTGGTCAGCTGATGACTTAATTAATATTAGGTCTTGGAAATGGAAAGTCAGCCCCAGTTTCAAATATTCTGACTTCATCTTAATCTTATGTTCCTGTTAGCCAGCCCAAAGGTTTCTGGCTTTTTGTAAGTGGGAAGTTGCAGGGTGATGTATGGGAGGGACTGAAGAGAACTTGGAAGTGAGCCTCCCGCTCTTTTAGGGCGGAGGAGTGGAAGGGCTCCAGGGAGCAGAGTCAGGAGCCCAGCAGGGACCACACCAATCCGCCTTTCATAATTCTTGCCCGTCTAAGTATCTTGCTGTCAAAAGAGACCCCTGCACTAGGGTGACCTTCCATGTGCCCCATTCTGCCCTCATTTGTCATTTTCTACCTTGAAACTCTTCCCTCTTGTTAACGTAAAAAACCCATTGAAACCTGTAAAGAATTTTTGTGAGTTTATTTGAGCCAAACTGTCGACATATGCCGGGAAGCAGAACCTCAACGAATTGAGATAGTGCTCCGAAGAATGGCGGGGTTACAATTGTATTTATACATTTACAGTCAAAGGAGGGACATAGGTGAGTTACATGAAATTCATTGGTGATAGATTAAGGAGGTGGGATTAAGCGAAGTGGGGAAACCTCTGGGATTGGATAAAAAGTAGAGATGGACACATACTTAGGTGGGTGCAGGAACAGTTAACATGATGATGAAGGAATTTGTGGTATCTGTCCTGGGACCCAGCACACCTGGTTGTGCCCCAGGGGCTCCAGATACAGGGAAGTCACAAGTTACCCAGACATTTCAAGGGTATGTTATCATAGATGCAAAAAGACAGATAGGCTCAGTTAAGGTAAAGGTTGACCTTGTCAGTGAAGATACTTGCCTAGGACGTAACTGCCCACTATAACTGCTTTTAGTTAAAGTTTAATTTCAGACCATCCTTTGTGGTTATTTTAGGTCTCTGAGTCTGCTAGGCTGCCACACAGGCCTTCCCTGAGCTTGTCAGGTCAGCGTGTGACCCCTTCGTCTACACTCTTCAACCTGAATTATTATTACTAACATCCTGGTTTTCATTGTTCATTTCAACATCTCCTGATGGAAGGCGGGGAGGTGGAGAAATAAAGGGGGTGGAGGAGATGCGGGGGAGGAGGTGAAGAAATGGAGGAGGTGAAGAAATGCAGGAGGTGGAGAAATGGAGGAGGTGGAGGAGATGGAGGGGGAGGAGGTGGAGAAATGGAGGAGGTGGCGGAGGTGGAGGGGGAGGATTTGGTGCTCACGGTTCTGCATCCCATCCCTGTGTCTTGCTGGGCCCTTCCCATTCTTGATCCTCTCATTGTGACCGGTGGGCATTGTTGTTCCCATTTTACAGTGGAGAGGTAAACACCCCTGTCCTAAGTCACACACTTAGGAAACAGCAGATGGGAGTGGAATCATGTGTTATTTCCTGGAAATTAATTCCTAGTTGCAGTTTTAGAGTTCATTCTATCACATGTTTATTAAGACATTGACTGTCCATCTTTTTCCTTGAGCTATTGAGCTAAGTACTAGCAACATCTACCCCCGGCTTCCAGAAAGACAGTTTTGCAGTTAAAGTAGCAGCCCCGAGACGGCAGGAGCAGTGTGGACAGGGAGTCAGAAGCACTGAGTGGACTTGGGGTGGTGTGGTGCCAGTGAGTTCAGTTCCCAGAAATGTCAATTGATTTGGGCCCTGGTAGTGTGGAGGTTCCCCCCTGTGATGAGGGTTAAAGGGGAAAGAAGGGAGGAAGCCCCTGCTGGGAAGAGCCCAAGGGAATAAAGATGGGGGAGCTCAGGGCACTGAAGTGGCACCATGGAACCAGGTCCTGAGGGTAAGGGTGGGGTAGCTGGAATCATTCTATAGGCTCCAATGAGAATCGGTTGCAGAATTTTCAGCTGGCATGTGACACGATCACTTCTTTGTTTTAGAAAAGTAGTATTTGTGGGTGATGAGTTGGTGATGAATCTGGAAGGAGACTACTTGAGTGATCCAGGCAAGAAAAGATGAGGGCCTGGACTAGATGTTGATGAAACATATCAGTTATGTATCATCTGGCTTCCATTAGGTCCAATATTTTACTCAATATCTGTAAGTAATAAAGGGCTCCGTGGTAGCTTTCTTTTGATAATTCTTTTAAGTTCAAGAGTAGGCTGGGTGAATGAAAGAGATCTGGAGAGATGTGATAGTCTTCTGATTTTTGTTCTTGTTCTGAAGAAATATCTATCTAGACACACACACACACACACACACACACACACACACACACATCTATTTCTTGTCTCTGTATTGGAGGAATGATGTGGGTCCTTAACGAAGGGAATTATTACTTACAATGATGTGAGCACAATACTGGAGCTAAAAGAGCTTTAATTCCATCTTTTCAAAGCTGATTGTGGAGGACAGCGAAGCGGGGGAAATACTCAGTTGTGCAGATGGATTCACAAGCAAATCTGTAGCTCAAGTTTATGAAGGACATAAGAGGAAAACCTATAACTAGTAGTTTACTTAATGTACTGTCTGCTTCAGACTGAGCCATCATAATCTCACTGGAATTTATGATGTGCTTACCCATGACTTCCACACATTCTTATCATTCAGTTGAAATAAAATTGGTCTCAAAATGGTGAATTTAAATGGATGGAGGCTAAGGCTCTAAGAGTTAACTGTACCATATAACACCAGTGAGTAAATACCAAGACTGTAAGAATTAACCAAATCTTCAGACTAATTTTGAGGTAAAATATGTAGTATGACCGCTTGGATTTGTCATTTTTCAGATGGCATGCTCACTTATTAATTAACTCATATTTGGTAACAGGACCTGAAAAGGAGGGGTGTGTTCCACATTAGCTTTGCTCCTAGCCAGCTGTTTAGTTGCGTAACTGTCTCCCTGGGTAGCATTAATCAGGCGAGATGCTTCCTAGAGATAACCTATCTTATATGTTTTCTTGCTGTCAAGTCATGTAATAGAGACCACTCCAGCCGGAGACTGGGTACCCAGGCATTATGGTATCTCTGTGACTTAGACAACAAAAGCTTGGTAATGAGATAGGTTTCCCTCTCTGAAACCGGTATTCTCTCTTTTCCGAAGGGATCTCTTATTGTCTTTCACCTTTCTAAGATGATGGGTGAAAATGTGAATATGTTTGTATCTATAGTGCATGCTCTGAAGATTCTTTGTCCATGTTCCATAGAGATACATTGCAGCTCCCTGCGGTGTCTATAGTTGATTTTGATTTTGGTGCATAGTTTATAGTTGATTTCGGTGCTTCATCATTGTTTGTCAGTTTGGTTTTACAGCAAGTAGTGAGTGAGGAAGGGCCACTGTGTCTCCCGTCTCTCTGTGCCAGATTGTAGCTTCATTCTCTCCCCTAGCATACAGATAATGGAAGAAGTAAAAGTGAAGGAAAAATAATGCATGCAATTGTCATTTTAACTAAAAGTGCCATTGAGGATAAAATCTTGCTATGTACCCTGAGCCCTTGTTACTTTTATAATTCTCTCCAGTTAATTTTGTGGACTGTAATACTTTTGCCTAAGACTTGCTATCAACCAACAAGTTTTTTTCTTTCCTATAGCTAAAGAAAAAAAAGTGTTTATATGATTTTTTTGGGTGCTTGTAAAAAATAGAGTGTTTCAATATGAAGTTATTGTAGAAGAAATGAATATTCTAGTTCAAAAATAAGTATCTTTGTCCTAGGTGATTTGGCTCAGTAGATAGAGTGTCGGCCTGCGGACTAAAGGGTCCTGGGTTCGATTCCGGTCAAGAGCACGTACCCGGGTTGTGGGCTCCATCCCCAGTAGGGGCGTGCAGGAGGTTGCCGATCCATGATTCTCTCTCATCATTGATGCTTCTATCTCTCACTCCTTCTCCATTCCTCTCTGAAATCAATTTAAAAAAAAGGTATCTTTGTTATTGGCTTACATCCATTTTCAGGGGACTTTAAAGACCTCATTTAAAATAAACCACTAGCAATTTTACAAATGTCCTTGTGTGGAAATGCCCAGGGTTAAAAAAAATATATTTTTTTAATTGGAAACAACAATACCATAATCCTACACACCTGTAACAATGGCCAAAACCTACGGACGGCATCAAATGCTGAAGAGAGTGTAGAGCAACAGGAACTCTTGTTCATTGCTGGGGGGAGTGATAAATAGTACAGCTGACAGTTTGGCGATTTATTACCATTTATTACAAAATGGTAAACACACTTTTACCATTCAGTCCAGCAGTCGTGCTCTTTGGTATTTACCCAAAGGAGTTGAAAAGTTAGTTCCACAGAACAAATCCGCACACAGATGTTTCTAGCAGCTCTATTCCTAATTGCCAAAAAACGTGAAAGCAACCAAGATGTCTTTCCGTAGGTGAATGGATAAATAAATCTCGGTACATCTAGAGAGTGGAAAATTATTCAGCGTTGAAAAGAAATGAGCTATCAAGCCATCGAAAGACATGGAGGAAGCATAGATGTCTCTTATTAAGGGAAAGAAGCCCATCTGAAAAGGTTTCTGATTCTTCCTGTTGATGTAAGAAACATCCAGACCTGCAGAGAATTTTGTTAGTTTATTTTGGAGCCCAGACTGATGACATGCTGGGGAGCAAGCTCTCAAATGCTCCGGATGACAACAGTTTTGCCATTTCTTTTATGCATTAGAAATTAAGGAAGGATGCAAGCGAAATTACCTGGAGGTGGGAGGAAAGCAAGGCAGGGATTGAACTATGCGATAGTTATGTGATCTCGTGCTTTGGAACGAGGGGGGGGAAAGGGGGCATTTCAAAGGTGTGTTAACCTAGATATACAGAAACAATGGACAGGACCTGCTGGGGGCAAAGATAAGCCTTAACTGAAGAAGTTGTATGCCTGGGACGGGACTGCCCACTGTGACCTGCCAGCTTAGGAATTTAGGTCAGAGCACCACCTGAGGTTACTGTACCGCAGACTCCCTTTCTTTATCTACGTGGCTGTGGTATTTTAGAAAAGGCAGAGCTATGGAGATTAGTGAAAAAAGATCAGTGATTGCCCTGGGTTAGAGGATAGGGAGGGATGCATAGGTGGAGTACAGAGTGTTTTTATAATGGTGAGTACAGGTCATTATAGATTGCCAAGCCCGTAGAGTGTTCACTACCCAGAGTGAACTGTAATGTAAACTGGATTTTGATGATTATGACAGGTCAATGTAGGTCCATTAGTTTTTACAAAAGTATCGGCCTGGTGGGTACGATGGCTTTTTTTCAGTACTACCAATCAGTCCTCCACTGCTCAGCAGACAATGACCGGGTGCCACACAAGTTAAGGGTTCAGTCCTCAGGCCTAGTTTGTTACTGTGCTTCTGAGCAACTGGCTGTAAATAGGAGGTATCCATCAATCCCTCTTTGGGTTCGCTTAGTTTGCTACAGCAGAGCACAGAACTCAGGAAACCAGTTTAGTTACTAGATTAGTCAGTTTACTTAGAGATTACTGGAACAGCCAAGTAGAAGAGCTGCATTAAGGCTCAGGGTATGTGGAAAGGGGCACAGAGCTTCTCCCCACATCGCCCTGTGCTCCACAGCCCGGATGCTCTTGGAACTCTGGCCTTTGGGGCTTGAAGGCCGCATGGTTGATTAAATTATTGGCCACTGGTGTTTGAATGCTGTCTCCAGCTCTTATTCCTTCCTTGGAGATGAGGTGGGGATTTGACACTGAAAGTTCCTACCCTCTAATCACTTGGTCTTTCTGGTGATCAGACACATTCTGTCCCTATCCAGGTGCCCCACCCTAAGTCACTTTAAAGCATAAATGTAGGTGTGCTCTAGAGGGACTCTGAGTGAATGACATAAGGTACTCCTATCAATTCCGAGAGTTTTAGGAACCCTTTTTTAGGACTGGAAAGACCAAGTATATATTTCTTATTATAATCACAATATTAGAGAGGGGGGTGCTGATAATGGGGGAGGCTGTGCATGTGGGAGTAGGGATATATGGGATATCTGTATCTTCCCCTCAATTTTGCTGTGAATTGTACACTGTTCTAAAAAATGAAGTCAATAAAAAATTAATAATGAACATTTTTGTTTTAAATAAGAGTAAACAATTAGAAAAAAATTAATTAAACATCTCTTAGAGAAATTGAGCATCTTGTCATATGTCTGTTGGCCATTTGTATGTCTTCTTGGGAAAAGTGTTTGTTCAGGTCCCCTGCTCAACTTCACTAGCTATTAGGGAAATGCAAATCAAAAGTACAATGAGATACCACCTCACACCTGTTAGAATGGCTATTGTCAACAAGACAAGTAATAGCAAGGGTTGGAGATATAATGGAGAAAAAGGAACCCTCATTCACTGCTGGTGGGAATGTAAACTGGTATAGCCAATTGTGGAAAACAGTATGGAGATTCCTCAAAAAAATAAGAATAGATTTATCATATGACCCAGCAATCCCTCTTCTGGGTATCTACTCCCAAAATTTGAAAACATTTATTTGCAAAGATATATGAACCCTATGTTCATTGCCAACATTATTCATGGGGGCCAAGACATGGAAACAACCAGAGCCCTTTGATAGATAAAAAAGATGTGGTACATATATGCAATGCAATACTGCTCAGCCAGAAGAAAAGATGAATTCTGCCATTTGTGACACCATGGATGGACCAAGAGAATATTATGCTAAGTGAAAGGAGTCAGTCAGAAATAGCTAAGGACCATATGACTTCACTCATATGTGGGATATAAAACTGAACTCATAGACACAGACAACATTATGGTAATTACCAGGGGGAAGGGGGTTATGGGGGGTAGTAAAGAGTAAAGGGGGGCCAAATATATTGTGAGGGAAGATGATTTGACTTTGGGCAGTGGACACACAGTGGAATATACAGATCATATATCATAGAAACGTACTCTTGAAATAATCTTATTAAAAATGCCATCCCAATAAATTTAATAAGAAAAGTGAACATTACTAGCTCTTAGAAAACGCAAAGGTCGTTTTTAGAGTAGTTACTAGTAAGAGCAAAGAAAGTAGTTTAGACTGTTTAGGTTCAAACCTGGCTTAAGCATTTAGTGGATATGTGTTACCTGGCATTTTTGTGTCTTGATTTCGTTACCTGTAAAATGAGGGTGATAGCCACCCGCATTATTGCATTTGGTGAGATTGATTGAATCACCAGAAATGCATGGCATATGGTAAGGAGAACATAAATGTTTGTCATTAATAATTATTAATAATTGAATTTCCTTTAGTTAGGATATGAATTAATTTCCCTTCATTTTCATCTTTAAGTGGGAAGATGACCTGGTTCTACATGTTGAATTTAGGATTGATATTGACTATTGATTTAATTTATGTCAAATGACCTTTTAAAAATACACAACTTAGAAATGTATAAGTTACTTCTAAGTATTAACCTTCAGATTACATGTTAAGAATTGGGTGTTAAAATATTCTTTATACTAAAAAGAGAGAATGTGTAAAACTTGTGAATATATTTGTAATGAAAACATATTTTCTGTTTAATCGTGTCCAGATTGCTGTTTTTCGGTTCTATTGTGACTAAGTGGCACCATGATATGAGGTCTTTGTTGACTTATTAGAAACATGTAAAATATTGAAAGCATCCACTTAACTAATGATTTCATTTTTTGAGTGCTAGACTCATGTGAATGTTGATCTTTTTTGTAAAATATTTTCCCAGAGTCTTATCAAATTTACCACTGTTTCTGTCCGGGTTGCAAATTATTCGTTCTGGATCTGCATCTTAATTAGGAGTCTTCAGTATCAGTCAAGAATTCGTAAAAGTTTTACATGGTAGTGTTTTCACCAGAGCCCAAAGCCACCTGGAAACACAACTCAGTATGAATGTGGTAGATAATGGGAGTCACTGTGGTTTGAGGAAAAATTGTAGGCTTGTCATAAATAAATTTGCCACTCACATGGCTAATTTTTTGGATAACTTGTTTATGCATCTAAAGAAAACCTGAAGGAATTTGAAATCTTTGGGAAAGTCTTTAAAGACCATGAACATTTTATGCTGGAAAGAGACAACATTTCATTTCTGAAGTATATTTTATCGTGAATTAGTTTTAGCAAAAATTTTCTATGAAAACATAGCATGAGGACAATCTAGTTCATTGCTGCCTTCTACAGCTCGTCCGTCAGACTTACATATCATGTGTTTGTCCAGGTGGTAACTTCATGAAAGCGCCTCATACACTAATTCATGGCAGTGATTTACCTTGATTTGGAGATTACAAAATTGAGGTGATGTGATGAGCATTAAAGTAGTAAATAGGTGTCAAATGAGTCACAAATGATACTCGAGTGATAGAGTAAAATGCATGTGATATAACTTGAACAAAAGGACTGGGTGGGGCAAAAGTAGGTTTAAAGTTGTTTGTATGGAAAATAATACAATACTAAAAAAATAATAATGTAAGAATACACTGTTTTGCATACTCATGACTGTAAACCTACTTTGCCTCACCCTCTGTACTCTTTCAGCAGAACCAAATGTCAGCTGTAATCCCAGATTAGCATTCCTATGGGAGAGCTCTTTACTCTTCACTGAAGGGCGGTGCATTCCGAGCTTTAGAAGCAAGATGCTCTTCTATGTACGATGGAAGAGCTTCCATAGAAACTGGAGGGAGACAAATAGAACTGATACACTCCTTAGACATCAAGCAATTCCAGCAGATGCCTTACTCTAATAAGTGCTGCTCTAGAGATAAGAATGTGTAATTTCTTGCACTTCATAGTGTCTTTACATACACCAACCACTTTAATGCTCTTAAAGGTACCAGAAAGCCAGCTACTGTTCTTCAGCCATCTGAGTGATCTAGGGTTTCCTGGTTTCCTTTTCGAACACACCCACACTTCCTCGACCATGTTTCAATATCTGTAATTCAACAATAACTCGGTGATTTTGGCTTTGGCAAATTTTGGGCTTCTAAAGACATGTATTTATGGAAGCAGAGGTGAAACACTGAAGTTGTATCTTTGGGAACATTTGTAAATGCCCTCCAAAGTGCACCAGACTCAGATGGGTGTGAGCTTTGCTATTCTCTGAGCAGAGTTGGCGGGTGAAGCCAGAAAGTGACCTGCAGTCTAGGTTTTCCCATTTTCTATGTAGACTGCCCGTTCCCTACGGTCTTGGATGCCAGAGTGTGGGTCAGTGTGGCATATAGTCAAGACCTTGAGGCTCACCTCTTCCCAGGAGACAGAAGCACAGAAATCTGGTGTCTCATTGTCACCAGTTTGCCACAAATTGTAGAACAGCACAGCGTTGTTCTCATGACCTGCAGTTTGTTCTATTGTGGAAAACAGGAAGGCCCACTTCCACAACCCTGGGAAAGGCGAACCCTCCTGTTGTCAGTCAGAAAGGTTTGCGAGCTGCAAAGCAGTTTGGCTTTATAATATTAGGCTGGGCTTTTCTCTCTCTTTTTTTTTTAAAATCAAGATTAAAAAAAAAAAAAGATACATAGACCTATTGTTTGTATACCTGTGGACTGACTTGCAGGCACATTTGAGGTTATTCTGTATCAAGTCCTTACATGTAAAGAAGAAAATCCAGGGCAAGACTTGCTCGAGGACAGTAGGTTCCAGGTCGTTCCAGAAGATCAGCCAAAGACCAAGCGAACAAGCCAAAGCAAGATGGGTATGCACCCGGAATTTGCTAGTTAGGTCAAGATAAGTAAGTACTAAGTTACGTAATGTGTTTGGCAGCCAGGATTGATGAGGCTTGGAATGCTGTTTGCGTAGGAAAATGACAGCAAAGTAAGTGAGGTCTGAGGGTAGTAAACACACTACCTTCTGTTCTCCCATGAAGGCCCAAATCAAAACAAGCTGTGTTAGTGCTGAAGAAAACATGCTGGGGTGGCAGCAGCGCCTTGGTTGTGACGGATGGTCACTGGTGAACAGCAAGGGAGGTAGCCAAACTCTGAAATATCTTTTAAAACTAAAGGTGGACACCTTTTTGTTGTTGAAGTTGAACTCACTTCTCTTTAGACCATTAGCAGTCAGTGAATTCATTCTGGGGCTCCTGGTTTTCTAATGCTATGTGTACCCACTGTCCTTTACAGACTTTTAAAAATATGTAAGCATAGCCCTAGCTGGTTTGGTCCAGTGGGTAGAGCATGGCCCTCAGACTGAAAGGTCCTGGGTTCAGTTCTAGTCAAGGGCATCTATCCTGGTTGCAGTCTGGATCCCCGGCCCTGGTTGGGGCATGTGCAGGAGGCAACCAGTCTGTGTGTCTCTCTCACATGTATGTTTCTCTCTGTCTCTCCCCTTCCCTTCCACTCTCTCTAAAAATCAATGGGAAAATATCCTTGATTGAAGATTACTAACAACAACAACAAACAACAACTGTATATATATTTATATATGTTTTTGTGGTAATGTAGGCAGGGAGAGAATAAAACTTTTTTCCTGCAAACCGAAGGAACTTAGAAATTCAGTTGTCAGCACATTCTTTGGAGGACCTCCTTGACTGATTCTTACGCAGCTCTACCTGCCATCTTTCTTAGTGCTCCAGAGCTCAGTAGATAGAACAAGAACATTACAACTTACTACCCAGTCAACTGCCATAATTATTTCTTTTCCCAAGGAGTTTGGAGTTTATATTTTTGTGTGATAGTTGAAATAGTCTTCTTTGAAACCTGGCTGCCATCAAGGCTTTTTATAAAGCCTTTTTAACAGAGATGCTATGGACAGAAATCCTGTAGGACTAAGTAGTAATAATGCAAAGAGTAATGTTAATGTTAGCAGCTGGTACTTATTGATTGATCATGTCCCATGTGCCAAACACTACGGTAGGCCCTTCCCAAGCATTATCTCATTTCATTGTCCCAATAACTCTGGGAGATGGAGTTATGGGTTGAATTGTGTCTCCTGAAAGAAGATATCTTAACATTTTAAAAATTTGTTTTTATTGATTCTAGAGAAAAGGGAAAGGGGGAGAGAGAGACAGAAACATCAATGATGACAGAGAATCATCGATTGGCTGCCTCCAGTAAGCCTCCTACTGAGGATAGAACCTCCAACCCAGGCACGTGCCTTGACCGGGACTTGAACCATGTCCTCTTGATTCATGGGTCAATGCTCAACCACAGCCATACCGGCTGGGCCGAATGTTGAAGTCTGAATCCCCCATATCTCAGAAAGAGACCTTATTTGGAAATAGGATCTTTGTAAATTTAATCAAGCTGAGATGAGGTTTTTAAGGGAGGCCCTAATCCAATATGGGGGAATTTGGACACAGACACAGACATACACAAATGGAAGACAGTGTGGAGGGAGACAGAGGAAACCATGTGAAGACAGAGGCCTGGAGTGATGTACCTATAAGCCAAGCAACACCAAAGATTGCTGGCAAACCGCCAAGCTAGGAAGAGGCAGGAAAGGGGAGGGTTTTTCCTCCAGGTTTCAGAGGGAGCATGACCCGATGACAACTTGATTGTAGATTCCTAGCCTCTAGAACTTCTGAGACAATAAATTGCTGTTTGAAGCCACCCAGTTGGTAGTAGTGCTTTGATAATGGCAACCCTAGGAAACTGATATAGGTGGGTACTTTGTGATCTTCTTTCTACAGGGGAGCAGCTGCTGGGAAAAGGAGGAAAATTAAGAGGGCAAAACTATTTCCAGTGTTAGTACTTGCACAGACCAACACCTAGACCAGCAGCAAAAAGAAAATTGAGAGATAGATGAGCAGTGAAACTCAATAAGAACCTGACCATATCTATGGAAGCACAGATACCTAGGCAACAAACCTTTGTTGATTATGGGTGGGTTTCACCAAGGGTGAGGAAGACAGATTTCTCTATTCCTCTCCAAAGTGCTCTTTAGAGAGTAACAAGAGACAAAGATAGAAGGAAATGCAGTCAATTTCCTGGGTGAAGGCCCAACATGTATTAGATTATATGGGAGGGGAATGGAGTAGACTTGGGAAAGGGACGAAATTGCATTGTGTCCCGTCTTCCCACCCAAATAAGTCCTCAGCCTAATGCCTATATCTTTTCCTTCTCACCATTATTACTGTTACATATTTGGGAGGTTGAAAAAGGTAACACCCCTTCCCTACCAATTCCAGCCACTGCCCAGGGTAGAGTTGGTGGGAGGGGATGTGGAGAGAAAAGTCTTAGCTCAACACAGATCAAAGTCCCATTGATGATGGATTTCTTGCTTTGACTTCAAAGGTGAAGCAGAAAAGCCGGGGGTGAGGGGGGGCAAAAGGGAGGGGGAGGCAGGGTTTAGTGATGCTAGCAAAGTGTTTTGGGGGATGGGGCTATATGACTAACCCACTCCCCGCCTCAAATGTTATTGGTCATAACCATAATCCCTAGGCTGTCCTGCTTTACCTTCTGAATTCTCAGCCTCATCCTTCTAATCCAGTAAAGACTATGTTAGGGAAGGCGTGATAGAGGTTCCTGGATGAAAATGGTAACCTCTGCTTGAGATCCCTCCTGGTACCACTTGACTCCCCTGATCTTTGAGGTTGTATAGATGCCATAGGCAAGATTTGGGGAGGCAGAATCACTCCCTACTAATTGCTCAGGGTTACTCTGGTCAATGATTCAAGCCAAAACCTTCATCACTTCCTTTTAGAGATTTAGCCCAGCAGATATTAAGAAAGTTCTGATTTTCAAAGGGAAAGGAAAGTTTTAAGTTGAGATGGAAAAGGAGGTGACTCATTGTCCCAAAGGAAAAGGGCTCTGAAAGCTTTGAGAAATGGCCCCCAGCTGCCACCTCTTCCTTTGGAAACGTACAAGTGGCCACCGAAAGTTAAGGGAGCGTGTTGGCCCAAGAACAGTCCCTTAAAAGAAGGACAGAGGAATCAGTAACTTGGAATCCAGCTGAGCAGTGGGTGCAAAAGGGTGTAGACACCCAGTTAGTGCAGAGTGGGAGGTGAAAATGCAGAAGTTGGCTATCCTGAGTGCATGTAGAGTTTATGATTTAATATTTAAGAAGAACAGAAAACCAGAAATTGCTATAGTTGGGGCAGAAAATGACTGTCCCTGGAAGGTCAAGGTGAGAAGGAATTTTGGCGGTGGCTCTGCCTAACATCATAGGCTTGCTAACATGGGAGCTAGGGGCACACAGGATAGCGTGAGCACTGTTCCCAAGAGTTCTGACAGCAGGGACCATTGCAAAATAATAAAAATGAAACATGAAGTCAAAGATATCAATTTTACAAAATAAAAAATGTTCTTAGATTAGCAAAATCATTTTCGACAAGTATTTTACTATGTCCCATTTTGCCCAGGCACGTTCCTGGCTGTCTTGTGGTTTACAATTTTGGACTTTAAAATTTATATATATATTTTAATTTTTTTTTCTTTTAGAGAGAGGAAGCATGAGGGAGAGAGAGATAGAAACATTGACTCACTGCCTCCTGCACGTTCCCTACTGGGGATCGAGCCTGCAACCCAGGCACGTGCCCTGACCCATGGTGCACAGGACAACGCTCAATCCACTGAGCAACACGGGCTGGGCTTGGACTTCTTTTTTAAATAGGCCTCTTGACCTTACAAAATCAGTGTTTCTCTCCTCTGCAGATGCTTTAACACTTACTATTTGTATCATTCACTTGACATTCACAGTATAGGAGGCCTGTTCACCATTATTTTTGTTGTTGGATTGAACTCTGACTATTGTTTTATTTTTTACTGAGACCTGTTGGGGGCACAGAAATCCCTCCAGAGACGCTGTTGGTTCTGATAGAGCAGCGGTTCTCAGCCTGTGAGTCGCGACCCCTTGGGCAGTCGAATGACCCTTTCACAGGGGTCGCCTAAGACCATCCTGCATAGCAGATATTTACATTACGATTCATAACAGTAGCAACATTACAGTTATGAAGTAGCAACGAAAATAATTTTATGGTTGGGTCACAACATGAGGAACTGTATTTAAAGGGCCAGAAGGTTGAGAACCACTGTGATAGAGCATGAGGAGAGGTAACACTGTGGTTCTCCTCGCCCCACCCTGCACCTCATGACCATGTTCCTTGTTAGGAATTAGATACTCTATCTTTGCTTCCCTAGGGGCCTTCTACCTTTTGCTATCCCTTGCTAATGCAAGTCAGTTAGCAGTGGTTCTCAACCTTCTGGCCCTTTAAATACAGTTCCTCATGTTGTGACCCAACCATAAAATTATTTTCGTTGCTACTTCATAACTGTAATGTTGCTACTGTTCTGAATCATAATGTAAATATCTGATATGCAGGATGGTCTTAGGCGACCCCTGTGAAAGGGTCGTTCGACCTCCAAAGGGGCCGCGACCCACAGGTTGAAAACCGCTGAGTTCAAGGGAGCATCAGTAGAAAGAGAGATGGGGCTAGGAAGATAGAGACAATGTCTGAGGAGGGGAAATTCTGTGCCAAGAAAGTTAGTTATAAGGTATAAGCACAAGAAGGTGTTGGATACTTGGAAATAATGAAGCGTCAGATGGACCAAGAAGAACTTAAATTACCTGGAAGGTTTGTCTGGACTTGGTGAGGTGATGGCAGGTTTCTAAGTGTCTGACTGGAAATGTCTGGACCCGTGTACGAGTTCAACTAGCATTTAGGTTTGCACCTGAAGTTTGTCATTTCTGTAAATGAAACAAAATAGCTTCCACTTAGGATAATCTCCCAGTAGCCATCCTGCCTTCTCATCGTCTATATAATGGTTCTGATGGATTTGAGAACTAGTGGGTAGCTCTTAATCCTAATTCTGGGTGTGTAGGCTTTCTTATACTGTTTTATCATCATCTGTGCCTCTCTCTCTCTCTCTCTCTCTCTCTTATTGTGAATTCTCTGAGAGAATATATCCTATGGTGTACAGACTGTGAATTCTTTGGGGAGATGACCGTGCTGGAATTGCGTTCTTTTGAACTAGGACATGGGAGATGGATAAAGGGTGGCCCTTTTCCACTTGTGCCTCTTTAAAAACTATTCACCGCTTATTACTTTGAATTGCCACCTCAAATTCACTGTGAAATCAGGTAGGATTGAAATACATATTATGGAATTTATATTTCTGCAGACTCTTCTGTACAAAGCTGTCAACTCCTTCAAGACTGAGTTAGTAGTTTGATTCATATCCCTGAGGGGCTAGATTTAAATGGTTTGGTCAAGGAAGGAGGTGAAAATGAGCCAAGCAAATGCATATCATGGTGGAGAGCACTTTGGAAGCAGAGAGAGGATATCAGGGAACCTCTAAGGGAGTGAACTGGGTAATTTGAGGGACAGAAACAAGGCCATTGCTTTGTGAGTGTCACAGAAATGGTCAGGCTAGCTGACAATCAGCCGCAGTCAATTTTTTATTTTAGTCCTGATTGGCAGTCATTGAGCATTTCGGGGAACATGTTATTCAAGGATCACTGGCAGTGCTCTGGAATGTGAATTACAGGGAGGTGATAGTGGGTTGGACCAGGTTGTAGTGCTGGAGTTGGAGAGAAGTGGACAGATGGGGAGTAGGGTTTGGAGGAAGAGCCTGTGAGTGTGGGCTGGACATTCGCAGGGCAGAAAGGAACTGAGGCTGACACTAGGTCTGATCACCGAGGCAGACTGTTTTGGGCTGTGAGTGGAAAATCAAAGATAATCCCGAGGCCGTTAAACTAATTTATTGCGAGAATTTAAAACTGCCAAGCAGAGTGGCCTCCCACGACATCCTCTTTCCTGTAAGAAAGTCCACTTGGGAAATTTAATTGGTCCACAGGGCACAGAGTCGGGCAGTTTTAATCGTACTACCCTTGTCCCCCGCTTGCTTGTGGCTAGGCCTCTCCAGTGCTTGCTTCTCCGGGAAGGTGCTAGAGGCCGTTAGCTCTTTATTTTAAGCAAGAGGCAGCGTGGCCTGTAGAGCAGAGGTGGTGGGCTCAGAGCCACCTCAGGTACAGTGATTCAGGCTTCCTGGTGTGATGACAAGAAGGAAGGTGATGGAGAATGGATTTGAGAGAGTGTAGGAGAGAAACCATGGGACTTGGTCACTGATTCGTGGCAGGATGGTATGGGAGAGGGAGGGAGGGAGAAAGGCCTTTGAATGGCTTTGTTCTTGCATCTCAGTGAGCCTGAGGTGTCTGGTGAAAAAGATGGTGGGGTATGATCAGGGAAAGTAAAAATGGTGAGCGGCCTTCACGTGGTACTCTCTTCAGCTAACGGTTTAACTTGCAGCCCAAGTCAGTCTGCTCAGTTTTCTGGAAATTCCCAGGGCATTTGATCCATTAGGAAAAACATTCAGTGTTCCTCTACCCTTTTGTGTGGCATGACCAAGTACTGTCTCATAAAATGAGATGTGTTTTCATGTTACCCCATTGCCCCTCTCAGGAAAGGCAGTGACTGAAAGCTGTACAGTCACCTCTGTGAGATGCAGGCGCTGAGCCCGAGTCCCCAGTGCTTCCTGACGCACGTGGGCAGACAGGGCTGGGGAAACCAGGCCCTCACATCAGATCCGTCCACTGCAGGGATGAAGGCAGCAGACCCCACAGTCCACAGGACCACAGGACTGCTGAAGACAGAGGGAAGGGCCTTTTTCCATGCAGTTTCTGGTACTTCAAAGTGTGATTCAAAATGTTTAAATGAAACTTTGTGTTTAAAAAGCTCACTGGGGGTTCATTCTGTCAGACTTAATTAAATGCCTCAAAATCTCAAATGCTTTTGAGTTCCTAAAAATAAAATACTTTATAGAATAGAGGCATCCTAGGGCTTTGTTTAGACAATTCTTGAATTTTGGTACTTATGAATACTGGCTAAGACTTACTGAGTGCTTATTGTGTGACAGGCACTGTGCTAAAACCATCCCTGGGTTATTTCTTTTCATCTTCACATAGACCTGTGAGATGCGATTAGGACCTGTCATTATCACCCCATTTTACAGACTAAATGACTGAGGCTAAGTGTTTGTCTGGGACCACACAGTGCTATGAGTGAGACATAACCCAAGAATTCAGGCATCACAGCTCAACTGGTTTCCATTGCACTCCATTGTGCACATAAATCTTTCTTATGTTACTCATATTCCTCTGTTGTAAGAGTGCCATGAGCCGTTGCTACCCTGGAGATGTGGCGATGTCTGCGCTGGCCAGGTACTGGATGCAGTCCAGCATGGTCGCATCAGGACCTGGCGACACCCTTCCTTGTGTGCGACTGCCTGGTGAGGTGGGTGGACAGGAAAATGGGCAGGGTGGAGAAAGGGGAGAGAGAGTTTTCTATGTGAGTATAATGACCAAGAGTTCCAGCAGACTCCCAGGAGCCTGCATTTGTTAAGATTCCTAGGAGAAAGTGTGTATCAAGCTCCTGTGTTTGACATGTTGAGTTAAAGAAAGGCAGGATTGAGAAGCCCTTTGAGAAGGAGCAGGGCCGCCAGGTGCCATGGGACTCTCTGGCCCTGGGAGAGTATTAAGGACACCCACAAACACGAGATATGATGGATGGGGTTGATGTGAGCAAAGCGGGTGGGTGTGGAGAAGGGCAACATCCTTTCTACTCATTCTCTTTCATTTCCCTTTGTTTTTCTTCTCTCATTTTCAGAGCAGTGCTCTAGGTGTGCGTGTACACTCCTGTGTGGGTGTGTCGCTAAGGGGAGGGAGATTTCTAACTTCAGAAAGAAAAAACTCTTCCTTCAGTAAACATTTATTGAGTGTCTGCCACATGCCAGGCACCTTGATAAATCCAGAGGAGACCTCAGGGACCGTGGTTCTGACTGTGGAATTTCTTCTGTAGCCAGGTGGGTTCGCCCTGAGTAGACTAGTTCTGGGCTGTCAAGCACTTTGATCTTGTCTAGGGAACACGCCTGAAGAGTTCTGTGTGTCTTTCTGTTATTTATTATCATCATTCTTCCTTAAGCTAAACGCTTAGGCGAGCACACTTCAGTCCTACAGCGATCCGCAGTTGAGTCCAATCATGCACATTCTTGACTCATAAATGCCAGTCATCCGCGCCATCGCCCAGCCCAGCTTTTTAGTTCGGCAGCTGCCAAGAAATTGTTCAGCAGACGCCCCGCTCAGGTGTGCAGGGACACAGGACAAGCTATGCTGTTTCTGTTTATATCCTTGGCCGAGCCACCCCTTTCTCTGTAGCCGGCAGGATTTCCTGGGGAAGCTGTCCGTGAGGGTGGGCCAGGGCGAAGCAGGATGTGATGACACAGCCTCCTCTGCCCTTTGGGAGCTGCATTGAGATCCAACCTACTTGTGATTCCGGGCCCACCCTTCCTAGTTTGCAAGTTTCAAGGCCTGTTCTCCTGCCCTGGATTGGGGGGTGGAGTGGGGTGGGGATAGATGGGTTTCTGCGCCCTTGCGCTCAACCTTTCCCATTTCATGCTGCCTCACGCAGTACTGGGCAAAGAGCTCAGGAAGGGGCGCCCCCCCAGAGCCCCCCAGAGCCCCTCTGTGTCAGCATCTCCAAGCCCCAGCTTTTCCCACGAGGCCACGGCCAGTCACCCGAGGGCTGCTGGGTCAGCTGTGAGCCCAGCTTCAGGAAGAGAGGATGGATCAATCAGATGATGTGCTAATTTGTTTGGCTTGGCCAAGCACCCAAACATATGTTTCCTCTCACGCAGCTGAGTGAATTATTTAACTGTATACCTATGCAGCTTAGTAGTACTCTTACCTAACGTACACTTTTATTTAAAAGTATAATGGCAGGGGAGGGTGGGAAGCTACTTTCTGTGGAAGGCCTCAGCAGATGGCTTTATCATTTAAATAAGCAGTAATATCAGCTAACGTTTGTTATATACCCAACTGATGTAAGCCTATATTTCGGAGGCGATAAAGTTTGGTTTTGGAGTAAACAGGCATGGATTTGGTGCCTGGGTCTGCTTTGTATTCGCCATGTGACAGGGGACATGTGTGTCACTTCCCTGAGTGTCTGTGCCCTCTTGGGAATTGTACAGTTGGTGAAACTTACTTTAAGTTTCGTATGTTTTAAGTGAAACAACATATGAGAATACTTGACATATAATACAGGTATTCAGATGCTCAATACATGTTAATTTCTCCCTTAACACTTGTCCTTCCAACCTCTCCAACACACACATACACACACACACACACACACACACACACACACACACGTTTCTAGTTTTAGCATATTTTATAAACTTAAATGGAACAAAAGCTAATCCTTTGAAAGGCAGCCATATGCTGTAAGAAGCTGCATGTTGTCTCTTCCCCTGGGGGGTACGGATTCCTTCAGTCGTCGAGTTTTTATTAATTGCCAGCCTGTGTCTGTCTTGTGGTGGCTCTGCAGAGAGTTACAGATGCATGGCATTGTAAGAAGACGAAGGCACTGGCCTGGCAGGGCTCGTACCTATTGGGAAGAATACCTGGAGGGGCACATGTGAGCCCACTAGGAATAAACTCATGGGAGGTAGAGCGATTGTGTCATCATTAGGGGAAAACAGAGCGTAGGAGGGACCTGCCCTTAGATACACCTCCCTGCTACAAAGGATGAAAGGGCCATTTTGGAAGCTGGATTTAGCGTGGCTTCTACATCTTGTTTTTTATCTGTAGGCATTCTGCTTCACACTTTGAAACTATTTCTACCTGGACAAAGATGATTTCATTATGAGGCAGTAAAATTTTTGAAGCTAGATGATCTAGCTTGGTCATGATATTCAGTAACATTGCAAGCAGCAGTCAGTGGTGGTTGTTACCGATGAGGGTAACTGTTGATTGAGTTCTGGGTGCCACATGCTGTTTTGAGTGCTATACACGGATTATCTCATTTATTTAGCAGCATAGTCCTGTGGGCAGACACCCCTCTCTCTGAGGCACAAAGAAATTGAATAACTTGCTTTCTTGAGGTCAGAGCCTGGGATCTTAAACATTGCACCTTACTGGTTCTTCTTTATCCTTGACAAAAAAAGAGAAGTAAACCCAAACAAACAAAACAAAACAACAACAACAAAAAACCTTCACAAAAATATATAAAATAATTTTTCAATAACAAATAACACTTTTCTCTTTTGTAGTTGGAAGGTGGGAATGAGGAATGGCTTGTAAGGATAAATCAAGTGATTTCTCAAATGTCCCCTTCTGAACAAAGTATTCTGTGGCCTTTTAAGTGTATCCGGATATCCTTTATTAACAAATTGTGGAAAATGGACCAAATCCAGTGCAATTCTAAGAAACAAGTAGGTGATTAACTGTCATCAAGAAGTATATTGCCGCCCTAACCAGTTTGGCTCAGTGGATAGAGCGTCGGCCTGTGGACTCAAGGGTCCCAGGTTCGATTATGGTCAAGGGCATGTACCTTGGTTTCGGGCACATACCCAGTGGGGAGTGTGCAGGAAGCAGCTGATCGATGTTTCTCTCTCATCGGTGTTTCTGACTCTCTATCCCTCTCCCTTCCTCTCTGTAAAAAATCAATAAAATATATTTAAAAAAAGAAGTATATTGCCAAGCGCTTCATGCTTAGTATCTTTGCCTTGGTTATCTCCTTGAATGTTGCTGTCAGAATATCTACCTCATGGAACTATATTTTTCAGGACTGGCTAATTCTCTTCTTTCCTCCATTTTTTAAAAAAATACCTTTTAGTGGTTTTGTTGCCACAGATGGGGATGGGAGAGATGAGCCTAATGTCACTGGAATAATGTTGAGGAAGAAATGAAGTGAGGTTGGAATTACTTGCCTAACTTCTTAGACATTTTCTTAATTATATGTATGGGAAAAATTAAATGGGCTTTTCTATAGTTTTGTCTGTAAGTCCTGTAAGCCTTCTGTGGCCATGCTTCTGAGGTGGGGACAAGACTTGGTGTCAGTCTCGGCACAGAGCCAGGAGGCCCTATGGCAGTGGTTCTCAACCTGTGGGTCTCGACCCCTTTGGCGGTCGAATGACCCTTTCACAGGGGTCGCCTAAGACCATCCTGCATAGCAGATATTTACATTACGATTCATAACAGTAGCAACATTACAGTTATGAAGTAGCAACAAAAAATAATTTTATGGTTGGGTCACAACATGAGAAACTGTATTTAAAGGGCCAGAGGTTGAGAACCACTGCCCAATGGGTTTATGGTGCTGGCTATGTAAGTACAGGAGAGTGGGAGCGGAGCCTTCTACTCCCCATACTTCCCTACCCACCTGCCTTCTGGGCCCAGGAAGGTGGTGCAGTACCTGCACTTGGAGAACTGTTAACTCGAATGGCCTTTTGAGAATCTTTATTTCCTGTATTTATGGCCTGGTTTGCTTTTGGAGGCCAGGTCTTATTCTGGGATAATCATTAACAAGCCAATTTTCCCTACTAGTAGCTGTTCTAGTAGGGAAAATTGCACTTTCTTTCTAAATGTAATACAAAAAAAAATATTTGCAGTTATCAAACTCCATCATTTATGATGTAGCTAGGCAGGCTGTTTTGAAATTGTCTGTACTGATTCATACAAACTGGAATAGTGCAAATACTTCTTTTTGGATTATGTGAAAATGTTTAAATTGCAAATTGTGTACATGTAAGTTACATAAGGAAGTCCAGCATCACCCCACCATGCATTCAGAAACACTGTCCCCAAAACCTGTTTCCACTGCCATGCTCTTTCACTTTGAGGCTTGTTGGCTGGAGTCAGTTCTTTACAAAGGCTTGTCTATGTAGTGAAATAATTTTCTTTTGCTAGTGGCTGTTTTGCAATATTATGCTTTACTGCGTTTGACTTTCTCACATTTATAAAACTAATAAACTACGTAAACATAAAAGTGCTAAGTGTTAGGACCGACACCTCTTAGGAGTTTATTTTTAATAAGCTTATGTAATTAACACCTTGAACTATCTATTTCATTTGTTTCTTTTGAAATCATATAGAGAACAGGATGATGCACATACAAAAGGCACCAGCATGGTTAATACTGGCTTTTCAAGGTATGATGAGGTCATGGGTCTTTTAGAAGTTAAAACTTGCCAATTACTTTTAAGTCGCAGGACTGAGGAGTAGATCTGTTAGTTAAAGTAAAAGAAACTAAAACATAAGCAATATAGAAATCATTTATATGCATCTCTCAAACAGCCTGAGCATGGTGCCTGGCACAGTGCTTGCTGATTGATGCTTTTCTTGCATTCATTCATGCATAAATTTATATTGAATCTTCTGGGCCAGTGGTTCTCAACCTCTGGCCCTTTAAATACAGTTCCTCATGCTGTGACCCAACCATAAAATTATTTTAGTTGCTACTTCATAATTGTAATGTTGCTACTTGTTCTGAATCGTAATGTAAATATCTGATATGCAGGATGGTCTTAGGCGAACCCTGTGAAAGGGTCGTTCGACCGCCAAAGGGGTCGTGACCCACAGGTTGAGAACCGCTGTTCTAGGCACTGTCCTAAGCACTCAAAAGTGAACAAAACTTAGAAAAATCTCTGTCCTTATGGACCTTTTATTTTAGTTAGAGGAGGGAAACGAAAAAGACACGAGTAATGTGCAAACCAGTTTAAATAGTGAAGAGTGGTGAGGAGAAAGATAAGGCCAAGAACCGGGTTGGAGATGGTGTGTGCAAGAGAGGGAGGGTACACTCTCAGGTAGGACGTCCCTGGAGAAGAGGTGTTTCAGGAACCTCTGCAGGAGACAGGCTCATGACTGGGGAAAGCACAGTACAGGCAGGAGAGGAGCAAGTTCAAAGGCCAGGCGAGGCTGGTGGGTTTGGAGTGTGGGAGGAGGAACAAGGTAGCCAGTGTGTGCACAGATGTGATGGGCCTTCCAGGCCACGCGGAGACTGTGGCCTTCACTGAGTGAGAGCGGAGCCCGAGGAAGGGAGGCTTTGAGCAGAGGGACTGGATTTGACTTAGGTTCTAACAGGGCTGCTGTGTTCAGAGGCTGCATAGGAGGCAGCTGAGTATTTGGTTTCCTCGGATAACACAGAGCTGTTGAATTGCTAAGCTTTGTGAATGGAAAAACACGGCTCATCCTGACGGAATCAGCATTGAAAATAAACCCCAAAACCTAGATGACCCTCTAAGAGGCTTGATAGTACATTTAATTTTCTTTGTAGGCTCTCCTCCCACATTGTGGCAAACAATTAAAATAAAAATTTGTCCTGTTCACATCACAGAAAAAAAAGTGAAATTGCCCTTTTTTTATAGAGCAATTGAGAAACATAAAAAAGCACAGGTGGGTGATGGACATGTTTTAACTAGTTCATTTCCTTTAATGAGATTTTTTCATTGGAATTCCAAGAGCATGGGTAGGAAGAAGGGGACTATGTGCAAGCAAACACTGACCTGTAAAACCGTTCAAAGAAACAAGGTTTGGCTGATGAGTAGATAAAAGTGTTAACTCTTCTATAAAGTGAATTGCTCTTTTAAAAAGGTAGATATTAGATATTGAAACATTAGATGTGAGAACTCCAGTGGTGATGTTAGTGAATTCTCAGCTCCTGAGCAAATTGGAAAAATGGGGGTACACACACAAACACACACACACACACACACACACACACTGAGTGGCCAGATTATTATGACCGGCCAGATTATTATGACCACCCCATCAGTACAATGAAGTGAATTAGTTATGCAAATAATAATAATAATAATAATAATAAAATTTTGAGAGTATTTGCTTAGGAAGTTTTCAATATTCAGTATTTTTGGAAGTGTTAGTGAAGTATTCTCTCTCTCTCTCTCTATATATATATATAGAGAGAGAGAGAGAGAGAAATCCTCACCCAAGGATATTTTCCCATTGATATTTAGAGAGCATGGAAGAGAGAGGGAAAGACAGAAACAGCCATGTGCAAAAAGCACATCGATTGGTTGCTTCCTGCATCGGCGCTTGGCCGGAATCGAACCCAGTACTCTACCCACTAAGCCAAACCAGCCAGGGTGAAAAATGAATATTTTTATTCTTGTGATAATTGGCTCAACAGATTTATGTGCGTTCATTTTAGATTTTTGTTGTTGTTCTCTTAGACATCAGATGACTGTCACGTTGCACTGTGACCCCGTATAGAATGTGATACACAGCAGCTAATCTTCACTCTCCACTTCCAATATGTTTTTAATCTCTGAGTAAGAACAGAAGCATGTGCTGAGGGTCCTCTTTCAGAGCACTTTCACATTATATTCTTGGCAAACGTGTAAGTCTTTTATGATGAAAGTTGAGATCATCTTGAGGGGGAATGATGTCGTTAGGAAAGAACTTTTCTTCGCAAAGAAATTGCAATAAAAGTATGGCCATCATATCATATGTAATATTTTATATGGTTACATCCATAGGTGGACAGATACGTAGATATGGAAACAGATCATACTCATTGTTTATGTGCCTGGAACAAGAAGAGTAATGTGGTGGTGCTGATATTCTCTAGATTGGATTTTCTTAAATCTGCCAGTAGAGGTTGGAATGTGATACAGGATGAAGCCAACAAGTTGTCCCGGTTCACCCCACATGTACAAGTGGTCTCCAGAGCCCCTACAGGCAGGCCTTAGTGCACTACTTGCTATTGCGTGAGTGACTTGAGGGGCCCAGGAATAGGTCACAAGAGCATATGCCAGAACCTAAGTCATGAAATATGCTTGAGAAGGGTTAGGTGTGTAACAAAGAGATGTTTTTGAATTTTTCCAGGGCAGTGAGTGAACTGGTTTCTCCCTGACCCTGGGAAGAAATCACCCAGTTGGTGTCGCATGAATGAAATACACTAAATGGTGTCCAGTCAAGAGGGACAAACAGGTTTCCCCGCAGCTCATTGTTGCTCATTCCCGGAAAGGGACTATGCATGTCACTGTGGCCATGGCGTTGCTCTAGTGTTTGCTCTCTGACAACACCCAAACCAGTGGCATCCAGGTGTGGTTTTCTGCTGGTCTCCCTGATGGCAGCTGAAGGCAAAGGATTCAAGCAGGTAAGTTCCTGATGTATTCAGTGCCTTTTCATATGAGTCTGCCTTTGTTTCAAAAACGCTCAATGGCTTTTCCTGTCAGGATGTGAGAAGAATGTGAGACTTTAGTGACCTTAAGCCCATTGAACTATCCCTTTAGTTTTTTTGGTGCAAGAAACTTACATCGGATTCCAACAAGATTTTTGACCCTCAACATGTTAAGAATTATCAGTAGTAAGTGGAAACAAAAATCAATATGTTCTGAAACTGGACAACCGATGCATCCGGGCTGCCTGTCACTACTTGGGTCAATTAAACAGAAACAGGCTTGAATCATATATGAGCATTTATTCCAATAATATAGCAGCATGGGAGAGCAGCAGGTCATCCACAAATATCTGCTCTGCACCCCACCATATGCCAGCTGCTTATATTGGGTAGAAGGACAAAGGTTATATGGGGTAAGGAGGCAAAAGGAATAAGAATGGGTATGCAAAATGGTATTACAGGCATGGGGAAATAGGAAAAAGGAATAAAAATGGGTATACAGATTATAGGCAGGCGGGGGTGGGAGCCTCTGTTGTTTGGACAATAAAGTTGTTAATCTTTCCATGATAATAGGCAGTTCTTAACTCTCAGGTTCCAGCTTTCTTTAATCAGAACTAAGTAATCAGGGATTAATATTTCTTATAATTATAGCTAGTCCCCAATATTCTATTTCTGCCCTGAACAGTTCTATATGTGAAGAGACCTCAAACTGGTTCCCTTCTCTTCTCCTGACCCCTGTTTTGCCTGCCACACCCCTGCATTGATCTTTTAGCCACTTCTGGTAGCTATTCCTCTTGAAACAGGTTAGGCTGTCTCCTGACTCAGAGGAACTACATTTGTTGGCCCTTCTGCCTAGAACCTATTCCCCACCCTCTCACCTAAGACTTCATTTGTCATTTCTAATGATGTATTTTTGTGTTTGGGTGTCTCCCTCACTCACTGTTGTAAGGTTGGTGGAGACAGGCTGAAACTGTGAAAGCTCGCCTTTATGTTAGGTAGGGAGTTAGACCTGAGTGGCTGGGGTGGGACCTGCCCTGACAGATGTAACAGGAATGTTTCTTCAATAAATCCCACTTTGCTTTACTTTCATTTTCATTGACCTTAAAGTCTTTTCTGCGTGGTCAAGAAGAACTGAGGTGCCAGCTGGTAACTTCAGTCTGTAACACTTATGTGTGAGAATGCTGGCCTAGTGGGTGTATGTCATTGCATAGTTATTAACGCTATGGCACCCTCAGGAAGGGGAGAGATCAGCTCTACTGACTTCCATTTATTCCTTCATTCATTTCATCATTTCTTCATTTATGCACTGATAGATATTTCTCAGGTCATTGCTAAGTGTCAGGCACTTCATGGTGTTAGCTGCTGAACATGCAAAAACGAGTAAGACCCAGCTCCAATCCCTAGGGCAAAAATAGAATATTGGGGACTAGGTACAGTTATAACAAATATTAATCATGCTCTATTAACCGTGATTGCCTTGTTCTGATTAAAGAAAGTTGTACACCCCAGGGACCCGGGAGTCAATCTTGGACCTGGGAGTCAATCTTGGAATACAGTCTATTCTCATTCAAGAACTGCCTGTTATCGTGGAAAGATTAACAACCTTGTTGCCCAAACAGTGGAGTCCCGCCCCAGCCTGCATTGCCTACTTCCCATGCCTGTAATTCCTACTTCTCTGTGTAATCTTTATCCTACCCAATATAAGCAGGTGGCTTATGGGGGGAAGGGGATTGCAGAGCAGATTTTTGTGGATGACCTGCTGCTCTCCCATACTGCCAGCAGTATTGGAATAAGTACTCATATGATTCAACCCTGTCTCTGCTTAATTGGCTCAAGTAGTGACAGGCAGCCCAGACCCAACGGTTTGTCTAGTTTCACAACTTTCAAGGACTTTAAAGTTTCCTGGGGACAACAACTATGTAAGTAATAAAAGTCACTCTTTAAAAATGTCTTAACATAGAAAATTTCAAATACTACAAAAGTAGGGAGAATATTTTAAAGATCCCCTATATCCCAGCACTACAGTTATCAATAATGGTCAGTTTTATTTCACCTATACCTGTAACCACTCCTCTTCCCTTCCCCCATGACCTTGAAGCAAGGAAGACATTAGGTCATTCCACTGTGTGATTTACTCTGATGTCCTAGGAAGATTAGGTGTCATACGAAGTCCATTGTGAAGGGTGGGCTGCTGTCTGTGGGTCAGTAGGGTAAAAGAAAGGGGCTGGAGGCAGAAGAAACAGCGGGGGAGTGGCTGTAGTGCTTCATGTTGTAGTTTGATTTCTCCATAACTAGTGCATCATGGATGGGGAGGTGGAGCCATAGTAGAATCTAGAAAAGGCAAACAGTTCAGATAAAAGGGCTCTTGTATTGCAGGCAACAGACTGACTTTGTCAAATCTTCTCTGGGAGACGTTTACAGTTTTCACAATTTATATTTTGAAAGTTACAGTGGGCATGGGATATAGAGTGGGTTGTAAATGAGATGGGATTAGAGAGAGGGTGGAGGGTGAATAGCTGGGAAGCTTTGTCAGTGGCTTGAAACACTGCTAGGGTTAGGATGGACAGACTTTTTCAGACATTGAGGGAAAAAAAGAGATAGTGGAGAAGAAATGTTATAATAACACAGATTTGTTTATGACACCTTATAATGTTATATTAGACTTAGTGAGCTCTTACTTTGGGGATAAGGGAATTACTCCTGAGAGTCAGATATGATTGAAACTGGTGGGGATGGAGAGTTCAGACTGACTGTCTAGGAAGAGTAGGCATAGGCATTTGTATGCCGCTAAGGAGGTGCTGAAAGGTTTCTGAGAGTTATCAAAGCCTAAGTGTGGGGCATCCGACTTTTTCAGTACGGGGGCCATGCTCAGGTTTGTAAGTCATGCGAATTTTTATTGATAACACTGAGTAGATATTACCTGCCAGTTCTTAAAAAATGTGGCCTTTTGGCAACATCACCAAGAAAGAGTTTAATCAACACTAGTTCTGTGACAGTGAATGGTTATAAGCATGATGCCTGTTGCCAGTTTTGATCAGGACATCAGGACTTCCACATCTCATTTAACAGCCCCACTGCCCTCAGGATGATCCGAGGAAATCAGCTAGTCATTCCAGTGCTGATTCCATGGGCTATCTATCACACCTCCCGACCCTCTGCTCAAGCTGTGGTAGAATAGAATTTCCATAAAACACAGCAAACTCATATCGTATAAGTTTTAACACCATAACCAGGAATTTCAGGATTGTTCTGAGATTAATATATTCATTTCCAAATGTCTAAGAATACTATAGATCACTCCCACCTCCCCCCAATCAGGTCTTAATGGTTAAATGCTCGAGAATGTCCATACACTCATGATTATGTGTCAAAGGCAGCCAGAGAAAGTGCAAAGTGTGATTCATACTCATCAGATCTCTGAATCTGATCTGAAATTATGACTTCATTCCCACCCAACCAGCTCGCTCTGCTGTGCCTTCCAGATCTGTTAAGCTCCGGGCAGTTTAGAAATGAGAAGTGAGTTCAGTCTGAAATCGCCATCTGCTAAATCCATATGTCCGTTTTGAGTGTGAATCTGACTTGAACTTTTTAGAACAAATTGCCAATGTTCCAGTCTTTCCCGTGTATTTTTGAGGTTCTGAGATTTCCTGTGAAATGTCCTGCTTGAGACATTGATAGCCCAGCAAATTGGATCTTCCAGAGCCTTTAATTTAAAAAGACCTTATGCTAAGTACCCAGTTTAGTAAATCCTTTCAACAAGTTTCCATGACTTAACCCTATGACTGCATTAAAATAAACTACAGGCCATACGTGGCTTTTCTGTCCAGTAATAGTAAGCATTCATGTTTCTTGATTTTATATTGTTTACTTAGCACCTACCACAGTATTTGGAATGTCATAGGTGTTCAGTTTTGAATTACATTGAATTAATGTAATATTCCATTAGGTGTTGATGATTGAAGGGTGTAATTTTATTGCCTTGATCACTTGCTTCATCACACCTGACAACCAACGTGATATGAGAGATACCAGCATGCGCTCTCCCCACGCAGAGGTAATTTCATTCCATTTATTGTAGTGACTCCTCTCCATGGCCAGAAAACTGAGTTTGTTCATATTTAGACACAGGCTTTTTCAAGTTCCTTCCCTGGAGAGAATTAAGGATTACAAGTTCATGTAGAAGATTTTGATAATAACATTTTTGATGAAAAATCTCAGGCTCTTCATAACCTAGGGTCAGGCAGGCTGCATTGGGCCTGATGGAGGAAGAAGGGAAGGACGAAACGCTTCTGCTGTGACTTTAAACCCATCCAACTGCTGATGACATTTCCCCAAGAGAACAGGCAGCACAGGAAGAGAAAAATGCAGGAGAACCTTGGGGGCATCTGCGTTTAGGATTGACTGTGGATAGGGGTTGTGAGAATTCCAAGGAGACCCATGGGCAGGGAATCTATAATAGACTCCAGAGTAGAGCTTTGGGGGGCAGATCCATCAGTGACTTTCAAACTTTTGTCACAGGTTTCCTGGAAGGTATATTTTTCATCAGGTGGACCATCCAGCTGATGGTCCAGTTATGCACATGCATAACTGGAACGAATACTGTAGGAAACAGTGCAGACAGTCCCTAATGTATAATGATTCCACTTAAGATTTTCCGACTTTCTGATTCTGATATCAGGGAATTTGAATGTGGCATTTTGAATTTCGATCTTTTCGTGGTTATCGATGTGTGGATTGATACTCTCATGATGCTGGGCAGTGGCTGGGAGCCATAGCTCCCCATCAGCTGTGTTGTCAGGAGTGTGAACAACTGATACTCTACAGTGCACTGTGTTGCTAGCATTTTGGACATTTTTGTGTTTTGTGTTTTTGCATCCCATCGTGTCTGTGAAACACCCATGTGTGTCTCTTGCTCTGGTGAGAAGAAGCAGGCAGTTATCCTAATATGAAACTCAAGATAATTGCCCAGTTGTAGGCTAATGTCAGTGTTTGGAGCATGTTTAAGGTAGGGCAGGCTAAGCTATGATGTTGGCAGTTAGATATATTCAATGCATTTTTGACTTAATGATATTTTTCAACTTATGATGGATGTATTGGGACGGAACCACATTATAAGTAGAGGAGCATCTGTACCCTTTTTTCTTGGGCCATAAGCCACCAACATTTTCTGTTCTGTTGGTACTGTTCTATGCTCCGCAATGTTATTTACACAAATTCTGTTCTCATGCCTAAATTTATCTTAGGATTCTGGTGGCTTAGTCTGGTGTCATCCTAGAAGCCAGAAATGAAGTGGCAGGGGCCATATATTTCAGACTCTGACGGTTGTTGGAGGGTGCTGGGCATTGCGGCAGCCCTGCAGGGTGTCACTGACCTGCGAGCTTACCTTGTTAGCACGAGGCAGTGCCCAGACCCGCAGCAGGTCCAGGCCCTGGCAGCTCGCCTTCATCTTCTGGGGAGTCCTGAGCCCAGTGTGCATGCGGGTTCAGCATGAAGAGCTCAAGCTTCTGTTGTAGGTCACTCCCAACTGCCAGGTAGGAGTTGATGAGAAATAGACATGGTTCCAGTTGTCCTCATGGTCCCCGGGTTCTCATGGGCTCAGTTTTGTTTTTGCTTTTTCATGACCAGCTTCCTTCATAACTGCTGGCCTGGCCAACCTGTGGTGGCTTTAGGTTCAGTAGTACACGCAGAGGCAGCAGCCTGTGCAGACTGTTTCACCAACTGCCAATTACCCACAGCAGTTGTGCTTCTCTGATCTGACCTTGACCCAAATAATATGACCTGCAGGGTGAGTACCACTGCAGTTGCTTCTCTATTTGGGAATTGGGAGGAAATTAGAACTTTTTATGTATACTTGCTTTTGTCTCATTTAAAATGCCCATGTTTGTGTGTATTTTTAATGTAAATAGTTGTACTAGTTGTAAATGGACATAGTTTATGTTAATAAGTGCTTATGGTTGTAAGTAGATATATTTATAAGTAATTATACTGTATTAAGAGATTCCCTACCCCAGTCCTTTTTTTAAAAAAAAAATCCTCACTGATGGATATTTTTTCCATTGATCTTTAGAGAGAGTGGGAGAGGAGAGAAGAGGGGGAAAGAGAGAGAGAGAGAGCCGGAGGGTGGGGTGGGGAGAGACATCAGTGTGAGAGAGATACATCAACTGATTTCCTCCTGCACACATCCTTCCAGGGCTGGGGGTTGAACCTGCCACCCTTTGGTCCGCTGGCTGGCACTCTAACCATTGATGGTTCACTGGCTGGCACTCTAACCATTGAGCGAAAATGGCCAGGGTCCTACCCTAGTTTTTTTCTGTTATTTTTTTGGAGACCTTTGAAGACCACTGTCTGAGAAGCAGCTGCTGAGAGTGCTGGGAAGGAGAGAGTGTTAGTATTGCCTGCTGTGAGGCCCTCCTTCATCAGAAGGGGATTTCTGTTAACTGGAGACCACTGATGCATAGTAGTGGGTATCATGGCATCAAGATCATATTTGCCCGAGTGATAATTAGACATAGGCTTTGGCAAGTCCTGGTGTTTCTGGAGAGAAGGGAATGGAAGATGTGAAATCAGCCACCCTCCAGCCACCTGCCCCGTGGGCGTGCCCCCAGGGCCCTTCCTACCCACCAGCATGACCTAATATGTCCCTTTAGAATATGGTTTGGTTCTTATGTACAAAAAACTTTCTGGAGACAAACTGTATTCCAGCTCAAACCATGTGCAGAAATGCTGAGAGTGATTCTCCAGAGAAAAATATTTGAGGTCAATTATTATATATTCAATGAATTTCTCCAGAACGATGTGGCAGGATGAAATGACAGAGCTGGCACAAACAGTGACATCTCACAAATTTAAAAAGGCTGAAGAAGGAACCAGAATTAAAGACTTTTTTTACGGCAGTAGCAATTTCATTTGAAAGGTTGCTGAAAGTGTTTATCACCTCAAAAATCTTTAAATAAGCTAATTAAGAATAAAACACATTGTGAAGTCATTGGTTAGGCTTCATGGATTTAGCTTGTAGAGGATTTAGCTATTTACTTGTCTATCCTTCTCCAAAACAACAGTATAAATATCACGTATAAGCTATATTACACTGAGCTGTGTAAATATCACATATAAGTTATATTATATCAAATATACCCTATATGTACTTATTATTATGGACAGAAAAGGTAGAGACACAATAAATAAGCAAGCCAAGAGTCTCAACTTTGGGCATTCAGAGCAACACATTGAGTTTTCCCTTGAGGCTGTGATTTTATACATAGTATTTAAAATAGCAAGGCCACACGTTTATTTGCATTTCATTTGCATATAATCTGCATACAGCCTTACATATTACACATGTCTCCTGGGGTCTTCAGAGTAATTCTCCCCCCACCCCCCTCCCCCAAGTCTGTGAAGATACTCTAAACCAAAAATGGCATCTGGGGAAAGAAGAAACAAAAATAACAATCTCATAGTGCTTTTAGTTTTCACTTTTTCCAGAGACAGAAGTACCCTGGGAGGTAATCAGTTGTTGAGAGAACAGTTGTTTCTTTTCTCCTTAATTGTAAAAGCAGCCCCCCACCTCATCCCCTACCCCCAGTCTGAACTGTTTGGTACATAGCTTCTTATCTCTGTTTTTGTGCTGGTGTGTAAGAGATGGATGTTTGGTAGAAACGTGTGCTATGGCTTTGCAGGAAGAATACACAAATATTGTCTTCCATTGAGCCTACACTGGTAGTGGGACCATAGATTTAATTCAAGTCTGTGCCAGTGACCTGGAAATCCACATGGAAAGATGCTGTGACATGGTCTGTAACAAGAAAAGGGAAGAGAACTTGAATTTGCATCTCTCTCTCTCTCTCTCTCTCTCTCTCCCTCTCTCTCTCTCTCTCTCTCTCTCTCTCAGGGGCGGGACAATGCTTGTAAAACAATAACGTGACACAAAATTTCACAATTTACTTTTAAGAATTATTTTGAGGAAATAAAAATTTCCCCTGTCCCCAAATTTGAATAAACATTGCTTCAGCCTCTAATGCATGAGAATCAAAGAAGAAGTGAAACAGATTAGGCAAGTATTAAACTCCGGAGCAGAAAATTTAAAAACAAAAAGGTTAAACGAGAGTTGGTTTCAGTGTTTTAATAATTGTATCTATTATAATAAACTAGAGATGATTTAAAGTTACTATAGTTAGTTTATTTTGTAACATCAATGCCTCCAGACATTGGCATTGTAGGGTGTTGAGTCAGACATGGACTTCATAATCAAAAGGAAAGATGCGTACTAGGCGTGGAGCTATGGAAATACAGCTGCATTATTTAAATTCCCTACAACTAATGTTGCAAACATTTTTCGTGAGATAAATATTTTTACTGACAGGTCTGTACTATCTCAAGTAAGAACACGTTGGATAGAAACGATGCAAAGGTTTTCAGATAGTCCCAAAGGAGATGGATGGGAAGGCTCCTTTCTGGGGATGGCAGACAGAACCAACTTTAAAAAAAAATTTTTTTTTTTGCCTTTTTTGGCATTTAAATCATCAAGACTGATGAAAAGTGCTAATTATGGGGACTTAGTGCACATCTGGAAAGCAATTTGGGAAAACACAGAGGCAGCTGAGCCACCCTGTTCTGAATGATCATTTGCTGAGCAACAAGTATGGAGTGAATACCACAGCCTAAGATGTTTGCTGTCTTTGGCCCGAGTTAGTTGAACAGCTGTTTTCTCCCTCATGAGCTACAGATATATTTTGAGGCTCCCACATTGCTAGGAAGTTCCCAGTGATTGGGAGTGAGGGCTGGGGAACGAAATGTTTTTACTGGTAGGAAAAAAGTTTGATCAACAGCTTCGAAACTTTGGAACTGCAGTGCACGGTTGGTTTTGAAGGGGTTGCTAGGATATTTGAGAGAGGAGAGAAAAAGGGGAAAAGTAAGTGGAACAAAGCTACATTAATAATTGAATTTTTTTTGGAATGGCCTTGATTTAGTCCATGAAAACAGTGGGTTGTGATAACTTGTGCAGCTCATATAAAGGCTGGTTATTTTTGTGAGAAGGCAGAATTCCAGATGAGAGTGCTTTGGCTGGGACACTACAACTCCTAGTGCCTCTGTAAATGAGAGATAGATAGATAAGTAGATAGCTAGGTAGGCAGGTAAATAGATGATAGGTAGATGATAGATAGGTGTTAATTTCCATTAAGAATGTATAACATGACTAACAGGCTCACTCAGGCACTCAGGTATTAGATGTGGATGTTGTACTTGGTCGAAGGTGACAGGTATGTTTCATTTCCTGGATGGATGAAAAAAGGTTTCTGGGTGAGGACAGCAACGTATTCTGGGGAGCCCAAGACCACTCTAGAGAGCCCAGAGTCTCCCAGGGGCCCTTGTTGTTGTGGGGAGTAGCAGGATCAGGGTGAAAACTCATAAAACTGGGTTTAGATAAAGTGTTTGAACGTCCTGTGCCCTCCACCTTCTAACACACTCCAAAGGGAGTTGCTTGCTCTCTCTCGATCTCTGCTGGGCAAGTGAGCTAAGAAACCGGGGTTCTTGGAGAGAACTGGAGGGACGGTGAGGGCTTTGTTTCCTTGACGTGTGAGCAAACATCCCAGGTTAACAGAGGCAGATGCTGATGCTAAAGGTGGCCCGGCTCCCTCTGTCCTCAGAGCTGTCCAGGTGCTTCCCCGCTGGCGGAGGCAGCTGTGGACGAGCCCTTGCCTCGGTGGGCACTTCGCTCTCACAGTCCTGGCCGTCAGTAGCTGGTGGTCAGGACTGATGTTCCCATGGGAGCAGCTCACATGCCCTCCCTCTTTGCTGAAGATTCTTCCAGTCCTTTCTCCTGGTGTTAGCCCAGGTGCACAGGGTGGGAGAGGGCCCACTGGTGGAAAGCCGCCACCTTGGGGGCTGCTTGTTGGTTGCTGTCTGGTTCCGCTGGTCCGCCCAGTCTGCACACCTCAGCTCCTTCCTCAATGGGCTGGAACTGGGGAGGGAGGTGAAGGGCCCTGAAGCCGGCTGGTCAACTTGGGGCTTATTTTGTAGGATGGGACATGGGGGTGGTATGGCTAATTCCCAGGGGCGAGAGACCCAATCAGATCTGTTTACTGGTATATGGCAAGGTCACTTGAGCGGGTCAATGGCAGATTAGGAGACAGGAGAGCCAGGTGGGAGGTTGTGGCCCATGTGGCATGTGCTGCTGAGTTGAGGCGGGTCAGGGCAGACCTTTGCATCGTGATTTGATTTCGCAAATTATTTCAGGAACCTCACCTTAAGTTATTCTGAGGTGCTTCCCTCTTTCCTAAGAGTGACTGTTTTCTGGCATTTTCCTTGACTGAAGACAGAAAAGCAAAGGCCCGTAGGGTAGGCTGGCCGCCTCTGTGGATTTCCTCAGAGCCTCAGCACAGAGTCCACCCTGACTGATGTTATTTCCTAATTTACTCGACAGTGAACATTTGTAGAGCAGGGTCGGTTCCTACCTCTCTACATTGTCCATCCAGCCTGTCCTCTCAGACAGTGAGGGAGTGACTTTTGCCCAGACGTGTTCAAGTATCCCCCTGGCCCCTAGCTCTATCCTGGGGACTTGGAGGCAGAGGCAATTACCGCAAATGTGGGAAGGGAAGAATATTTTCTAGAAATTCATTGCTTTCAATTTCTGTTTCCCCATTTAGTTCTGTAAAACCAGGGAATGCGGAAGTGGGGGTAGTGATGATTGTTGCTCCGCGGCAGGCTCCTGACGGGGCCCCCGAAGTCTGTAGCAAAAGGCTCTGGAGAACTCTTAGTCCCCAGACCTGAGCTGCGCCTAAGTGTGCTTTTCAGTATGAGACACATTTCCCTGTGGGGGTGGTGCTGCTGTGAATTACGCCAAGAGGCTGGCCCCGGGTCTGTGAAATACAAAGTGTGTGCACCTTTCAGATTGTCTAAAACTTGCATTTTTGGGGGCTGTCTTGGTAAAATCATTTTTCTGGCTTGTCTTGGTAGGGTCATTTACTCAAACCAAAGGAAAGTGTGCTGGGAAATGAAAAGGGGTAGGGGAGACCTTTCTCCGAATGAAGGGAGGAAGGAAGGAATGACTAGAAGAAAGGGCATAACTTACAAGTGGTTGCAGCATGTTTGTCGTCTTAGGTGTCTGTGTTCAGACATGTATCTAGGAATCAACTCCCTTAAAGGAAGACTATAGTCAGAAGCATGACCTTATAGTGAATGTTATGAACTACGTAGCTTTTGAACACTTACTGTGTACCAGGTGGACTTGGATGGGCTAAGTTCTAAGTGGTTTATGATCCTTCATTACTCTTCCCTGTGAGGGAGGGACTGTTACTCTCCCACAGTTGCCAGAGGTTAGGAACGTGCCCGAGGTCACGGAACCATCCGTGCCAGCGAGCTGGGTGTGAACTCAGGAGTGTGGGCTCCAGCACACCTTCGGGGCCCTTTCCTCAGGAAAGAGACAGATGTGATTCCTTATTTGTTTAGGCGACTTTGTAATGTGTACTTTTGCATCTGTACTTGGAATGACTCCACTTTCCTGAGGGTCTCCTGGGAGGGGATGGTTCAGGTGTGTCCCAGATGCAGCGTTCCCCATAGGTTGCTGAAATCTCGGATGCCAATCAGAACTTTTGGGAGTGGTGTCCTGGCATCAGGATTTCACAAAAGCTTCCCAGGAGGCTCTGATGCAGCCAGGGCCCACGGGGCTTTAGGGAGCCTCGTACTGACACGTGCCTCTGCTGGAGGTGCCTTAGCCGTGCTAACAGGCAGAGGTGTGGGTTAGCTGTGGCTTGGGTACCACACAGTCCCAGGATGGGAGCCTGGCTTCTTTGCTCATTAGCCCTGCCAGCTGGGGCTGTTGCTCAACTTCGTGGAGTTACGGTTTGTCTATCTATACAGCGAGGAACTAGGTCCTGTGTCCAGGGGCTGTGCTGACGCTTGGAATTGTCACCTGGCACATGTTCCCCACCTAATAAATGACAGCTATCACCGAAAACCCTGTGGAGAGGGAGACGGCATGGCGTGGGGTGTTTGCAGGTGGACTGACTGTCTTTGTTCTTTCCCTGTTTCTCCCTCCCGCCCTCCTCACCTTCAGGATGGCTCCCTGGGCAACATCGATGACCTGGCACAGCAGTATGCAGATTACTACAATACCTACTTCTCCGATGTGTGCGAGAAGATGGAGGAGCTGCGCAAACGGCGGGTTTCCCAGGACCTGGACCTGGTGAGTGCGTGGCACTGGGGACGTGCTCCTGCCCAGCTGGCTGCTCCTGTCCCTGCTCATGGCCCAACACCCCCTCTCTGGGCCTTCTACGGTACTGATGTGCATGGGGCATCAACTGCAAGCTGCTGAACTAGTTTGGGATGAAAAATTTCAGATCCCTAAAAGGTTAATAACCCAGTTCTGCATGTATCAGACTGAATGAGTATTGGCTGGGGCAGTATGATCAAAACTTTGTATTCATTAAAAGGCTCGATTTTTTTCTTTAACTTAAGGGAAAGGATGTTTTTACTGTTGGCCAATATATTAAGTACAAACTTTTAATTGACTTTTAAGCCCAAAGGATGTCTAAGCTACTTCTGTCCTTCCTACCTTCCTCCCTTCCTCCCTCCCTTCCTCCCTTCCCCTTCTCCTCCTCCTCTTTTTCCTCCTCCTCCTTTTAAAAACAAAATAAGATTTAAAAAAGCAAGGAGCACCCCCCTGCCCCCCCCAATCTCCCACCTAGCAATAACCATGTTGGTATTTTAGCAGATCTGTGCTCAGAGGTTGTCTGGGCATTTTTGTATCAGCAATGTAATTCTTGCTTTTTTCCTTAACATTTTATTATATTCTTCCTTTTTTAAAAAAATATGTTTTTATTGATTTCAGAGAGGAAGGGAGAGGGAGAGAGAGATAGAAACATCACTGATGAGAGAGAATCATTTATCGGCTGCCTCCTGCATGCCCTCTACTGGGGATCAAGCCTGCAACCCAGGCATGCGCCCTTGACTGGTATCGAACCCAGTACCCTTCAGTCCATAGGTGATGCTCTATCTGCTGAGCCAAACCAGCTAGGGCATATTTTTCCATGTTTAAGACCTCTTTTTCATGGCTACATTCTCTTCTTTCACTCAGGTATATTGAAATCCATTTGGCTGGTTTTTAAAGGGTTTTATGTGTATAATTAGTGGAGCATTTGAACTTGCATGTGATAAGTAGTAACTGAATAGCCTAGGTCCTCTCTAAATAGATAATATATTTGTATGCTAATATTTCCATGTTGTGCATTTATTGTAAAATACCTTACTGGAACTTCTGCTTTACTAGTTAAAATTTGCTGCTTATGTTATATTTGAATGCATTTTGGTTCAGTGCTTTTCAAATTGTTTTGTTTCCCTGTGGTGACCTTAAGACCACTTCAAGAATGTGAAGCAGATGAAGAGGCTAAACCCTCTGTGCCTCCTCACCACATCTGGATGACCTCCGTTTTGGCCATCTTTTATGTATCAGAGGCTATGGGAACCAGTTTTAAAGTAGAGCTTTGAAATGAATCTTTAAAAAAAAAATCTTTGAAAATTACTGATTCAATTGAATCCTTCACATTTTTTTTCTTAGAGTAGGAATGGAAAAAAAAAGACCCATTAAGAAACTAGCAACAGATTCTCTTTTATTAATAACTAGATGCCCGGTGCACAGATTCGTGCACCAGTGGGGTCCCTCAGCCTGGCCTGCCAGGATCAGGCCGAAACCAGCTCTCCAACATCCCCCAGGGGACCCGGATTGCGAGAGGGAGCAGGCCAGCCAAGGGACCCCACTGGTGCAAGATCAGGGCGGGCTCGAGGGTGTGTCCTGCCCATCTCACCCAGTCCCGATTGGGCCCTATTGGGGCCATCTCGCCTAATCCCGACCAGGGCAACCAGGGTCAGCTGGCTGGGGAGGGACTGCAGGAGGTTGGCCAGCCAGGGAGGGACCACAGGAGGGCTCCAGGGCGTGTCCGACCCTTCACACCTAGCCCGATCAGCTGGACCCCAGTAGCAAGCTAACCTACGGGTCAAAGCATCTGTCCCCGGTGGTCAGTGCACATCATAGCGACTGGTCAAACTGTTGGACAAATGGTTGGACACTTAGCATATTAGACTTTTATTATATAGAATATTATATAGGATTCATTTTATGGTATAAGGACCTGTTACATAAGGACCCAATTAGTGGTTTGGGCTGCACTGCTCTATATTCTGTAAGTAGATGTGCTCCACCTCCACCGAGTAAGACCTTGGCCTTCTTATGAGCTTTAATTTCTTCTCTTAACTTGGGTCACAAATAACATTTTATCATGACTGTCAAATAATCACTGATTCTCCTTTTGTGCTCTCACTGATTCTCCTTTTGTGCTCACTGATTTAGCTGTTGGCAGGGGTGGGCATTAGTACCATAAGAAGCATCAGTTGGGGACAACTGGGAGCCTGACACCATGGCCCAGGCAGACCCGTGGGCGTCTTTGTTGCCAATGGCTTCTTTTCTATAACTTTGTCTCCTGGCTTGTGTGAACTGCGGGGCTATTTTATTTCTTTCCTTTAAAGAAAGTAACGTTATGTGACAAAAAGACTCCTCTGCTTCTGTTAAAATTAATTAGGCTCTCCTGTTGGGGCATAGTTAATGAAAAAAGACTTTCATTTTGGCAAGATTGCAGCAGAAGAACTTAATGGACACACTCCTTTCCCAGGCTGAGCCCTGGTAGCATACTTTGTGGCTTCCCTGGACATTTCACTCTGCAAGGAAATGATCTCCGTGAATTGGGAGCTGTGTTCTCCCCAGAATTCTCGCTGGTTAGGAAGTAAGGTTACCATCATCATCCCATGGTGTTTGGGAACCTTGGAAGGCAGCTTCTAGGTGGGAAAGGAAGCTTGCTGGCGTTGGGAAAACAAACTTCTTCCCATGTAGACAGATGGGCCTAATTTGCTGTGCTCTCTTCCAGAGCGACAAAAGGCAGTCTGGGGAGGAGAAACACCACATGAGCTTAATTAGTTCTCATCAAAGGTGCTAGATTCTGACAGCCGTGGGCAAACTACGGCCTGTGGGCCCGATCCGGCCTGTTTGAAATGAATAAAACAAACAAACAAACAAAAAGACCTTACCCTTTTATGTAATGACTAGGGGCCTGGTGCACGAAATTCATGCACTGGGTGGGGGTGGGGTGGGGTGGGGGGAGTGTCCCTCAGCCCAGCCTGCCCCCTCTCACATACTGGGAGCTCT
>NW_006288258.1:1358108-1374828 GCF_000327345.1 Myotis davidii
GATTAGCCAATGAAAAGGGTAGTGGTCGTACGCCAATTACCATGTTTCTTTTTTATTAGTGTAGATTTTTACTTTGAATTTATATTAGTTCACACAAACACTCCATCCATGCTTTTGTTCCTGCCCTCCGGTCCAGTTTAAGAACCCATTGTGGCCCTCGAGTCAAAAAGTTTGCCCACCCCTGTTAGAATGTGGTGGTGAGTAAAATTGATGGGAACCGATTCGGGTGCGGCTAAATACTCTGTTCCCCCTTTCAACTGTAGTTCGTGAGAAAGTAAGATGCCCAATCAACATATTCAAGTTCTCTTTCTGTGAGATTAAAGGCCAGTTGCAGCGGTCAAGGGGCGGTCTCGAACTGGACGAGACCAGGGTGGGTGCCCTGTGCCTCCCATGCCGTTCACAGGCCTCCGGAGTCTAGACATCCCTGTTAGACGGTTAAGGTTATCATTCAGGTCATGAACACAACACCGCCGACTTAAGTAAAGATCCCCCTCGAGGTCATGAGCTCATCACAGACCGAGTCTTCATGGGAACTCAGTTTTCTTGAAAAGCTGTAACTTTCAGGCCATAATGCTCCCTTTCACTGCATCAGATTTTATCTGTATTTCTTGACTTGGAGTTCTGCCTTTGGACAAATAGACAAACTTCTCTGTTCTGCTGTTGGAGCAGTTTTGGGTCTGAGGACTGCAGCTTAATTCTTTCTTTCTATGCAAGTGAGCAGCCCTATCAAAGCTGAATGTGAGATTTCTTGGAGAAGAAATAATCCATCAAAAGCATGAAGAGGAAATAGCATTATAGGAGACTAAAACATTTTATGGGGAACAACATAGCTTTAAATTTGTTCTATCTGCTGTAGAAAAAGTCATGTAGAGGCAGCTTTGAGCACAGAGAGTTTGAGGTGATGGGTTAAATTGGTTTAATGACTTTGTTTTATTTTTAAATCCTATGGATGAGGAAATAGTCAGTAGATAGAATAGTTACTCAAATATTTGTGTTTGGGTTTTCAAAAGTCCAAAAATGCATTTGTCCTTAAGAGCTAATTACATTTCAGCTGGAGAACAAACAAATCAGGAAGACAGCCTGCCCACAGAGATGCTTGACTTAACCCTGAAAATAAAAGGTTTTGATAATTACATTAGTAATTAACTTTCTGGACTAGATAGCAAGCTATTCTTCCAGTACCTCATCACCCGGCTCCTAACTGGAATAAAGCACTTATTTGATAAAGTGTTTTTGGGGCCATTTGGTTTAGATGAAGGCAACAGAGTACAGATGGGTGAAAATTCAACAGCATAAACAGGAATTATAATGTAAATTGATAACTGCGGTGAGAATTTTTACTCCGCACCGAATGGGCCCTAAAGGACCGGTGCATTTGGACGGCAGCCGTGGCCTCGGCCGGGGACTGGATCGTTAGTGCTTGTGAACAGCAGGGAAGTGGCCCATATCTGCACACATTTGGCGCATGCCTGAGCACCGTGTGTGTTTTTGGCTGGGAGAAGCTGCATTTGGAAACGGCTGCAGGTTTTCGAGTCCATAACGGGCCCATTTCTAGTGACGCGAAGTCTGACATCTGTCAAAGTGACACTGTGGCCAGGAAGGGGACACACACAAGGTGGCCTCTATTCCTGGCCATATCAGTGTCCTCCGCATCTTTGAGGATGACACCGTGCGGCACAGCCCTAATGGAAAGGTCCCTACTTATAGTGGGACCCCATTGACGACATCGACCGAAGCCGGGCTTGGGCTCTGTACCTCACAGTTACCACATCTGTGTGGGCACCAGGAAACGGGAGCCAGGCGGGGACCCACCCAGGTCTCTAAGGACCGGGAATGGAAGTGTAAATATGGCCATTATCACAGAGAAATGTGATACCAGAGCCATTGTGATGGAACAGTTTTCAGGTATAATGCTTGTTTCTTGCCGTCTTCATAATTTAATTGTTCCATATACAGTCATGGACCAAGAGGCATAAGAGTGGTGTCTGTCATGACTGGTGGTGATCCTTGGGCCTCTCCAGACGTTACCACTCCCACCCCAGACCCAGGCTGGAGTCCTAGCCTCCGGGCTTGTTGCAGTGGCAAAGGGTGTGGGAACCACTGCTGGAAAGTGGCTGGGGGTCTGACAGACTAGGGTTTAGATCCTGGCTGTTTTACTTAGCTGGCAAGTTGTGTAACCTCTAAGCCTCAGTTTCCCCTTCTATGAATGGAGGTAAAAATATCTCAAAGTGACTATGAGGATTAGTTGAGAAAACTGCCATCAAGTGCCTGGCACATCATCGTGACTGACCTATTACTGTTCATTTCTTTTCCATCCCTTCTGTTCCTAGTTTCAGAACCTCCTGTAGTAATGCTGAAGAGGGTCTGTTAGTTGTTGATATTTATTAATGTTAACTAATATTTATAATAGTCATTAATAGTCACATGAGTGCAGAGGTTTTTTTTTAGCCTTTATTTTGGGAAATTTTAAACAACTATAAAGAGCAAAATATACCAAGCTTTCTGTACCTTGTACCAGGTTCAACAGTTACAAGCATTATGTCATTTTCACTTTATCTTTTCTCCTTAGTGTAATTTTTTAAAACTTCTTCTTTGGTAAGGTAAAATTTGCATATTGACATGTCCAAGTCTTGGCTATACAGCTGGGTCTGGTGGCTCTATCCATGTCACTCACACCCAGCACAATGTGCAACACAGCCATCCCCCTGCAGTTCCCTCGTGCCCCTTCTCAGGAAGTCCTGGGGTGAGGGCAGGGTTCTGTGTGGGTGTCCTTTGGTCACTTCTGTCTTCCAGAACAGAGAACAATGCATGGCACATAATAGGTGCTCAGTAAGTTTATGTTGATTCTTGTATCTGGCACTTTGCTCTTGCAGAAACACATATAAAAATGTATTCTCTGTTCACAAAGAGGTCACACTTTAGAGGGGTAAACAGACTATTAAAATGCTGTGCAGGAATACAGAAGAGGGCCCCTGACCCAGTTCAGGAAAATCAAAGGAGGCTTCCTGAAGGAGGTGACACCCAGGCCCATTCATACAGAATATAGAAGATTAACCTGGCGGCGGTGGTGGTGGGGTGGGGGGAGTGAGGACAGTACAGAATAATTAAAGGCTGAGGTCACAGTTTGTGAAAAAGTCAGAAATTGAGAGAGAAAAATCTAGTTTTTATGGCCTGTGGCTGAAACCTAAGGTATAAAATGTGCTGAAAAACGGTACATGCTGTTCTTTCACAGGTCCTTAGATTATTAATGATATAAAAAATAGGATGTTCTGATTCATCGCCATTCCCAAGACGAAACAAAAACCATTGCCCTTTCGCAATAGTTGACGTGCTGGGCCAAGGTGAACTAACTTGTGGTTCCACATAGACACACACACACACATAGTCCATTCTCTCTGTGGGGTTTTAGTTTTGTTTACCGACTGCTCTTTTGTTATTTGCTACAGTAAGCAGCTGCGTGGGACACAGGCTTCCTGGACCTTAGAGCTCCCTGAATATTCAAGACAAGAAGGAAAGCAAAGCTGCCCCCACCTTGGTGCCTGGGGGAAAGGTGTGCCCAGGAAGTACTGGCGAGTCCCAGGCCCATTAGATACTCAGGAGGCAAACTCCCTGAATTCTTATTCTCATTATCCACAGGATAAGAATGTGATCTGTGTCACAGATTGTTTAAATATTCAACTGCGAAAGCCCAAATTGTTGCTTTGAAGGGAATTGTTTTTTGTTTCATTGCATTTTGCCTGAACTGACATGATTCGCTCGCTTTGGGCTACTGTTGATTCGCAGATTGCAATCAGAAACAGTGGGCATCAGATGGGAGTCTGAACTACATTCTGCTGTGGGATTCACACACTCGATGTCAAAATACACTGAGGCATTATGTCTTCAGCCAGATGGTAATACAGTTCTCTGCTCTGGCTCTTCTCAGACAAAGTCCCGTTTGTAGTCAAATGGCCAGTCCCAATTTAGTCAGCATTTTTTTGTACATTGCACCCGTTAACATGGACATAAACAGGTCTCTTGGCTGCCAGATTCGACCTTGGCATCATCCTATCCTCCTCATAATTAAGAAGGCTTTTATTATATTTACTATCAATTTAGGTGTGCTTCTGTCCTCTTCAACTTAGAGACCTTTGTATGCTGTACAACGATGGAAACGAACAGATTAGATGTGTTATGTGTGACATAATAGTCTAGAGTTGAGAGATCTTCATCAGATTTTTCAAATATGGTTCAACAACATTAGCTTCTTTTTCTGTTTTTGCTCCCGAGAATGTAGAAATGATGGATTTGTGTGTGTTTGTGCTTATAAAACACAGTATGCCTGGGGGATTAAAAACCAAAATAGCATCCTGCTTAAAATCCAAATGCTTGCCAGAAAGGGGGGAAAGTCTGAGCTTTGTAGTGGTTTTCATTTACATACAACAGGGAGAATTCCTAAATGTTAATCAAATGGACAGTAACTGGGGAGAAAAGCCAAGGAATTGAAGTTTAAGAAAGGCCTCTTTGATGGCAGATTCTGGACTTGGCCAGGGCTCGGCCTGGGAAAGGGGTGTGTCCATTTTTAGAATCGGCACCTTTCAGAGTTGAATGAAGCCCAGATCAGGAGCCTTTTTGGAGCCCTGGAATAGTAAAACCATGTTACCAAAATGTCAAGCCACCTCAGTGTTTACAATTTAACAATCACTAAGCATTCTTAACAGTGTAATTTATTTGTGCTAATCACAGGCTAATTATGGGCTATTTAAACATGTCAGTTGGTAGTAGACTAGCAGTGGTCGCCAACCAGTGGTCTGCGGACCACTGGTGGTCCGTGAGGTCCGAAAAGTTGGCGACCACTGGACTAGAGGCCTGTATGGCCTTGACATGAGACAAACATGTAAAGGAGTGTGATGCATGCCTGTTCTTTTCAGGCAATTAAGAGTGGGTTTCTGCTGCTGTACCTATAATGTCATTTGATGATAATGTCAAAGGTTTAAACTTGACGCTCTTGGTGAAGACTGAGTGGCCCAGGCCAAGTGGTCCACCTGTCCTCAAGGCCTGGCTTGGGGATGGGGAGGTTAGGCGTCTGGAATGGGATTAGGCAGAGGCAGGGTCCAGACGGGAAGTCACTGGGAGCAGGGCTGTAAGCCCTTGCTGGTGTGCTGCACAGAGTTGACCTTGGCCTCCTGACCTACATATAGGTCCATATTTTGGACATGTCCCTCAGCACAGCTCCTGTGCACTGAAATGACCAAGGACAGAAAGAATTGAGTCCCAGAATACCAAATATATCGACTGGAGCTCTCCCCGGCCACCTTTTGTTAGATCATTATATCCATTTCAGAACTGTTTTTTACTTTGGAGCTGCCATTTTGTTCAGTTTGGAAGCTTTGAGAATTTTATTTTAAATAGAAGAGAGCAAGATGGTAAATTTGTTCAATACAAAGTTCATTCCATTATACTTATTCTGGCTTTCCCATCATTATTTATCTGGGAGGACACAAATTAACTAAGTTGGTGCCTGGAAAAGATATCTCAGTAACCTCAGATCACAGCCATTGTTTTCCCGCTAAAGTTTCACTCTATTACTGTCGAACAGGGGTGAGAACGTCTGGCCCGTGGGCAGTGAGAGGCCCGCAAAATCATTTGGTCTGGCCCTGCCAAGGCATTAGGGGTGAGTTAATGAAATGCTTGACCAAATAATTTTTAAGTTGATAATTTTGTATGGCCCTCAAATAATGTTATAAACATCCAAATGGCCCTTGGCAGAAAAAGGTTCCCCACCCCTGCTGTAGAGTGTCAAGATCTAGCCCCCTTCTCCCTTCTTGACATGTCAACTTGGGTGTGAGAAGTGGAGGCGCAGTTTATCAACTCTAGCAGTGGTGTGCAAGTTCAGTTCAGGCCTAATCTCCATCTCTGGCTACTCTGAAGCTTGTGCATAAATCCTTTCTGCATTTATTTAGAATATGAAGATGTTTGAAATTTTTGCCACAGCAATGCCATCCATCTCATGGAAGCTGATGGAATTTAATCAGCAATAAATCAAGGGCAAGTCCAAACCAGACTGGAAGCACGTCATGAATATTCGAGAACATCTGGATGTGTTTGTGGGAGTGTATGTTATTTCTCTAAAGCGTGCGACAGCAGAGACGTGCTTCTTAAAATCTGCTGAGAGGAAGACAGATTTCCAGCTGTGATTTCAAAGGGAATTTTGGTTTGTATGGGAATGTTCTTTCTCCCTGGACCGTGGATTACGCTTCTTGTAAGATAGTCCTTAGATCGCTTGTATCTTTTGGAATCTGGTTTGGTATTCTACCTGAATTCCTCATCACAGTCAGTCACCTGACTCAAGAAGAGTGAACCTTTCTGTCTAAAGGAGAATGTTAACTTGAGGAGAAATGTACTGTTTTGTATTTTTGATGAATCTCTTAAATACCAGTGATATTACGATAATCACCAATCTGCATCACTGACCACCCGTTATCTGCCTTGCTACCTCAAGTGCTACCAATAACTAAAAAGGAAGGTAAAGATTGAGGAGGCCATAATAACAGTGCTGATAATGACCAATAATGACATTTTAAAATACATTGGAGTTTATGAGGCATCCAAATTGACCTTATTTAGTTCTTTTAATAACCCTGTGAGATGGGTGTGAATAGATCTTACGATTTCAGTTGACCAGAGGCAGAAACTAATGCTCCCAAAGGGAGGCACGTAATCGGGTGTGGAAGACCTGGCTGCATCGCCCACCTGCCTGGAGGTTCACTTGTCAGATGGCGATGACAGTGGCTTCTTCATCAGGTTGTTGTAAAGGTTAAATAAGATGAGGTTTGTAGAACACATTGCAGCATTCCTGGGTAACAATAATAAATATTATTGTTGTTTATAGCAGAAAAAAGTAATAAGCATAAAATAGGACTTGTTAAAAGTAAAATAAAGAGTTGGTATGAGAGAGGATTTGAAACAAGTAGGACAATGCCAAATCTCTGAATCCCCCCAGACCACCCACTAACTTTGCATTTTACTCTCAGGAGATTCTTCGATCCCAATATGCAAATTGTCCCCTCGATCCGGAGTTCCACAGGGAGTTCAACAGGGAGTTCGACCAGGGGGGCAGGGCCGGCACACAAACCGCCCGTGGCTCCCCTTCCCCCCCCCACCCCCAATCAGGGAGGATCAGCTGGACCCCACTGATACATGAATTCATGCACCAAGCCTCTAGTATAATGTAAAAGTGTAATATTATAAGGCATAGTATAATATAAAATTGTATTGTACAAATTACAGTGATACACTCATTATAAAAAATTGAGAAAAATACCCCACAAAATTCTTTAAAATACAAGTCTAAAGTCTCCTAATACCCACTTATGAAGGGTAACAGTTCTAAAGAGTTGGGTTTTAAATAACTTTCTGGACTTCCACATTTTGTATCCATTCTCGCTAAATGACTTCATCCCTTCATCCTCCCTTTGCATCTAACTCACATACAAGCATGTGTGACGTCTTACTTTTCTGGCAGATTGGAAGCAGTAAATTAAGAGAGTTGCCTGGTTGCTAGAGGTAGTCATCTGATAATGGTAAGAAATGTTAGCAAAGGAAGAGACAGAGACTAGAGGGGATAAATGGTGGTGGGAAAAATGAAATGAAATTAAAGCAACACAAGAACTCAAGCTAAGAAAAATAAATGGGGGAACTGGAAAGTTCAACAGCCTGGATTAGTGAGAATTGGGGCAAGCGACTTTGTCCATTCTGTGGGCAACTTGAATTTAAGATAATCTGTTAAAGCACATCCTCTGCTTTGTGGTGGAAGACAGGGGGTAATAGGCGTTAGAGGTATTTCCTCACAAAGGCAGGAAAGAACCAAGGGGGAAGTAAATACAGTAAAGTAATAAAATAATTAAATAGAGTAAAAGAAAACATCGTCCTGCCTTGCCTGTAGGCTTTTCTTGAAAACTAATTTTCTTTAACAGAATAACCTATTAGAGGATTATTGTTTGATAGTTTTAGTGTGTGTATCCTGTAAAAACTATTTTAGAAACAGCTAATGATGGCATGTGGTATTCTTCTTGAAAATCAATGCAGGGAACTGATAAAATCAGCAAAGTATAAGCAACACTTACTATTTGTGTGTGTGTGTGTGTTTCAGTAACTTAGTGTCATGGGGGACTTATCAGTAATAGAAAACATGAGCCTCCTTTCAGGAAGCATGTGTTGCAGTAGAACAAGACAGCCAAGGAGAAGATTATATCAGTCACATTCAGAAGTGGGTGACACAGATCTGCTGACAGCAAATTCTAGCTCACCGTCAGTTCACGTGGACATACATTAAGCATTGGGACAATAGAAGAGGTAAAAGGTGAAGGTGTGTTGGTTGGAAAGCTTAGGTGAACTGGTCTGGAAGAGCAGGTCCCTTGGGTTGGGGTCAGGACTCTCCAACGTAATATCAAGTGTAAGACTAAGTAAGGTTTGTGAGTAATTGGGACAAGACCTTGTATGATTGCTCAGCTTATTCTGTGCCATAAACTGGACCAACAGAAGTAAACAGCCAGGGTTTAGATGAATTTAACAGTGCTGGACCTCTGCAGAGCATTTACTAGTATAGTTAGAATGACAATGCCAACTATAGTAACAACCAGGATCATGCATTTTTTCTCCCAAGTAGATATTGTCTTTTAATTAAATACCATGGCTAATTGTGTTCTTTTTAAAAAAAATATGTTTTTATTGACCTTTAGAGAGAAAGGGAGAGTGATAGAGAGATAGAAACACCAATGACAGAGAAACATCATCATGTGCTGTGCCCACGTAACACAGACTTGAGGACAGGACAGAGGGAAGGACGGCTGGAGAACAGGCCAAGAAGTGCATGCTTCTCAGAGCTGGGTTCCGACCACTCTCCTGACCTGAGGAGGTGCACATTTTGCATGTAAGCCCGAATTTCAGTCAGATGTTTGCTTCTTTCTTTTGACTGGAATTGTCATCATCTGAACCTCAAAGAATACCTCTGAAGGATTTTGTTAGGAGGCCCAGTGTGGATATTGCTTCTACAAGTGAAATCTGTTTCTGAACCGCAGCAGATAGAAAAAAAAGTTATAAATAAACACAGTTGGCATATTTTGTTTTATAGTATTGTTTACGAAATTGAAAATAGAACAAGGTCCTATCCATTAGCACCCAGCAGAGAGGCTGCCAACTTCTGTGTATCACCTTCTAGGACAACTCAATCCCCAGTAAGGGGCGTGCAGGAGGAAAGAAAGAAAAAAAAAGAAATTTAATATCTAAGTGATTTCAGAATTGTCTTTATAAACTGCAGTATATATTTAAAGCCAAACAATAGGTGATTTCTTGTGCCTTTTAAGGAAGAACTGTTGGAGGCAGTCACAAAACGTGTCAAATGACCAAGTCTCTTACTTGGAGAGTCACTTTCACCACAGACCATATAGAACACACACTTAGCTTGACATGAATACTCATACTTCCCCATCAAGAAGTTGCCTCTAGAAAATTCCTGGTGTGTGTCAGTTGGGTTGAATACACCTATAGTAGAGTAAAAGTGAGTTTAGAGAGTTTGTAGAGGGATCCTGATGAGTATTCACCATGAAAAACTGCTGAATATTGAGGTGGGTGTATTTAAAAATACATATATTTTTATTGATTTCAGGTAAGAAGGGAAAGGGAGAGAGAGAGAGGAACATCAATGATGAGAGAGAATCACCAATCGGCTGCCTCCTGCACGCCCCACACTGGGGATTGAGCCTGCAACCCGGGCACATGCCCTGACCAGGAATTCCCTCTGGTTCTTAGGTTGACACTCAACCACTGAGCCACGCCAGCTTAGCTCGATGAGTGTATTTATGTTACAAGAAAAAGGAAATGTTGCGGACAGCAGTGCCCACGGTTATCTTTTTAATGGTTGCACATTCAGATCACAAGTTATTTATAATCTAGACTTGATTTTTGTTTTAGAAAGCTCTTAACGTTCTCAATTGGTTTCTTAAAACAGGAGCCATACCTTTCCATAGACCTACAACCATGTTACCAGTATGACATTTTCTCTCTGGGGCCATGTTAACTATGAGTTGCACATAAAGTCACATTGCATAGTGAACAGAAACCTCATGAGGTAATAAACAGCCAGGTTGCATTGGAGGTAATTAAGTGTTCCGTCTACAATGGACGGCTATGAGGAGGACCTCACAAACTAATGTAACACACTGTGGTGGCACAAGCTTTGCCCACCACACATCCACGACACAGGCATAGAAATTGCCTCCCAGGTCTGTATTTTTAAGCAATTTCATGAATTTTAGCTAAATTTAAAACTGTGATTTAGGCAATCCCTAAGGTTTGATTGAGTACTTTAGTAAGTGTGCTGGGGTTCAACAGACAAAATTTCTTTCCACAAAAGTGAACTCAAGAAATTATTAGAGGACATCATTTTTAACAATCTTTGTTTCTTATTTTTCTATTACAGTTGACATACAATAGTATATTAGTTTCAGGTGTTCACCTGTTAGACATTATAAGACTTATTAAGTGATCATCCTGAAAAATCTCATACCCATCTAATACCATACCTACTTATTGGAAGACACGATTTTCTGTAATTCAGCATTATGCAGTTACGCTCAGTCAACATTGATACAGCCTGACCACATGCAAGGCTGTATTTAAAACTGTATGGAATACAAACTATGGAATAAAAAATGTCACCTGGGTTTTTAGTGATTTTCTATGTAAAAATGCTGAGGTTAATATGGAGCTTGAAAGCTCCTTAAAATTTCCTGTTGTTTGCAACTTATCCACCATAATGGGGATCATTTTGTTGAAGCTTCTACCCAAGCTAAGTTCTTGGTGGATTTTTCAATTCTTAGTCTTCATTTTGATATAATTCATGTTGCATAATTCCTTCATGGCCTGCAGCTAGACTACATATACGTTGATACTATGACTCGTTATGACTTGTTCAGGTGTTAAAGAAGCATATATGTGCCTGACTCACCATATTTCAAGATGTTTAAGAGGGTTGCGTTTTTGCAAGTAAGGGGATCATTTTGGCTAGATTGTGCCTTAGGGATTGAGAAAAATCAGAGTTCACTTAAGAAATGCTGAACAAGCACCCAGTGTTTGTTTTTCACATACATTTCAATCTGTATCTCACACTCTCCTGGCAATAGTAGCAGGTATTCACTTAGGTGCTGGCACTTTCAGATGAGGATTCTTTAATGCATTAGTTATACCAAAAGCATTCATGAATGAAAGGAAAAGTGTTGCTTAAAAATGATGTAAAATGATACAATGAAGCATTTATTGTTTGTTTTTTAAACTTATAATTTGTGCCAGAGTTACTAGCCCAAGGCCTAGATAGAAGGAAACAATCACAGGAAAATTATTGTTATTATTGTGGCGGGGGGAGGGGATGGAGAGGAGACATTTCTTAAAGCAACTCAATGATTCTGAATAATACTCAGGTTTTAATAATGAGACTCTAACGGGAAATATTTATCATTTTGGAAACTGTGAACCTGGCATGTATATGGAGTCCTTATCAAATCCACAAAATGTTACTGTAATTTTAGTAAGTTGAGCTACTTGAGTGTTAGTTTGATCATGTTTGGGGGTTCAAGGGAGCTTGGTACAGTTCAATTTCAATTGAATTAGGTTAAGTAACTTGCAGAGTAGGTTGTACCGGTGTTGTCGTAACTTCTGAGTGCCAGTTTCATAGTTTGCCATTGTTTTGTGGTTAAAAGGAAATATATGGAAGTTTCTGATTAGGAGAATGACACAAGAATGACTTGCTTGGGAAGTCTGATTTATTAAAAGCATGATTGATTATTTGGGAGGAGAAGGAGCAGTTAGAAGCTGTTGCTGCAGTCCAGCAAGATGAAAGGTAACAAAAGCCTCAGCAAAGATTGAGGTGTAGAAATGGGAATGAGGAAACAGATGCAAGAAACATGCCGTTGGAGGAGTTTAGAACTTAATCGAATCTGGGAAGGGACAGGGATAAGGGAAGATGCTGGAAGTGGGCGTGGCTGTTAACACAAGAGAGAGAGGAGGCTGGGTAAGGGGACGGTCAGGAGCTCACTTTATAAGGTGTAGCGATTGAGCTTCTGTCCCGACCTTCTGTTGGACTGCACAGCCAGGGGCTCCAGAATGGTGGCCTCTGATTTAGAGAAGCACCTGGAGGTTCTGTCCGGGTAGCTCAGTTGGTTGGAGCCTCGTCCCGACATGCCTAGTCAATTGTCAGCACGGGGAAGAATATTACTGTTTGGACATTGGAGAGTTTTGACCAAGGCTTTTCTCTAAGGACCCCCTTGTTATGTCATGCCCCTGGAGGAGAATACAAGATTGAAAAAGCAATACTTGAAGAAAAGTATTAATTTTTAGGAAATGTAGTACTGGGCAGTTTTGAGAGAGAGAGAGAGAGAGAGAGAGAGAGAGAGAGAGAGAGAGAGAGAGAATGGTTTAAATCAAGGAGAATCACTGTTCAGCATTGACTAAGTCATCTGATATGATCAGCATTGTTATCTCCACAAGGTTAGTCACTAGATGATAAGGCAAGTGGGTTTGAGAACATGCCAGCATTTGGCCCTGCAAACTTCAAGAACTTAAAAGTTGATCGCAATCTCCTGAGAGTCAGCAGGACACACGTCACCGCAGAGCCATCTTGATGGTGTATTCATTATGGAAGGGAAAGCCCAGGCAGAAAAGAGGTGAACTCCAGCGTCTCTGCCCTCAGAGGAATACAATTTGGGGAACTACTCGCAAACCTCTTAGCCATAGGAAATCCAATAAACCTACCTACTCCGTTAGAGGGTTCCCTTTGGCAAAAGGAGGCATTGGTAAAAGAGGGAGTGAGGGACCTACCCTCACTTATTAAAAATAAACCTCTTGTTTTTCGTGCTGCCAGAAAAGCTTTGTGTCTTTTATAGTCCAGGGAGATGAAGGTGATCCCATGCTTAAACCTACACCAGTCAAGGCACTTGGCTTAACTGACCAAGCAACTCTAGCCAGGGCCTCAGGGACACTGGTGTTGGTATTTGTAGGTTCCAGAACATCCCGCATGTCTCTTCAGTGTGCCCTCGGCTGTGCCACCAGCACTGTGACTCACTCTCCTACCTGGAAATGACATCGGGTCAGACAAGATGCCATCCGTTCCCTCTTCTCCCCCTTGAATTGCTTGTTTTCAAAAGAATCCAAACAGAGCAAGCTCTTTGGGTTTCCCTGAAAACTTGGCATTGAGCACAACTAGTTTTGTTTTAAATGTCCTTTGTATCCTATTCACTAAACCCCACCCGTCGTATGCTCTCTTTGAGCTCAATGAAAAAAATTGATGGGTTTACTACAGTCCGCAAAAGGAAACACTCTAGGTTTTGCTCAACTGGTAGTTAGATTTTAAAAATAGCTCTTGGATTTTGCAAGTGGAACGCCATGTGTGAGCTCCCAGGACAACATGTGTGCTATATGTCACAAAGCCCATCACAAGTGTTACCTAATTACACTGCCCAGTCGCTGACAGGTGGCAGGCTCCTCAGTGGCTTGTAGGAAGAGGGAGCTACTGTGTGTTTACCACCAGCTCAGAACAGCGTCTTTGTGTTTTGGGGTTGTGATGCCTCAAGAGGGAATGAGTCTTCATTGGTTTGCAGTTGAAGTAGTTAAGAGAACCCAAAACCTTCCTTTGAGACATTGGTAAGTATTAAGCGAGATTCATTACCACCCTTAGCAACTTCAGATTTTTGCCAGACAAGACCCGTGATTGCTAGTAGGATCAGAAATATGCAGGGGAGACCAGAACTTGGATATATGCCCCTCTCCACTGGGGTGGCCTCATGACAGGGATTGATTGGAGAGGCTTCAGGTCTTCAGTTAGGAAGTTCAAGTCTGGGCAAGCAATAGGTGATGAGAGTGCTCAAGCAGAGTAGTGGGGCAAGGGCAGCACGTGGAACATGAGAGCAGCCGGTATTGGCATGTCTCCATTGTTAGGTCTGTGAGCAGGTGGAAGGGACTCAGTCACTTGGCTGACTGTTCTGGGAGAAGACCAGTTATCAGAACAAAGCCTTAGAAGGAAGAAAATGGCAAAGCAAAACACTTGGGTACAGGCTAAGGGGTAGGGAAGGAGGACAGGGACTTAGAAGCTAAAGGTGGCTCTGTCGTCAGCATACGGGCACTGACCAGACGGCCAGAAGATGTTAGCGTGACAATTAAGAGTATGCATACCTGCATGAAATAGACTCTGCACCTTCTAGCATGCGGTCTTGGCAAGATACATAATCTCTTTGTGCCTCAGTCTTCTCATTAGTAAAATGGAAATAGTAAAATTCCCTACCTAGTAAGGTTTTTGAGGAGATTAAATGTCAAGTGCCTGGAATGGTATGTAGCACTAATAATTGTTGGCAATGATGGCAGCCAGGGAAGTGAAGATGATGATGATGGTTATAATCATGTTGGTCATGATTATATTGATGAAGTTAATTAGAGTACTGCAGAAGTGCTTGCTCCTCAAGACAGAATTGGCCCTGGGTCATGTACTCAATCTATAGGTGGAGACCAATGACTGCCAGCAGGTAGAGAAGTGGGATTCAGGGTGCAAACTAGCCTTGGTGTGTTTATGGGGTATACTGACCACTTTGCTGCTGCTCTTTCTGTCGTTATTTGATAACACCTTGGTGTGGGTAGCTGAATCAGTTCATCAATTCCATTTTTAAAATGTGTACCATTTGAATGTAAGTATTTAAGAGAGGATTTTAAAGAAAATAATGATTTGCTTTTATGTATTCCTAAACCACTCTGTTCAGTTTTCCCCTCGGTTGCCTACAAGGACAGATGGCAGTCTGCGTGACCCTTAACAAAACCCTTGATACATGTGGCGGAAGATATATAGAGAGAGTTTAATCCAGCTTCTGTCCTTCCTTGAACTTGTTTCTGTCATTGTTTTGCTTTGCTGCTCAACACACTGTCTAATGCTTTATGGATTAAATGATACAATGTCAATACCTTGGGATTAAAAATACAATAGAAATGTTGTCCGGCCGGAGAGGCTCAGTTGGGTATTGCCCTGTGCCCCAAAAGGTTGCCAGTTGGATTCTAGGTGAGGGCACATACCTGGGTTGCAGGTTTGATCCTGGTCAGGGCACGTATGTTTCCTTATCTCTTGGATATCTCTCTCCTTCCCTCCCTCCTTCCTCTTTCTAAGCCTGTCCTCAGGTGAGGATTAAAATAAATGAAATGAAATGTAAAAGCCTTTGAAAATACATATATAACAGAAATTTTAATTTAATTGCTAAACATTTATTGATTTTCTACTATGTGCAAGGCACTAGGTTTCCTGTACTCTACCAGTCTCCTCTACTACATTCATTCACTTATTCATTTATTCAAATGTTTATTGTATAGGTACTTAATCTCCACCAGGCACTTCACTAGGGCTTAGGATGCCCAGCAACCTACAGTGAAGTCTTCATAGACAAATACAGATCCTTACAGTGCCCTGTGGTTACCTGCTACGATGGGAACACCTGATAGTCTTGGGGGATCAGGGAAGGCCCATGGAAAAGGTGACATTTTTAATTTCCTAAAGTTTTGTCAAAAATATTCATGAAAACTTCTAAATCTTGGCTTTTGGAGCCCTCTATTGTTTTCCAACCTTGCCTGGCAATTACTCTCTTCCCGTCTCTTGTCTGTTCTGTCATTCTCACTGCTCATCGCAGCATTAAAACATTTTTTGGTGAAATGTGGGGGATTTACACATTGCTCTGTGACTATTTTATGGCTAAGAACTGAAGAATCTTCCCATATCTAAAGGTCATTTTCTCTTTAGTATAATTAGTGTTTTCATGAGGTGTTAAGGTCATGTGTCTGGTGATTAAAATTTGAAATATATAAAGACTATAGCAACTTTCAAAATGTGTAACATTTTTGTGTGTCCAAGGTGAGCTCTGATCCTGGGGTTCTCTTTATGTTGAATGTTATACAATGAATGAAAAATGATCAAGTGCTAGTGCTTTGAATTTGCATACATTAGTTTGGGGGAAAGGTGGGTGACTAGCAGTGAGACCCTCTCACTACAGGGATTTCATCTTTTTTTATTTTGATTTTGATTTTGTAACGGATCTGAATGTATCAGGCAAGACTCTTTGTTCTATGATTCTCTAAGTCACAGTCAGATCTCCAGGTTCATGTCAGCCTTTTGGAGGGACATCTAATATCCAGGACCCAGCCAGCTCCCACCCAGCTTCCCAGGCGCATTGGCCATCCTCTTTGGAGTCACTGCTGCAGACACTGCAGACGCTAGGAAAGGGCCAGCCGGCCGTTTTCTGCCCCTGGAGATCAGGTCCGATGTGTTTCCTGCCTGTACTTGCCTGAGGTTTTCGTTTGTTGGCTTTTCCTGAGGGGGGAAGAGGTAAAAGCTATCTGCTAGCGGGAAATTGGCATACTGTTTGTGTGCATGCACATTTTCTTTACATAGAATGTGCATAACATGATATGAAATAACCATTTTTAATTGACATCCTGGAGATGTTTAGGTAGTGGAGGCTAGATAAGAGATGATAAGAAAATACTTCCAATTCCTTCCTTCTGTGCTATAGGAAAGGAAGGTTAGACTGGACAGTTTAAGAAAAAGGGAGAGTACAGCAGAGGGTGTGTGAGTTGGTGGGAGGTAATCAGCCAAAGACCTTGTATGCATATATGCAGAACCCCTGGACACAGACAATAGAGTCCTGAAGGCCTAGGGGGG
>NW_006288258.1:1374888-1375945 GCF_000327345.1 Myotis davidii
AAGGGGGGACATATGTAGTACTTCCAACAATAAAGATTTAAGAAAGAAAAAGGGAGAGTAAAGCAAAATTTCTGTGAGGAACATTCTGAATGCTTAATTTTCAGAATTTAATAATATAATGCAATTAAAAAATAAGGCACTAGGATGTGTGTATGTACTGAATAATGTATCTTTAAGTAACAAATGTTCCACAAAGATCTATTTGTAGAGAAGAAGTTGGTCATTATAGGAGATTAAAAAAATAACATAGACCTTTTATGCCATGGATATTGTCCGTCCCAGTTATGGTGTGGGATCTTGTTAATGTGCTGTGTATATGTGTAAATTTTGAACTAAACGTGACTCTAGGTCTATAGAATGACTAACATTAGGAAAAATACACTTTAAATGGACTCAATTTTGTTTTGCTTTCTGATTGTAATAGTAGTACATATAGTAGAAAAGTAAGAAGATACAGAAAAACCTCAAATGGAAAATAATTATGCTTAAGCCCCATCCCCACTCCCATCTCAGATATAAATACATATAAACACTTATTTCCTCCCAGGTTTTTGTCTGTACATATATTTGTTCATCAAATATTGAGGACCTACACTCTGCTGGGTTCTGGGGATATACGAGTGAACAACAGGTACCAAAGTTGCTGACCCAGTAGAGTTTACATTCTATATATGTACACCCATGCACCCAAATCCACACTGGGAGCAAGGTGGTGCGTTGGCTTATATTTCTTAACCTCCTACAAGGAATACTTTTTCCTTATTGAATAGTCTTCAGTACTGTAATTTTTAATGATTATATACCCTTTTACCTTGTGAGCATGCTATAATTTATTTATGAATCCCCCAATTCGAACTATATAGGTATTTTTCCAATCTTTTTTTTAAATATATTTTTTATTGTTTAAAATATTACATATGTGTCCCTGTCCCCACACCCCCGGCCCACCACTCCTACCCACTAGGACAAGCCCCCACTGCCTTATTGGTTATGTTGTGTCCCTTGATTATGCTAATACACATGCATACAAGTCCTTTGGTTGCTCTCTTACCCCTCC
>NW_006288258.1:1377471-1399311 GCF_000327345.1 Myotis davidii
CTGCCATCTTGGTTCTCTCCACTTTCTCCAATCTTTTGTTGTTATAAAAATAAGTCATCTTGAACATCTTTAAATGTACTTCTTCACCTTCCTTACTTACCTTCTCAGGGTAGTTGATTGAATGTGAGTTTAGCAGGTTAAAGAGTGGGAACATTTTTTTTTCAAATACTTTTATTGATTTAAGAAAATATATTTTTATTTATTTCAGAGAGGAAGGGAGATGGAGAGAGAGGGAGATGGGAACATCAATGATGAGAGAGAATCATTGATTGGCTGCCTCCTGCATACCCCGCACTGATCAAACCCACAACCCAGGCATGTGCCCTGACTGGGAATCGAACCTTGACCTCCTGGTTAATAGGTCAATGCTCAATCACTGAGCTACACCAGCTGGGCTACTTTTATTGATTTTTTAATAGAGAGAGGAAAAGAGAGAGAGAGAGAAGAGAGACATCGATGTGAGAGTGAAACATTGGCTGTCTCTTGAACGCTCCCAAATGGGGATTGAGCTGGCAACCTTTGGTTGCATTGGAGGATGTCCAACCAACTGAGCCACACCAGCCAGGGCAGGAACATTGTAAAGACTCCAGAAGTACTGTTAAATTACCACCTGGAAATATTGTAATATTGTATAGATTGCACTCCCACTAGCAACATAGCTGCATTCCTTTTAAAATTTCACACTTCCTAGTGTTTAATCTTATTTGGAAAGAGAAAACCTTACCAGTTTGACAAAAGGTAGTCTCATAGTGTTTCAAATTATACTTCTTTGATTATTTCTAAGAGCACACATATTTTTATGTCTTCATTTTTGTGTCAGTTGTCCATTTTTCTATCTAAAGTAGTGTTTTTCTTATTTATTTGTCAGCACTCTTTATGTATTGAGCCATTTAGACCATTATTATGTATGTGACAAGTTTTTCCCTATGTCAGTGGTTCTCAACCTTCCTAATGCCACAACCCTTTAATACAGTTCCTCATGTCATGATGACCCCCAATTTCATTGTTACAAATTGAACATAATTAAAGCATAGTGATTAATCACAAAAACAATATGTAATATATGTGTTTTCCAATGGTCTTAGGCGACCCCTGTGAAAGGGTCATTCGACCCCCAAAGGGGTCGCGACCCACAGGTTGAGAACCGCTGCCCTAGGTGGAGAATATGTTTTTTTTTTTTTTTTCCTAACTTCTCCACCAACCAAATCATAAGAAGGGAAATGAAGAGGCTGCCTTTTTGCTGGGGATGAAAAGTTGGATTTTCAACCAGAATCGCTCTCTGTCATCACAGCAGCAACCGCTCAGTTGCTGTGATCGCAGTACCTGCGGGCGGTAATGCCCAAGAAACACATCAGTTCTACAGACAGGGCTGCCTTTAGTGCTTTGACAAGGGGGCATATGAGCACAGAGTGAACTCAGTGCTGATTAAATGGTACTCCACCTTGCCCCCTCCCCAGAGTAATCCCGGTGCTTGTGAATTTGAGTGCTATCTCCTATGAACCTCAGTGTTATAGATCACACCTTCAGGTTATAGCAAGAAAAAATTGGGCCTCATGGTTGTGACAAACAGCTGCTGTTCTGAACAAAGGTGGGGGGGTTGGGGGGGCAGATTTGTGTTTAAACCAGAGTAAACTATGGAACCAGATAATAATTTTGAGCAATAAATACTTTTACTACAGCAACCGTTAAAGAAACAGATAAATCACAGTAATTTCAACATGGCACTTTAGCCATTCAATAAATGGGTATTTTAAATTTCATTTGCTTTTTGAACTAAGTGCAATAATTTATAGAGTAGTCATTTAAAGATTAATGCTCAGAAGGGAGGAAAATCACTACACAAGAACAGAAACATATTATTTATGTATATTACATTGGGGTTTAATCTGCCTGTAGTTTCCATTATAAACCCGAGTTTTCCGGCATTTCTAATACAACAATAAAACGTGTGCTTTAGGCTAAAATTTGGCATTTGTCTCAACATTCTGAGATTCTAATTTTTATTTTATTCTTACTTTTTTTTCTTACATATCTTACATGTATTTAAAAATGTTTTACACCACTAAGTAACACTATTAATTCAAAAGTTGATTTATTTTAGAAGTAGGTTTGTGACCATTGTTGATGCTGAAGCTTCTTAAGCTGGTTACCAAGGTTTTAACAATTGTTTGAAAATATGATTCAAAGAATGAGAAAGAAGAGGGTTCAATGTCATGATAGCACCATTTGATTTTGCAGCTACAAAGACAGTAATATTGTACTAAATTGTGACAAAATGTGAGGCAGTTTATTAGAGGGTTCATTAAAATTTAGCACCTCCAGTTTGGCCAGGCTACATAATTTTATGTAGCCCATATTCCAGTACCAAATCTGCTAACTAATCAGTTCAGATGTTATTTATATGATAATATGGGGGCTTTTGTTATTTTGACCATGAGCTCCTGAAGGTCACTGACTATTTTATAGCCCCAGTACCCAGCATGTCAATTAAGTATAGAGTTCACACTTAAGAAATAGAGGTTGAACAAATGAATGCATGGATAATGAGTCAGTTATGGGCTGTCTGTCACCAACTTGTAAAGGTTATCCATCCTAAAATGCTTGAGTCATTGGTTAGAACTTGTTCATTTTGCCATTAAAATATAATGTAAAAGGTAAATTACTCCACAAAATCCTACTTGATTTCCAGTAATAGAATCACAATAGTCAGACAGAGGTTTGACCCATTTCCTGAAAGAACCTCCATCCCAGGTAGCAGATGTCCCTGTGGTCATGCTCAAATCCTCCAATGACACGGATTTCACATAATGTAAGTCATTTATTCTATTTTGGACACTCGGTTTATTTGCTTTTCTTCCTCCCTTTCTTTAAAAAATAAATCATATTGAACCTTGGCTGGTGTGGTTAGAGAAAGAGGAAGGAAGAGGGAGTGCAAGAGAGAAACATCAATGTGAGAGCAAAACACTGATCGGGTGCCTCCTGCATGCCCCCTACCAGGGATCGAGCCTGCAATCCCTGCATGTGCCCTCACTAGGAATCGAACTTGCAACCTTTCTGTGCGTGGGACAAGGCCCAACCAACTGAGTGACACCGGCCAGGACTATATCCTAATATTTTTAAAGGTTATTTCCAAATAAGTGAGCTCAAGATGGCTTTTAAAAAATTACAATGTTTTCTTTGGAAGTTTTAGACCAATTCAATACGTAGTGTCCTCACTAATACTTGGATTTTATTTTCTTTATAATCATGCGTTACTTAAAAATGTACTAAGTACTTTCCGCCCTCGCATCCTCCTCCGTGTCCCGCGTTCAGGGTGCTGTGGGCCATGGGAACCTGCTCCAGGCAGCTGCCTGGCCTCCGCTCCCTAGAAGCCTTTTGCATGTTTGTATTTTCCTTTCCTTCTCTGAGTAAACAGCCCAGTTCCTCCCATTGATCCTGTTTATATGATCCCATTTCCAGACACCATGCTAGCGGAGGTTCTCCCGGTTTTCATTATCCTCCGGAAAACGCGGCATCCAGAGCCGAGCACAGCTGCCCAGATGGCTGTGCCTCGCGCCAGAGCAGGGGGCCTGTGATGTAGCCCTCGAGTGGACGATTCCCGTGCGTGACCTGAGAAGTCACGGGAGTGCAAGCCCCCTGAAGGCGCCAGCGGTGTTCTCACTCTTTCATCCTGCGGACTAGAACAGTGCTTAGCACCCGGAGTGTGCGCACTCGATCTTTTTAAAATTAAGGGGTGATTAGATGAAAGAGGAGCTGGGGAGGAACCAAAGGAAAGCGGAGTTAAGTGGGGTCATTTAGTTGCTTCCTGTCGCTTTTGTCTCATGTTAAGGATCCCAATCAGCAACAGCAGCGGGTTGTGTGCTCTTGGTGGGCGGTGACACCATCTAGCCTGGCTGGATGTCATGTCCACCACTGGGAAGTGGCAGGCCATTTGTACTGTCCTGTTGATAAGCCAGGTCCTGCTAGTAAAATGAGAAATTGAATGATTCAACTTGGTAGACTTGTTCTTGTGGATAATTAAAATGTCTTCACTGGGCCTTTTAAGATTTAAATTCATGTCATAGCATTCTTAGGTCAGTTTTGTTCCTAGTAAAAGGTGTGTTCTTCTAGCAAGACACAACTTAACTTGGAGTCTTCTTATAAAGTGGTAGATGCCACAGGCGTGTGTGAATCGCCCACGGCAGCCATTTCCCCAGCCGTTCAGAGCTTGGTTCCCTCCTGGGATCGAAGGGTCCGCAGTCACCATGGTGTTTCACGTGCTCAGTATGCAGTCCTCTCGCTTTTCCACCTCCTCCTTCCTGGGCTCCCGGTGGAGCTGAGCTTGGCTTGGAGCTGCGCTGGTGGGCGCCTGACCTTCCTCTCTGCCTTGGGAGCGGGAGAGGGCCTTCTCCCTCCTGCTTTTCCAGTTTTGAAGTTCATTTGGCTTCGAGCACTGGCAGCATTAAAGGGCGGAGAGGTGTGGATTTCCACAACAAGGTGAAAACAACGCTGGAGTGTTTTCCAGGACCTTATTCTGCCCAGTGGGTTTTTACTCTGGTGTATTTCACAAGGGTTTTGTCACTTTAGAGTGAAAATGTGGTCCTTTAGGATCAGAGCCTCAGTTGCATGCTGTGGGTGTGACTGTAGGTGGACATGCACCTGCACAAGCAGGTGGGCGCATATATGCACTCATAGACTTTGGTTTGGGTTTTGGCAAGCCACTCATTTCATCTAACAGTGGTTCTCAACCTTCCTAATGCCGCGACCCTTTAATACAGTTCCTCATGTGTGGTGACCCCCAATTTCATTGTTACAAATTGAACATAATTAAAGCATAGTGATTAATCACAAAAACAATATGTAATTATGTATTTCCGATGGTCTTAGGCGACCCCTGAGAAAGGGTCATTTGACCCTCAAAGGGATCACGACCCACAGGTTGAGAACCGCTGATAGAAACATTTGTTCTTTTTTTGCTGCTATGTTAGATGTAATAAACATTTAGGGAGTTATTATTTCCAGAGGCTGTCCAAGTTGACAAGAAATGGATTTGAGGTCCCGCATCACCCAGTAATTTTTTTGTCATCTGATTCCTTAAAAAAACAAACCAAACCAAAACCCCATACAGTACTATGGTTTAGTCTCCTTCAGTCAAAATAGGAATTATGAGATGATTTCTAAAGTCATCATGGACCTTCACTAGGCATCATAAAATTCATGCATAGTTTTTTTATGACATTAGTTATTACAAATGTTAATACTTCAGAGAGAACAATAGTGTAAGTAACTGTTCACATTTGGTGCATGTCCTCAGACCTTTTCCTGGGCGTGCGCACACACATACACTTACACATGTTGGTCTACGTTTATGTTTGGTTTGAGTTTCACTGTTATACTTCACTAAGGTAGGGATGTTCCTTTAGCATTTATAATTTACAAACTCACTAAGAGTTTTAGATGTCAATGATATTTGTCATTCTTTTTCTTTTCTTTTTTTAAAAATATGCCTTTATGGATTTTAGAGATAGAGAGGAAGGGAGAGGAAGAGGGAGAGGGAGAGAGAAACATTGATCTGCTGCTTCCTGCATACCTCCTACTGTGGATCAAGCCTGCATCTAGGCATGTAGGGCCTACCCAGCGACCTTTTGGCGCATGGGAGGACGCTTAACCAACTGAGCCACACTAGCCAGGGCGATATTTGTCATTCATAATGAAGGTGTCCAGATGTGGCTTAATGATGAATAGTTTAATCCATATATCAACTTTTATGCATCCACTTTCATTTTAAATTGACTTTAAAAATTTAAACTAAGTCATAATACCCTAATTTACAATTAAAGGTTCGGTTTCAGTTGCTAGTGTTATGTGGCTCTCTGGATATTGAACAGGGATCAAATTTTAGAGTTACTTCTCACTAACTGCTTCTTAGCATACTCTGCAAAGTGCAAAGTCAAAGAGCATATCATACTCAAACAAGTATTAGGATATATTTGTACTTTGGGAAATAGCAAGTACTTTTCTAATGGACTCTTTGGTTGTGTTCAATTTTGCATTTCTTGGTCTTTTGCAACATTTAGATGGAATATCTAAATTTATTGAATATAATTTTTTTTTTTGTAATGGCCAAAAAAAGTCCTCTAGTGCTAGGAAAGAGTCAAATTCTTGATGATTGAGGCATTTGCTCAAGGTTGAACCACAGTTAGGAATTAAAGCTGGTCGCTAAACCTTATTAATATAAAAATTGTGTCTAGGATTTTCTTAAAAGTAAAATAGGGTGGGGCTGAGGCATGGGTGAAGGTATAGGTAAAACAAAATTGACCATGAGTAAATAAATGTTGATGCTGGAAAGTGGGAATTTGAAAGTTCATTATATGGTTTTCTTCATTTTTGAGATTTTCTATAATAAGTTTGAAATGAGAGAGATAATAACTTACTTTAAAACATTGTGATATTTTAACCTTTAAGTCAGGGGTGGAGGATGGCTGCCCCGAGGGCCTTACCATGAAATCATTTGGACTGGCCCTGCCAAGGCATTAGGGGTGAATTAATTAAATGTTTAGCCAAATACAGCAGGCTAACTTTTAAGTCAATAATTTTCTATGTCCCTCGGATGATGTTATAATATCCACATGGCCCTTGGCAGAAAAAAACATTCCACTACTTTTAAGTGACAGGTTAAGGTTGAAATCTACCGCCAAGTGCGCTACTTGAGTAAACTATAAAGTACACAAAAGAGTCCACATGGACACTGTCATGAGTAAATTGTCTCCCCTCATTCCTCATTTCAAGAACTTAGCTGAGACCCCATTTCCTAGGCACTCAGGATGGCAGGCTGATTTCTAAATCAGGCCATGATGATATCCCCGCCCAGTGCTCTTCTTCCCATGGGACCTTGACTCTCCTCTCAGTGAGAGTTGGGGGCTGTGCGGCCTCTTGCCTCTAGGAGAGTTTGCGACTGCAGCAGTAGGGACACGATCAGAGGCTGTGTGAGAAAGGGCATGCAGCTCCTGCTGGGCTCTCTGGGTATGCTTGCTCTTGAAACCCAACCTCCTGCTGTGAGGAAAGTCCAAGCAGCTACCTGGAGCACCCCTGTATGGAGTTCCAGCAGATAGCCCCCGCTGAGGTCCCAGCGGCTAGCCAGCACCAGCCTCCAGGTGCTCCAGCGAGCGTGCTCACCCAGGATGATGACCCCAGTCGTCACCCAGCTGAGGCCCAGGCACCATGGAGCACACACACACCATTCCCGTTGCCGCCTTTCTGAATTCTGACCGCAGAATAGGTGAGCATAATAAAACGTTTGTTGTTTTCGCAGCTAAGTTTGGGGTGACTTGTTACACAGTGGTAGTCACTGCTGCATAGGTTATTGAGGGAGAGGACAGTCAGAGTATGTTGAGAAGGGAGAACAGAATCTTGTTTCTCAGAGATTCTCTCTTTTTACAACATGCCCCAAAGATAGATAGATACTATTTCCATCGACATGATGACTTGCAAATCAGAAGCTATACTATGAACCATCAATATTTTCCCAAATGCAGTAGTTTGGGGCTAGGCCCTCAGGTAGATCCCTTTAATTCTTATTTCTCTGCCTTCCCCTTCACCAGGACTTCCTTCTGCTGGAACTCAGGAACCATGGCTTCCTGCCCACTCCCCCTAAACCAGAAGCAATTGAATTGGAAGTCTAATTTATAGACAGGACATGGAAGGGGATGTCTTGGAGCCTTTCTCTGTCCATCAGACCTGAATTCCTGCTTCTTTATTATATGGGCAGCACCCTTTATTGCTGACACATAGCTAGCGGTCATTCTGTCTGATTCCATCAGGGCTTTCCACTCCACATTGCGCCATGAAAAAAAAATATTTTTTTTCTGTGATAAACAGAAAAAAATGTCATCCAGCACTTCCACTGCATACCTATATGACAAGTCCATTAAGACGTATTTCATACGCTGCACACGGTGTTTTGTCCGGGCGTATATCAGAGCACCTGCTAGCTTCCACTCTGTAATATGTTCCATTTCTCAGGCTCCGTGGGCCCACAAGGGTTTGCTGTATTTTTTATTATATATATTTATGTCTTAAATATTTTATACAAGTCACACATACATGCATGATCGTAATTATTAATGACTCTGCACATTTGTCATTGATATAATGTGGAATCCATCAGTGTCATAGTAATAGAATTTTCCAGTAGTCCATTCTGTTTTCTCTCCAAACATCATATAAGTCCTTACTTAGTGGACGGTTTTACAGCTTTTCCTTATTTGTGTAATATTTTTTTACTTGAGGATGTGTTTTCTCTAAGAAATACTTCTTAATAACGATGGTAGTCTTTCCTTAAGAGATGAAATTGATATCTGCTCTAAAAAAAACATTATTTTGTGGGATGTTCTGGGGGAAAAAAAAAGAAAAACACGACCGGAAACATCATTGTACAAAAGCTCCTGTTTAACATCTCCTGTTCCTGATAAAACAGATGTTCTGCATGGAAACATTTACTGGGTCTATTATTTTAAGGGGAAGAGTTTTAACACATTGTATATCGAACTACCATTCTCCCCCCACCCCCCAAATTTCCTAAAAAGTAGTAAAAACACACTCAAATGTTTTATTATAAGTAACAAAATAACATGTGAAGATGAATTGACTGTCGAACATTTAATATGGTTGTTATTAAGTACCTGCTTCTGATGCAGGAACAGGTACATTTTGCACAACATACCAAAAATGTGATGTTTACAAGATTGAGTGACAAAAGTGCACTCAATAAATAAAAACGCAGATAAAAATGTACAATGCTAGCAGAAAATGCCCTATCATGGACTGTTACCTAACGAGGTAAAGACTTAGAGTTTGGGAAGAAAAGTTAAGAACCGAGGAAGGGGAGAGAGTTGAATCAGGCATTTAAAAAAATTTTTTTTGATGGTTTTGGGAGGACGTCTACTAGAGTTGGGTATTAATTAAATGGGCATTTCAGAGAAAATTTCAGAGGAACTAATAGAGTTCGTTATCACTGTGAGTCTTCCATACTGACTGCTGAAGAGGGCGACTTAGAATGAAAAAATGGCAAAATATACCTTTGCTTACCTTCTGCTATTTAAGTTGGTAAATTTCTCTATGGGACGTTAAGAGGTTAGCTACCAGGGCATCAGGGTTGGACTGCACACCAGGAACCTCAGAAATACGCACCCCTTCTGTTGACTACACCTGAGTCTGACAGCATGCCAATTGGACTTGGAATGTAACTCGAACGTTTCCATGCATGGTCCTGTAAGAGCGGTGTGTCAGGTTTGCCTGTGATGAGCAAAGATGGCAATTAAAAGCAGGACCTTACCCAGAGAGAAGTCCTGTGGGGCTTCATGCCACTCCCTGCTTTCATAACAAGTGAGGCCCTGGGACTAGGGTGAGTGGGTCCAGGACAGACTTATCTCTGTCCCAAATCATCCCGTTCTCAGACCGAGGCACCCCAGTACATTCACTTTGTAGTCTGTGTCTGTCCCTGGATTGCGGTGACCTGTTTACATTTATGAATTTACTCTGAGTTACACTTGTTTTATTGCTAAGTTTTAAAAATAGCGATCTAGTTTGGTAATCATGCTAATGGTGAAATCAGCTACATGAGGAAATTGAACGATTAGATGGCACGTGAGAATTTTTAAAAAATAGATCTTTATTGTTGAAGAATAACAGATGCCCCCCCCCACACATACACAAACATACCTTTTCTTTTCCCATTGATTCCTACCTACCTCTCACCCGCCCCTCCAAGGCCTTGAGTGACCTGCTTCTATTTCCAGAAGGTTAGCTGAAACTCACAAAACATTCTTCACAGAGTACATGTGCAATCCTAAAGAATGTGGCAATTGTTAACACAGCTAAATACCATCTGATATTATTTCAAATGTGTATAATATTAGTGATAGTACTCCTCTAAAACTGTCCATCATCCTGCTTATGACGTGTCACCGGGGGTGGTGGGGTCGGGGAGACTGGCCCTGGACAGTGGACCACACACTGGTGAGGGCCTCCCCGTCAGCACCCCTGTAGGTTAGAATTTTCCTCTATTTGGGAAAAATATCAGTGTGGTGGTCTGTGCTCGGTTTACTAGTGTAACTCCTATTTTCCCATGGCACATTCTAACGCTTGTAATGGCGCAATTGTCCTGTTTTGCTGCCAAAGCTTATTTCACTAATTATTTTCATCACAGGTAACTGGTTTAGTTTTCCTTTTCTTTTTCTCTCAAAGGGGATACCATTTTTTTAAACTGCAAAGTGAGAGTGCTATCCTACACGGTTTATCTCTGGAAGCGTTTGCTTCCCGTGCTTCATCTTTATGACTTAATGACTTCTCAGTGCACTTGCTACGTCTGGCATTTACTTCACCTTCTTACTAGATGCTGGAAGTTTTTTATTTTTCAATTTTCATCTAGAAAAATTCATTTGTACTCTGGGAGCCTGGTGATTTTTTGGAATACGAGATAATACCAAGTTAACTTTCCACTTTCCTAAAGACACTTGCAATTAGCCCTACATTATGGAGTGCCCTGAACATATCCAGACCTTTAAAATCCGATCGGAACTCTATTGAAAAAGAAACCGCACACAAACAGGTGGCTGTAAATTCTGTGTCCCAGTGACCAGCTGATCACACCTAGAGAATGGAGTCACCATTATCTGTCAGTATTCGTCAGTTAGAGTGTACCTTCTGCTTCTGCATAGAACATTGTCCGTATGTCAGGCTGTGGAGTTCAGAAAACAGTTCTATTTTAAGAGGCCAGAGCTCTCATTTCAAAAACACTTCAGTTTTCCCAGAAAATCTGTTTATCTCCACCATCTCCTCCCACTGTAGCCGAGCGTCTCCCAAATCCCCCCGTCTCTGGTTACAGACCGACTTGTCTTGCTGTGTGTGCCACGTTTGGAAGTCGCATTCAACCAGCATCTGTTCTGTTTTAGGAGAAAGCCGATGCCAGCCCCACGTCACTTCAGCTGCGGTCCCAGATCGAAGTAAGCACAGTGGCCTTAATCATCTCGTTTTGCTTCTGCTTTTTATTTTTTAAGTGATATTCTGGTGAAGCCTGCGCTCTGCCTGTACTGATGCTGTGACTTCTCTCTCCTAGGAGTCGCTTGGTTTCTGTAGCGCCGCGTCAACGCCAGAAGTGGAAAGAAAGTAAGTTTCAGGACCAGAAATTCTAGGAAAAGGGTCTTTCAGATCCTTGCTGAGGGGGATTGTGTTGTGTATGTTCTATGGAGCTTGCTGTCAGTTTCCTTGTATGTTGTGTGTATGAGTACATGTACAGGGGTGGGCAAAAGTAGGTTTCTGTATAAGTACCCACTTTTGTGGGACGGTAGTGAAATTACCAGCCATCATTACCTAGAAGATAAGTCATAAGTAAGGATATGAAATAACAACAACAATAAGAAGACAAATAATACAAGTAAATGCTACAATAATAAATAATGACTGTAAACGTACTTTTGCCCAAGCCTGTCTATAGGTGGATAATAAGAGCGTGTTTTCAATTGTAATTTATTTGGTGACGCCTAACGATTCTGTGAAGAGTTACTGATTTCACACTGCTAATTGTGAGTGAACCTTAAATGAATACCTGGAAGTGAGCGTGGAGAAAGGGAAAGGACAGTTAAGTCAACCAAAATGGGTTCTCTTCTTTTACATTAGTTTTGGGTCTACGCTGAAAGTCATAAATGAGGAAGCAAGGTACAAAACTAAAATACATTCCAGGGTAAAACCATGATTGCAACACCCTCTCTGCAATTTGATTTGGTGGGTGACCTTAGAACAGGAGTAAATGCTTGTGACAGAAGGTGGCAGATGCTCACGGACCTTCAAGGTAATATTTTTGCTTCCTCATCCTAACTTGGACCCTGTCATTTTCACTCCCTTGGGAGATAATTCTATGTTATAGCTCGTATTTTCAGTATTTCTTTTACCTAGATAAAACAACACACATGTCTTTTTTTTTCCTATGACCTTTCCCTTTTCTACTTTATTCCATTATAATTATGCTAGAATGTTCTATTTATGACCTTGCAAGGTTAAGAAGTTTTGAGAAAGTCCACTTGTTTAAACAGACACTTCCTTTGGCACAGGGCCACCTATACTGTTTCATGCCAAGAGAGACATAGAAGTGGTTTAGGAATAAAGTATTTCTGGAATGAAAAGCACACGTTGGGAGAGCGTGTGTGCGCTTTACAGCACAGCCCTGCCTAATCCGTCCACGTGTGTGTGCTGCTGGCTGCGCTGCTTCTAGGGGGGAAGGCTGCTTTGCCAAGCCTTCACTCTCAGTTGAAGAGACTCAGCAGATCGGGTTCAGGACTGAGGCCCCTGGGGGGTGATGCACAAAAGAAAACCAAGGCACTGCCCACTCAAGGTCAGAGGATGGATGGATGGATGTGCAGTTATCATGAATTTTCTTTGTTTTAGTTGCATATATTCTCCCAGCAACTTAGTAATGTGGAGGAGGCTGAACCAGCCACAAGATGTGACTTGACAATGACCTTGAAACTGGAGGTACCATGATGTTGAGCTGAGCGTGGGCAGAAGTGTTAAGTGAGTGGGCTGTAGGGTCACTTGACCTACTTTGTGATTCAGGCTGAGAATTCAGGTGGTTCCCTCAGAATCTCCAAATCCTTCAGGAAACAAGAAATGTCTGCCTTTCCTCCTGAGAGGACGTGACTCACCCAATGTGTACTAATGTTAGGCTTGGCGTTTCTTCTTCCCCTCAATTGTGGGGAGTCATTCTTTCCGTGTTTGTATCCTTCACTTAGTGAAATGTGGCATGACTCTTGTGGCCGACAGAGAGACTGACAGCCTCCTCTGAGGTTAACAACAACAACAAAAATTGAAAGCATACATACAGGAAAGCTGTTGACAGACCGACCTCTTCATCAGCAGTACTGCCATTTTGTTTGTGTTCTTTCAAATAGTTTACTTAAACTTTGTTTCTAAATAAATGGAAAGTTTTAATACATTTTGCTCTTCACTTTCTTAGTAATAGTTTTTAAAAATCATGAATTTTTTTTTTACTTTAAAGAACTGTTGAAAAAAATGTTACACTTACAGAAAATTTACAATTGTGCAATGAATGTCCATATAACTTTTACGTAGACTCACTGATTTTCACACTCTTGCTCTCTCTTTTTCCTATATAGTATCACTAATCATGATTACTGCCAAACTATTTGGGAGAAATTGCAGACATCAGGGCACACTCCTCTAAATATTCCAGCTTATATCTCCTAAGGACATAGGGGTGGGCAAACTTTTTGACTCAGGGCCACAATGGGTTCTTAAACTGGACCGGAGGGCCGGAACAAAAGCATGGATGGAGTGTTTTTGTGAACTAATACATTCATTTCAAACAGGCCGGATCTGGCCCGCGGGCCATAGTTTGCCCACGGCTGACATAGACAGTCTCTTACAGCCACAATATAATGACCAAGTAGAGGCATTTTAAGACTGATTTTCCAAAGTACAGTTTATATTCAAGTTTCTTTCATTGTCCCAGGAGTTTCTTATAACACTTCTTTTTCAATACAACACTTAAAAAAAATTATTCATTGCATTTAAATGTCATGTTTCTTGTCACATTTAATCTGAAAGGACTTCTTGGCTTTTCCTGGTCCTTTATGATGTTGATATTTTTAAGGAGTGTAGGCTGGTTGTTTTGTGAAATATTCCTCAATCTGAGTTTCTTTTTAGGATTCAGAGAACGCAGTTTTGATGTTTTCTCCTCAGTGCCTCATATCAATTTGTCCCATTATTGGTTTACTGATGCAATCATTTGATTGAGGTGATGTCTGTCGGGTTTCCTCTGAGAAGTTAAAATTTTCCCTTTGCATTGAAAAATATTCTGTGGGAGATCACCTGAGACTTTGTCTGTATCTTGTTCCTCATCAAACTTTTACCAAATAGTTTTAAATTCCCTTAAAAAAAATTTTTTTTTAATCCTCACTGGAGGATGTTTACTGATTTGAGAGAGAGAGGGGGAGAGAAAGAAACATTGGAGAGAAAGAAACATTGATCAGTTGCTTCCCATAATCCACCTGACTGGGGATCAAATCTGCAAGCTGGGTATGTTCTCTGATCAGGAATCAAACCTGCGTCCCACTGAGCCACAGGGGCTAGGAGATTCCTTTAATGATTCTTGCCTGAATCAATTTTAACTATGGTTCACAGAATGGTGGTACTTATTCTTAAATTAATAATTATTTTGGATTAAATCTTCCAAAAATGATTATCTAGAAAGATTGAGGTATCACTCTGGGCACTCTAGGTCAGATTATAATTAGAGTAGGTTTAATGCAGTGTTTATGTTGAATTGTTTGTATTTGTGTACTTGAAAATGCAAATACTTTGAAATGCAAAATTCTGTTAGTCTTCAGATCCAAATGCTTGCTGGTAGCTTCCCAAGCCCTGGAGGATGACCTGGCAAACCAGAGGGTTGTGTCTGGTGCCAACCAAAATATTCCTCTGAGTCAGCAGTGTTGTTTTACGAGTAGAAATTGTCTTATGTTTTTTATTTGAAAGGCAAGAGAACTCAGTCAACAAAAGTGGACGAATCCTACAGCAGCCCCGCCCTTAGATGCAGATTGCACTAGACCACGTGGGAGTCGAGCCCCTGGCCCTTGTGACTCCTGCCTTCCAGAGCTCCGGTCCCCCTCACCCCACCCAGTTGTCTCAGGAGCCTGGGCACACCTTGCTTCTTCCCTTCTCCCCCTAGTTAAAACCTACTTAAGGAAGGTTTCAGGCATTAATTGTGAGGAAAATGTCTGATTTCGAAAAAAACACATAATCTCTCCCAGGAGTATTTAGCATTTAACAGTACTATAATGATACAGGTCTTAAATTATAGCAATACTAGAGGCCTGGTGCACGAAATTCGTGCATGGATAGGGTCCCTAGGCCTGGTCGGCTGGGGCCTCCCTTCCCCAGCTACTGGCTGCTGGCCAGGGCCTTCCTTCATTTCATGCCGCCCCCTGGTGGTCAGAGCACATCATAGCGATTGAACTCCTGGTCTCCCGGTCAAACTCCTGAGGGGACAGTTGGCATATTAGCCATATATATATATATATATATATGTCTGACCAGAAGAGATGGGCGTTTTGTAGGGGAGACAGGCAGTGAGAAGTCCGACAACTGACATCACTGCCCCTGGATACCCTGCCTGGTGGGGCTGATAGCTGATACTAATTTGGCCTGGAGGTGTGGGTGACTTGCATGATAGATAGATGATAGACGATAGAGAAATAGATAGATGGGGAGCTAGAGAGGTATAGAGCAGAGCTGCCCCCCACTGGTTCGACAAAAGCCCCATTCATCCAAGTTCTTATAGTCTAATCTCGCCATGTGCTTTCACTGAAATATAATAAAGAAGACCAAAGGAGCTTTCACTGAACCTCTTCTATTTATATCTATTTATGTTGGCTACTGAGACTGCCTACTCATTACACCAATCTTCGGTTTGTGTCAATTGGCTGAAAGGTGAATGTTAGTTAAATTTCTTGTTATTCACCAGTTAGTCTCAAGAATATCTAGAAAGCAAAGCCATTTTGCTCAGAGATATCTTTATAACTGTATCTATTAGAAACGAGTTTAACCTCGGATAATGGAAAGCATGACAAATAGTGGCATACACAAACCCAAGGTTCATTAGATAACCCTTGTCCCATGGTTAGCACTGAGGCTCAGTAAGCTTTCAGGAACCAGACTGTCTTTTTTTGCTGAGTGTGTGTGTGTGTATGTGTGTGTGTGTGTGTGTGTGTGTGTGTGTGTGTACACGCACACCTGTGTGCTTGTCCTCCTGTTTTAAAGTGGCTGCTGCATCTTCCAGGCAGAAAAGAGAGACAAACAGGGTGAAGGGAAAAAGGTAAGGGGGCAAAAGACCAAAGGTACACTTTTTTAAAGCTTTCTGAGAAACCCCGTGCAACCCTGTATCTCACTCGTTTCTCCCTGCAGCTCCTGTTCAGTGAGCACTAGCTCTGTATACAGGATGTTGGCCTGGGGTCTGGGATATTGTGATGAAGAGCTCACAAGAGCTGCATGTAGGGAGATGGGTTAGGAAAAAATATATGTCTAAAATGGTGCTTTGGGGAAAATAAAGCAAAGAAAGGGTTCCCAGAATTGGGGCATTTGTCCTCCATAGTCCAAGGGGCGTTTGGGGAAGTGAGTTTGTAGCTGAGCCCATTGCTGCCCTGAACAAATCGGGCTTCCCAAGGAAGGAGGGAGAAGAGACAACATGTAGGAAACTGGCAGTATTTTCCACAATAAGCTTTCATCTGTATGTGTGTATACAGAAAGGCGGGGTAGTCTGAAAATCAGCTCCATGTCTAACACGTAAGCTCTGTGTCAGGATTATTTAGATTCATTACTTCTGAGGAAACTTGTGCTGGAGCCTGTGGTTTTATCTAGGTGTGTATTTAGAAAAAAGTAGTCTTAAATGGGTTGGCCCTTATGGACTGAGAATTGGAAAAGAAAAAGCAGGAAATAGTTGATAATGTTATTGAGTGCTTATTATGGGCCAGAAACTGGTCTAAGTACTTAACATTGACACATTTAATCCAACAACCCTATGAGGTTCAGTACAGTATCATTTCTATTTACAAATGCAGAAACTGAGGCACAGAGAGGTTAATAAGTTGTTCAAGGCTACACAGCTAATACGTGGCAGAGCCCAGATTTGATCCCAGTTGGGAGCCCACTCTCCTAACCTCTCCAGTATATAATTCGAAGTACTTGTATTGCTTATGCAATGGAGAGGTTAGAGGCAAATTGAGTTCCTTAGCATTAAATAGCAGCAGTTAAGCCCTGCATTCCAGTGGTTCTCTGGGAACTAGGATCAATTTTACTCTGATTCAGATATAAGCTGGGTCTCTGTTATTTATTTATAGAGCCAGGAGGGTCCGGAATAAATCTCCAGGCATCGCCTTAGCCACTCTTCATAAGCTCTTTTCTACTAAGTCTTTCACCAGAGTTGAACATGCAGTGATTCAAGTTTCACTTTTTTTCATTACCTATGACTACACTTGAACTATTTTATGGTGAAAAAGTCCAAAAAAATATATAGCACGATGGAAGCGGAAGATAAATAAAAGGCGGGGAAGCCAGTAGAGCAGTGTTCTGGAGTGGAATAAATGGATGGTCTGCAGTTGGTGAATGTTCTGTGCAAGCGTTCACTCCATTTGCACATGGCTTCCCGGGCAAGCTGATGAGTCTTTTGCTTCTTTTCTCCACCTCTAAAACCTTGGTCTTCACCTTCTTCTTCCTCCGAAACCTCAAGGAAGGAGCCCTTACACCTGTTACAGTTCCTCTCACTCATCTGTGACTCCCCGGAGGGCTTGCATCTCTGCCCTTGCCTTCCTCCTCCCCCTCCACCCCCATATCTGCTGTCTGCCCACTGGTGCCCTTGCATCGTCCTTGGACCCTCTCTCCAGGCAAGGTGAAGCGCCTGCAGTTTCTCAGACAGGCATGCTGTGCCTCTGAAATTGATGCTCCTTCTGGGAGTTGTCTGTCCCCCACTCTCACCGACCTCCCACCCTCCTTACCTGGCAAGCTCCATTCAACCTGAAAAATCCAGCTCTGGTCTTGGCTCCCCCCAGAGCAAAGAGTTGAGGTGAAGTGTCCTGCTGTTGGCTTTCCTGCCACTTTTGCAATGGACTGCGGTGAATGAGGGCATGTATGTAAGAGAGAGAGAAAGGGAGAGAGATATCCACTCAGAACTCTGGATCTTTTATGTTAAAGTCTTCCAATAATGGATAAATGAGTGGGTGACTGTGTCAAAACATGGAGTTCCTTCTTCATCCCATGAAAATCTTGCCGCTCTCCCAAACCCTCATCCTCTTTCTCTCCTTGCCCAGTTACCAAGGTCAATGGCAAAACAGTAACTATGCCAGAGACCCTCCTGCCTGCAGAGCCCCGTTGCCACTGACTTTCCCGTTGCTGCCTGTGACAGTGTGGCTTCTGCCTTACGTTTTGCCCACTTCCTGCAGTTCCCTTATGTCTGCTTACCCTTCTCTTGGGTGTTCCCTTGGGGCTTTTTATCCAGCCTGCGTGCTCTCCCAGGATGCTTACAGTGCCCATGGCTTTGAACTGCTGTCTCCAGGCACCTACTTCAAATCCCCATCTCACCGTGTCCTATTTCCCAATCCAGCGACCTGCCTGCTGCAGCCTCTGGCCGGATGCCGGCTCCTTACTGTTGTCACCCCACGCTATGCATCCCTATAGCACAGTGGTTCTCAACCTTCCTAATATGCTGACCCTTTAATACAGTTCCTCCTGTTGTGGTGACCCCCAACCATAAAATTATTTTTGTTGCTACTTCATAACTGTAATTTTGCTACTGTTATGAATCGTAATGTAAATATCTGATATGCAGGATGTATTTTCATTGTTACAAATTGAACTTAATTAAAGCATAGTGATTAATCACAAAAACAGTATGTAATTATATATGTGTTTTCCGATGGTCTTAGGTGACCCCTGTGAAAGGGTCATTCGACCCCCAAAGGAGTCGTGACCCACAGGTTGAGAACCGCTGCTATAGCAGAATTCATTACCCCTTTTTCATCTTCCTTCCTTAAAATTCCCCCATTGCCTTCACCCGTGAACAACCACTTGTCAACTTTCGGTTTCTATAGATTTATTTGCCTGTTCTGGACATTTGGTGGAAATGGAGTCATAAGTATTTTCATTGATGAGCTTATTTCACTTAGCATAATGTTTTTAGGGTTTCACCACAGTTCATTCCTTTTTGTTATATAAATGCCACATTTTTTAAAATTTGTTGATGGATGTAGAATTAAGGTTGTTTTAACTTTTTGACTGTTAGGAATAATGCTGCTGTGAACATCTGTATACAAGTTTTTGTGTGGTCATCTGTTTCCTTTTTTGTTTTAAATCAACTTGAGATACAGTACACATACATCCCATACTAGTCACCCATTTAGAGTGTACAACCAAAAAGTGCTTCGTACATTCCCAGGTCTGTGTCACCATCACACAGCCAACTTACACCATTTCCATCACCTCAGAAAGAAGCCCTGTTAATGTTAGCAATTGCTCTTGATGACCCTCCGCCCAAAGCAACCACTCATCTATTCTCTGTCTATATAGATTCACTTGGTCGGTACATTTCCTACAATGTGCACTTGCACACAAGGGCTTGCTTTCTTTTTGAAAGAATATCTGTCTGTTACAGCTCCATTAAGAATGGAGCTTTGAATCCAATTTTTGGTAACCTCCAGCCTCCGTGAAATATGTAAGAAATTATTTTACTAAGTTCTTTCCCCAGTGAGTCCTCCTCACTCTTCCTCATGGGCTTGTTCCTAGAAACTGCTGGGGGTGGGGGTGGGGGGCTCAGTCCTCATTTCTTTGCAGAAGCGCCCCGGTTGGCTGTGTCTGCCACTGTGGTCCTGAGAACTTTCCCTCCTGTGTGACCAGCTGGGGTTCTCTGTTCCTTCTCCATCACCGATGAGCACTAGAGACCTGCTGGGGATCACGGAAGGCCCTGGGGCGCAGACCAGACTCAGTGAGAGAACCGCTGCTGAGGCCTGCGCGTTTGCTAGGAAATCCAGGTCAAGCCTCGTCCCTGGAGCTGAGACGAATGCATCCTGTTTCCACATCCTGTTTGTGGCAGGGCTGTGGGTGGGGAGGGGAACACCAGGTTTTCCCATGGGGGATGTGCACTATGGGCCCCGGCGTGAGGAAGCCAAGTGGAGGCGTGTCCTTCAGGGTAGTTCACACGCCAGGTTGGCCTGGTTCAGGGGGCTGTGTCCTCGCTGAGTGCCCACTGTCCTACATCGTCGCCTGAGCCTTTGAGCTCACCAGGGTGGGAAGGGCAGGCAGAGCCACAAGCACAGGTTTCACAAAATAAATGGGCTGCACCAAGAACCAGGCATTGGCGTGCATGTTATGTTTTCTTTTGCTTTACTCCATTTACCGTCTGCCAAGGCTGGTAAACTGCCACCTGCCAAGGTTGTGGGTACGAGGGCAAGGTCACTGTCAGGGGTCGGTACTTTCAGTGCGCTCCCATCTGTGATTGATCACCTGAGTCACCTTCCCTCATGCCCCCCACCCCCCACCCGCCAGGCTGCAGCTCAGTTACAGAGATGAGTGTGAGTCAGGTGGTCTCCAAGCTTCCTTGTGGCCTGAGCCCTCTTTCATGTCGTGACCCAGTCGAAAGCACGCCCTGGACCCCAGCTCTGCGTAGCCTGTCCACCGAGGCAGCTTGCTCTCGCTGGTGTCGGCGTTGGTGTGGACAGAGCCTGAGCCTGAATTTAAGTTTTCTGCTAGTTGTGTACTTAACTTCTCTAACCCCAGGTTCCCAATCGATAACGAGCCCAATGACATCTCTCTCTGAGGGTCTTTGTGCAGGATGCCTAGTGCGGTGCTGGCATTTGACATGGTGCCCATGTTGCCTTTGTTCCATCCCCACCCCCCTACCTCCTTTGTAAGGTGGGGCACTGCCCAGGACAGTGGCAATGTGACTGTATTTTCCATCCTCAGTCTGAGCACATGGGGCCATACACAGAGCTCCTTGATGGCCACGGCCACTTACTAGTAAAATACGCCGTTCCCGCCTGAGCTTTCCTTTCCGTGCCCCAGAGAGGGGGAGGGGGTCGGGGCCGGGAGACAGCCACCCCTGAGGTATGTGTCTCTGCGGGCGGATCGGTGCCTGCTCACGTGTGTACTGCGTCGCACAGCATATTTGAAGGGCTCAACATTCCAAAGAGCACGGGCTCGGGGCAGGGCCAGCTGTGCCAGACGTCTCCACCTCAGCTGTTGCTCTGAAAATGCCGTTGCCTTTCACCCGTCTGGGGAATGAGCCTCCAGCTGACCCAGCCCAGGCTGAGCCCACACGCCTGGGCCGCATCCCTCCCATGCAACGGCCGGAGACAGACGTGATGGCCAGGAAGTGTTCAGCATGGAGGGTGGCAGCTGGCTATTCTCTGTTCTGCAGGTGAGGTCATCAACATATGGGGGCGAAGAGGGAGGTGCGGTGGGAGGGAGGCGGTCAATACGTAAGTACATTCCTATCCTGGCAGGTAAGGCAAGACCCAGACCTCCCATTTTTATGTGTAAATCTTTCTAACAAAACCATTATGGAAACGGTGGCTTACAGAGGTTTAGAAGGACTTAGTACTTTTCCGAGATCATGAAGGTCACGGCCACAGCCTTGGGGGAGGCAGAGGTGGACTCCTTTATCTACCGGGCCAGGCCTTCTGCATAGACTCCGCCCCAGGGGCCACGCAGACAGGTGCTTAGGGAGGACCCGTAGTGGGCTCGGTGGCCAGGGAAGTTTGACTGAGTTCACCTTTTCCCGTTTCTGCTGTGCAGACAAGGTAGGCAGGCTCTGGGAGGGGGGTAGGAGAGGGCAGGTGGCTGTCCTCTTACAGCCCGAAGAAGGCCCGACAAGATGATACAATGTCGGGTGACTGCAATGCAGAGGAACTGCCGGAGGAAGGGCAGTCTGTCCCTGGGGGACAGGCGTGGGGTGGGGGCCACATAGACTCGGTATCAGTCAGGGCCCTCTAGGACCATGGTCGGCAAACCGTGGCTCGCAAGCCGCATGCGGCTCTTTGGCCCCTTGAGCGTGGCTCTTCCACAAAATACCCCGTGCGGGCGCACATGTACAGTGCGAGTGAAACTTCGTGGCCACACTCAAGGGGCCAGTGGCTCGCGAGCTGCAGTTTGCCGACCACTGCATTAGGAGATCCCCTGGTATACATTAATCATACAAGACAAGACTTGCTTAGGGACCACACGGCTGTCTATGCAGAAAGCTGAGCTCATAAAATCAACGATCTGCACCCCACCCCCAAAGAGCCTTTATCCTCTTCATAACTC
>NW_006288258.1:1399691-1406279 GCF_000327345.1 Myotis davidii
CTGTAGGAGAAGCAGATGTGAAGGTGGCCCAGGTGAGGCTGATGATGTGGCGTCAACAGGACTGGCATTTGGGGCAAAAAGGATGCAGAAAAGTGGAGAAAGAGGACAAACTGCCACCAACAAGAATGGGCTGAGACCCATGTCATCTCACCACCTCCCAGCGAGGCCCCTGAACAGCGACCAGTACCAGGAACCTGCAGAAGCACCGGTGTCCCTCGTTCCTCAGGATCAGAACAGGCCGCAGGTCCAGGACCCGAGGAGCCCCAGGAGGGGACGCGCAGGAATTCGCGCCCTGCGGGCTCGCTCTGCCCCATGCCACCCGGGACCCAGGGGACACATGATGACGCTGTGCCCTGCGCTGACCTTGATGCATAGAAAGAAAGTGACGACTGATCTACTTCTGCTACGGCATCTCACATGAACTCTCGTGTGGCCCACAGGGACCCGGCACTGTGCAGGGAGGGGGTTCTGGGAAAGCCCTCCGCTGAGCTCACCTGCCGGACTGCAAGTCCACTGCAGGTCCCCCCAGGAGAGCTCGGGAGGCATAACCGGGTGGTTTCTTGTTTCTTAGGCCAAAATGCAGGGGAGGCACAATCCAGGCAGAATCAGGGAGGCTGAGGTGGGTGAGAGCAGCACCTTTGGGGGTGGGCAAGTGGCTCCGTCAGCTCAGGAGCTGCCTGTCTGTGTGAGGAGGTGGGATTAGATGCCCCCAGGGGGCCGGCAGGCGAGTGCGAAGGGGAGAGATCCTGAAGGTCTGAAACTTGGCAGAGCTTTTTTTTTTTCTCATGATGCTTCTGCTTTAAAACTTAGTTAATCCATCGGTTCATTCCGTCACCCAGTCCCTGAGGAGTGTCTGCTCACTCCAGGTACATTCTAGTCAACACTAAACCCAGCTAGTCCCTAACCTCTTGTTTAGAAGTTTTGTCCGAGTAACACCTTACAGTTAGGAGAACACCGCCTGCTTGTTTTACCTTATTGTATTCTGTATCCCTTTCTGAAATTCTCACTTATGAGACTGCCGTCTGTATCTCGGAGGTGTTGAACTGGAAGGTTAGGAGGGATGGGGAAGGAGGATGTTTCCCAGTACCGACTGAGTCAAACCGGGGTTCCAGGCACACCCACTTATCAGAGTTAGCTGGACAGCTTGTTGACCAGACGGCCCTCGGCCCCGCCCAGGAAAATGACCTGGATTCTGCAGATGGGGACTGTGGCGCCCTGAGCTCCCTCCCCAGGAGGGTCTCCAGCAGCCGGCTTGTTTACAAATCACTGCCCACCGTTTCTTGTCCGTTGGGTTGAAGCTCTGTGGTTCTGCTCCACATCTCAGTCATCAGTGGAACCAGGGGCTGATCCGCTGACCCTGGCAGAGGTCATTTGTCATCGTGGTGACCCTGGCAATGCCGTTGGTATGGGATCACCTCTGGCAGCTGTCCATGCGTCACTTGGGATAAAGCCACAAGATCAGAAAGGGGGGTGAGGATGGGAAGCAATCAGAGAGCAATGTGAGACCAGCCGGGGATGACACAGTACAGGGTGCCCTTAGTGGGTGCAGAACTGGAGGCGCAGGGACGTGGCACAGATGTGTGGGAATTTAGAATCAAGATCGGAACGTTGATGGATGTTCACTAGACTTACAGTGGTGATGATGTCCCAGTATATACAAATGAGAAGCCATTGTGTTGTAGACCTGAAGCTGACAGCATTCTATGTCAGTTATACCTTAATAAAAAATGACATCTGAGAAGACAGCTTAGTGTGAGTTCCCATTTTCATAGTATCGATAACAGGAAATTTCCACCTGCTGTTTCTGAAGGAATGAAAAGGGAAGAGGACCAAAGGAAGGTTATGTTAGCTATGGTCGCGGCCACCGTGGAAGGGACCTGGTCCTCTGTGCTGCGGCCAGGAGCCCCGGGCAGGCAGGCAGCTCCCACAGCCATGCCCTGAGGTGGCCTGTCCCTGCGTCAGCAAGGTCAGCAAGGCCGGGAAAGGTCCCCTCTACCCACAGGCCCTCCAGCTTTGGCCTTCAGAGGTGGCATCATGGACTCCTCTGCTCCTTCAGAGCAGCTGACGGAAGATGGGCCGGCAGCCCGGGCCCCACTTCCCTCCTCGGGCTCCTCTGCACCCAGACAGCACAGGAGCCAGCGTGGCCAGCGAGGCTCGGATGATGGTGAATGGGAGCCTCTGTTTGTTTCCACTGGGAAAGTTCTGACCAGCTTCCTGTGCCGTCTCCATGGAAACTGACCAAGGAGATAATTGAATGGAGCCTCTCTTCCTCCCATGGCCCCTCCCCCTGCCCCCACCCTGAGGCTGAGGCTGGTACAGGCCTGCTCTTTGCAGCCAGTATCTCCCCACAGGTCCATGCAAATTTGATAAGAAAATCAAAGGCCGGTTTTCCTTACTGTGCCAACCTCCTCTGGGATAAGTTACCCCATACGCAGCCTGTACCAGTCAGGTGGCCTTCCGTCGTCACACTCGGTCTGGAGCTGGGCCCTGGGTCCCACATCCTGATAACCAATCAACCTTGCAGAGGGAAAGGGCAGACGCTTCCCAGACATCCAGCGGCCTCAAATCTAAGCCACATTTCCTTGCAGAAAAGCCATTCTTGGACTACGTATTTATTACAAATATGTAGTAAATTTTAAAGGGGAAGTCAAGGAAGGAATAATTTCCATTTACAGAAAAAATGTCAACAAGGCTGTTTACAGTCCATCCCCCCCACACCATCCCCCCCGTCATGTTATAAAAACTAGCTTCTGTGATAAAAAAACAACAACAATCTGCTAAAACCCTGTTTTATTTTGCTTTTGACAGTTGAGTAATTCTTAAGATCTAAAGATCTAAATGAAATTCAGAGTTCACATCGAGGCCATAAACGGAAGGCATTTCGTTTTTACTGGTTACACGAAACCCAGAGTGAACAGAAGGTGGAATTCAAGGCCCTTTCCTTTAACACCCTGATGTGTTTGCCTGCAGAGGAAACCTCAGACGCCAGAGCTTCACCTGGGCTGTGGATTCCAGTGGCCAAGTCCCAAACTTCAATGGCACTTTCAGCGCCTCTGGTTAGAGAAAGCGCAATTGATGTGGCTTTGGGCTCACGGGTTTTTGCCTGGCACTTTGACTACAGGAGAGGCCCTTGCCTTCATGAATCTGATATTTCAGTGGGAAGAACATCGGTCTGGGTGTCTGAAGAGCTGAGTTTAAGCTCCAGCCATGTGACATACAAGGGAAAGGTCACATGAACATTCCAGGCCTCAGTCTCTTCATCTGTATGATGGGCTCAGTTCTTTCCAGGGTCTCTGTGAGCCTGAAATACAATGACATTTATATGAATATACTTGGTAAACCCAGACCAGTGCTTCATAGAAATTGGTCATTTTTACTCCTTCACCGCAGTTAGGATTATATTTACTTAGGTGTAACCGAAACCTGGCTACCGTGTTGAGGCAAATGGGAACATATATTTTTCATTTAGCAGGGAGTCTGGAGGTTCCAAGTCTGATACAGCTGCTCAAGGAAATTTTTCTCTCCTCTACCATCCTTACTATGTGACTCTCTTATGAGAGAATGACCACTGTGTTGGCATTGTGCCCATGTTTCAGTCAGTACCCCCGGGAAGGGCAAAGGGCAACAGACATGTGAAAACTGAGTCAGTCCTTCTCATCATGAAAACACCAGCTTTCCCAGAAACAACCTGCTATACAGTTCCAGTTACATCTTGGCCAGATCCTGGCACCTGGCCTTGGCGAGCTGCCAGCCAGCGTGGGGGCGGTGAGTATCTTAATGGGGGTACACAGCCACCCAGGCAGAAAGAAGGTGAGCGTGGATATTAAGGTGGAAGGCAACAGGCCTTCCCTCCTGCTATAACCACTCACTCAGGCATTCCTATCTTGCAGCCTGTTGATATCATCTACCCAATGGTACTGTAAGTCCCTGGACGGTGTGGGCCGTGTGTGCACGCCTCCCCAGAAGCTTCCCAGGGCTTCTTTATCTACACCAAACAACACATAACAAACAGGAAATCCTTGTTGGTCGTTTTTATAAGATGCTGCTCAGTTGCTGATGCCTATTTATATGAACTTACAGCAAAACAATAGTCTGTACCGTGTAGTATGCCATGGGGCGATCCTGAAGAGCTGGGAAGGCCGTTATGACTTTCCAGAGCTTTCACTAGTGCTGTCAGCAGCGAAGCTGGCATCCCCGCAGCAGGTGTTTGTCAACTTCTTAGGCAGTTCAGACCCACGAGTCCACAGATGAACACTAATATGGCCCAGCTGGAAAAGAAGTTTCTGGAAACTTGGGAGGATGAGTGTATTCTGTCCCGGCTTTGATTCTCCCTGGCCCGAGCCCACTCGCCGGGGCATGTTCAACTCTGCACTTCGGCACTGGTATCGTCCTGGCCTGTGTGACGTTGAGGCCCGGACACAGCCCGGCCGTGGGCCTCTGGTGTGGAGAGGTGGCTCTTGGATGCTCCTCAGGCACGAAACTCTTCAACGTCTGCCGGCGTCCTGCATCATTACCTTTCGGTACCAGTTACCGGTGGTGAGTGAAAGGGCACAAACCTTGGTCAGTGCCCCTCCGTGAGGGATTTTCGGATTCAGCATGGGTGGGTCCTGCTTTTGGCTGGAGAGCTAGTCGGCCATCCCCCAGGTGCCAGAGGACCAACCCTTTCCATGTTGAGAAACAGAAGTGCCTTTTGAGAAGGGCTTAGAGAGACTTGACCCCATAGGGGATGCTGAAAAAAAAGGTCAGCAATTTTAACCCCTGGCTTCTTTGTGTGGCTTAGCCTGTACAGGCTTGTTCTAAATACCATGCAAGTCACAATTGACTGAAACCTCTAGAAAACCTATGTGATCAGTAATTTTATTCTCTCTAGCAGGAAACTGGGATTCAGTGGGACTCAGTCACTTGTCAAAAGTTATCCAGCCCAGCCGGTGTGGGTCAGTGGTTGAGTGTCAGGTCACTGTTGGATGCCTGGGTTTCGGGCTTGATCCCCAATAGGCGGTGTGCGGAGGATAGCTGATCAATGATGTTTCTCTCTCGCCAATGTTTCTATACCTCCCCGTCTTTAAAAATCAATAAAGGCACATTAAAATTTTAAAAAGTTACTAGTTAGTAAATGGTAGAGCTGGGCTTTGAACCCTGGTGGTTGGAGTTCAGAACCCACATTGGAGCCATTGTGCTGGGCAGCTTCCTGGATAGCGGGCCTTCGGACAACACTTTAAAATAACATTATTCATGTGTAGATACCAGTCAGAGGCCCTTACAACTCTAAGTTGACATCTATTCAATCATTGGTGTTTGTGTGTGTGTGTTTTAATTGTAAGAAAAACATGAGTTACTTGTATAAAGTGTAATCGAGAAAAGGAAGAGGAATGATCATATCCACCAAATTATTTGAGGGAAGTTAATGTTTAAAAAAAAAAAAAAGGAGGAACCACAGTGATTCAGAAACTGCTAGAGTCTAGGCAGTGATCTAAAGAATGGTTAGAAGAGGTCACAGTTAGGGGGAACTTAGTAAGTGCCAGGCACTGTGCTAAGCTCTCTGTGTTCATCGTCTCGTGTAATTCTCCTAATAGCCCAGCAAGGTGGGTTCTGTTTTTATCATCACTACTTCACGTAAAAAGAGAGCATGGCTTGGATCTGTGGCCCTGCTATCCCAGGTGTGCCCAGCTCCTCAGTACGCGAGCCCTGAGTCTGTGCTGTCAGGCCATTGCCGGGGACTCGGTACTTCAGCCACCCACCTGCCTTGATCGTGTATGAAGGTGACTTTGTAACAAAAGCCAGAAAGGACAGGCTGGGAATAGACTGTGAAAATGACAGAAAAGGCCTCTATGGGGTGTTTTCACCAGTGACAGGATGTCACCAACGTTGTCATTGGTACTGGATATCCAGGGAGTTCTAACAATATGCCAGATTTTGGCAACAGAGTTACTTTTCAGTCTGAGCCAGTGAATTCGCAAAGCTGAATTCTGTCCTGTGTATGAAATCCAGCCCCTGTTGGCCGGGCAGGGCCCAATCCCCAGGGGAAAGTCAGAGAGGCTGATGGCGTGCAGGACTGAAGGTGGCACCTGCCCCTTGCACCCATCTGACCCTGAGAGTGAACACCTCCCACACTGCGCTCGCTGTGTCTCTTGCCTCACCCTAGTCCCAGCCCTGTGGCTGGGAAAGGGGCTGACCCTTGAATTTTTACAGACAGTAGATACTGTGAACAGGAATGTGTTTCATATATATTTTTATTCAATAGTAGAGGTATGCTCCTAGGGTGGAAAATATCGCTGATACCCAAGGGATAATCAGAAATATGAAATTAAGGAATTACACTTTACAGAAAGTGATTTGTCACTAAATATGCAAAATATGAATGTGAGAGGTTAGTTATGTTTAAGTCAGAAAGAAAAGGATAAGATTAACTACTAAAGAGCCCCCCAACCCTCTGACCTTCCTCCCCGCCCTCCCTCCCCCCTGTACACGTACACAATTCAGTAGCAGAGGTCTCAGTCCTTTTTCCACATCCTCAGGCAGATGCTGCTGGCTTCGGGGCCTGCCTTGGCAGGCAGGGACGGTGCAGGAAAAGACCCAGACGCAGCAAAA